>NC_059111.1:92658117-92958117 GCF_020740685.1 Jaculus jaculus | reverse complement strand
TTTTCCTGAACCCAGAGCTCTCACTTTTCTTCAGTTAGACTGCCTACCAGGAGCCGCAGTGATTCTCCTGCCTCCACTTCTGCCAGCCTTGAGGTTACAGGCGTGCACAGCCATGCCTAGCTTTTTCCCTCGGTGATAGAGGTCCAACTCAGGTCCTCATGCTGTGCAAACACCATCCTTTCCCCGAGCCATCAACCAAGACCCACGTTGACTCTCCTACCCGGGACAGGAATCGTGGGTAGGGGAACAACTCACCTCCTTCACCACTAGGCTTCCTACTTTGCATAATCAATGAGCATTCAGGGTTAAGGAACTTATGAACTAAGTTGCATAAAGGTTCTGGCCTTGGTCGTGTATTCTTCTTCTTCTTTTTATTTTTTAAGTCCAAGGGGATTCAAGCCACACTCCAGAGCAATCGAATCCAAAGGTCAGGGACTATAGTCCAAGCATCAGCATTTTTTCCCCCAGCTCCCCACGGGATAATGCTATACATCCAGGTCATAAAGCATTGGGCTGGGGTGAACCAGCAAACTCCACCCCTGATCTTGAGGCTCAGTTGCTTATGACGAGCCCTGCCCGCATCGAGAACACCACGCTTGCCGGTACTCCCAAGGGAACACAGGGAATGCGCTCACAACTGCAGCTGTGTCTCATCCCAGATGGGAACAGGATGGTCTAAGGAAGCCAGGGTTAGCCACCACCCCCCACCACCCCCTCATGTTTTCTTCCAAGCACCAGCCCCTCCCCTCCAGCCCATCAGCTTCCCTGATGCAGACAACATAGTTGAACCTGGATATTTGCTTATTATCCTCAACATGAAGACTAAGGCTTTGCCTGGGATATAATGAGCCAAATAAAATTTTATGGGTCTCTCTGGAAAGGCTGGCCTGGGGTGGGGATGGATGGTGGGGGCTGAGGGGCTGGAGAGCCTGGAGGCTAGAGGAGGAAGGGAGCAGAGGGCAGATGAAGTAGCAGCTCTGGAGTCCGTCCCCAGGGCCAGATAGTATGGCTAATAATATAGCTGAAATAGAATCCTTGAAGAAGCGGGCAATCAGCAGGATTAGCATACAAACTGCCTCCCCCAGACATCAGCTCCTGGAGCCCAAGCACCCATCAGGGGCAGCAAGCCTTTATTCCTGCAATAAATGCTTAGGGAAGTGTGCTGATGCCAAAGCCAGTCAGGAAGCCAGAAGGGAGGAGACAGCTGCCCTGGCTGGAGCTTGGGTTCCTGGGGAGGGTCAGGGGCTGAAGGCAGGAGGTATAGCATTGGTTTTAGTGAAGCCAGCATGCAGGGAAACCCCGTGTGCCTACGAAGGCCGTGGGCAGGAAGCGAAAAAGCCAACGCCTCTGCTAAGGTGCCCTGGGTAGCTGAGCCTGTCGTGGGCTCTGAGAATAACATCTGTTTCTGGAAAGTAGGGAGAGAAAAGACACTTCCGAAAGGGAGAGAGTGCCACCTGAGGTGGTCACCTCCAATAGCAAGTGACTCGGAGAGGTTTGAGGTCCCCTCCCTCCCCCAGCTTCTCTGAACTGGGAACGGGCTCCCTCCTGTCTTAAGATCTGGTCTCTGCCCCTTAAACCACACGCTTGCACAGACTCATAGCTCTAACTCCTTGCTGTGCCTCTTAGACGTGTAAACCTTCTCCTAAGTCATTTTTTTTTTCCACCCAGGAAGATTCAGCCATCCCTTTGTCCTGCGTGCATCAGGAGGCATGGTGTCTTCCACTCTTCGTGGGCAGTAGGAGCCAATTTCCACAAGGGACAATAGGCAAACACACTTGACTCTGTGAGTATTCTTTGAACCCTCACAACATCTAGAAAATACCAGTGGTTGCACCTGTTTTAGCCCATGTTTTATGTAGAGCAAAGTACTTTGGACAACCATTCACTGAAGTTGTTCTTCTGGGTTGCAATTGCAACCCCGATGTTCCCTAAGCCCTGCAGCTTGTCCCTAAGCTGACAGGATGGGGAACCCCTAATAACTACCGGGTGGCAGAAGCCCAGTCTGCTCCTGTCTTTAGTCTCTTGGCACTTCAGGAGAGATATGGAGGGAAAAGCACTTCTTACCGACTTCGGGTGTGCCCATGTGTGCCCACAGCACTGTCGTCCCAGCTGCTGGGACAGGCTCTGCATAGTCTATGCCCCCCTGGAATGAACATCCCTAGGCATCGGCTGTCAACCTTTGAACCCACCGGTCCCCTTAGGACCCTCTTCCCGCTCTGAACTGCTTACAAACCCATTTCCTATTGAATAAATGAAATTACTCTCTGAAGTCATCTCCTGGGTGTGTACATCCCGTCATGCTTACGGCCACTCAAGACCCTGCTCTCCATGGTTGCCTGGATGCCAGGTCCCACAGCCCTTTGGATTTGTTTTGCTTTGCTATCACCCCCCCACACACACACACACACACACATTGCCTCCAAACCACTGCCATACATGAAGCTGTCTCCAACCACAAGAGAAATGCCTTGTCCTCTGGGGTGGTTCATCTCTGACTGTCAACTTGACAGGATTTAGAATCACCATGGAAATGAATTTCTGGTCATGTCCAGGAAGGACTTTCTAGACCAGATTAGTTGAGTTGGGAGGACTCATCCTAACTGGGCTGAGACTATCTCTTGGGCTGGGTTTCTGCACTGTATAAAAAGGAGAAAGTAGGGCTGGAGAGATGGCTCAGAAGTTAAGGCATTTGCTTTCAAAACCTAGTGACCAGAGACTGGAGAAGTGGTTTAGCAGTTAAGGCCCTTGCCTACAAATCCAAAGGACTTCCTTTCGATTCTCCCAGGACCCACATGAGCCAGATGCACAAGGTAGCACATGCATCTAGAGTTCATTTGCAGTGGCTGGAGGCCCTGGCGCACCCATTCTCTCTCTCCCTTTCCCTCCCTCCTTCCTTCCCTCTCTCTAGTTAATTAATTAATTAATTTTTTAAAAAACCTAATGACAGGAGTTCTATTCTTCAGTACCCATGTAAAACCAGATGCACAAAGTGGTACATGTATCTGGAATTCATTTCCTAGGTCCTCCCTCCAGGGCTGGCAATCGAACCTGGGCCCTTTGGCTTTGTAGCAAACGCCTTAATCGTTAAGCCATCTCTCCAGCCCTAGAGATTTTTTTTTTTTTTTTTGAGAGCGACAGACACAGAGAGAAAGACAGATAGAGGGAGAGAGAGAGAATGGGCATGCCAGGGCTTCCAGCCTCTGCAAACGAACTCCAGATGTGTGCGCCCCCTTGTGCATCTGGCTAACGTGGGACTGGGGAACTGAGCCTCGAACCGGGGTCCTTAGGCTTCACAGGCAAGCACTTAACCGCTAAGCCATCTCTCCAGCCCAAGAAGGAGATTTTTAAAAATTATTTGCAAGCAGAGAAAGAAAAGAGAGCAGTGGGGGGAAGGATCATCAGGGCCTCCAGCCACTGCAAACAAATTCCAGATTCATCTAGTTTCACATGGTTACTGGGGACTTGAACCAGGATTGTTAGGCTTTGCAGGCAAGCGCCTTAACTGTTGAGACACCTCTCCAGACTCCTTCCTCCTCCTTCTTCTCCTTCTTCTTCTTCTTCTCCCCCTCCTCCTCCTCCTCCTTCTTCTTTTTTGATTTTTCAAGGTAGAGTCTCACTCCAGCTCAGGCTGACCGGGAATTCACTCTGTAGTCTCAGGGTGGCCTTAAACTCATAGCAATCCTCCTACCTCTGCCTCACAGTGCTGGGATTAAAGGTGTGCACCACCATGCCCATGCCCAGCTCCTTTCCTCTTTTTATTCACTCCAAGCCTAATCCCATGGACTGGCACCACCCACACTAAGGGTGTATGTTCCCATTTCAACTAATGTAACCTAGAGAATCCCTCCCAAGCCAGGCGTGGTGGCGCACGCCTTTAATCCCAGCACTCGGGAGGCAGAGGTAGGAGGATCACCAAGAGTTCGAAGCCACCCTGAGACTCCATGGCGAATTCCAGGTCAGCCTGAGCCAGAGTGAGACCCTACCTCGAAAAACCAAAAAAAAAGAGAATCCCTCCCAAGCATACCCATAGATGTGTCTTCTAAGTGATTACAGATCCTGTCAAATTGACAATCAGTGTTAACCATTACATTGTCTTTTGAGAGGTTGAAGTTTCATGCATCTACAAGTCTAACTGGATTAAAAAGCCCAAATATCCAAATTGTTAAGATATTTAATGGGAGAGTGAATGTCATAAAGGATGGTACTAACACATGATATTTCCATACTAAGTATGTTCCTAATCAGTAAAAACAATTTTTTCAAATGCAAACTTTTAAGAACTTCTATATTCTAGCCATTGTATGCTAAATCTTGTGGATGGATTACATGATTCATTATTTTCAAAACATGGGAAAGAAAATGAAAACTCAAGAGAATTTGGGTTACTTACCCAAGTTTAACAATTAAGTGCTAAAAAGTCGAGATATGAAAGTGGTTTAGATGTGGTTTCACACACCTGTAATCCCAGCACTCAGGAGACAGAGGCATGAGGAATGAGACAGTGCAAATCCAGCCTGGGCTACATAGGCCTTGCCTCTAAAACACACACACACACACACACACACACACACACACATACACACCATGTGAAGCCAGACAGCCTAAGCTCTAACATCACATCCTGCCACCTCCTCATGGCCACACTTCAGCATTCTCATCCCCAGGTTTCCTTTCTCTGTCCCAATAAGAACCAAATCACATCTCAGCACATCTCCCAAGCTCTTTCTGCCTAAGAGCTGACAGTACCAGAAATACCCACCGTTATGGGGGACACAATACCCACCATTATGGGGGACACAGCAAATAGCAGACCACTCCTCAGTTTACTGCTAGCATCTCATTGCCATCTTTTAACCATTCTACCCCAAAATACCTTCTGTCAACTGTCCACCATGTCCCTGTGACCACATGGCCCAAACCCTGACAATGAGAGCTATTCACTGAAACTGTCTCCCAAAAGTCTCACCACCCATGTTGCCTGGGCGCCTTCAGGAAGACCTCATCCAGCCCTGGAGGGAGGACCCAGGAACCCACAATGTTCCAGACTAATCCTAATTCCAATGTTGTCACCTATTTTTTTTTTATGCAAGCCATAAAGATACTAGAGAATTTCTAGCATTCTAGTCTAAATCAGATCACCCCCACACACACACCCTGGTTTATTGCATCCAAACAGACCTAGATTCTTTTGTCTTTTGTCTCTTGGGCACCAAAAACACAGTCATCTTGGCACGGGCCATATTCATATTATGAGGTAGTCTCAGCTCACTTACTCGTGACTGAGGCTCATTTACACTTCAGCAAAGTGCTTGTGGCACATGGTGCCATCACCACAGCTGGGCCAGGGCATCTCCCAGCCACAGCCCTGGTGTTTAATTAGCCTCCGTATACCTATTGACTTTTAGCCGTCGTCATAGGGCCAACTCCCACTCATTACAGATTTCTGCTGGTACTATGATGATGTCGGGTTCTCCCCCCCAGAGAATGGGCAGCAGATTGTTGTAAAGCACCGAGGCAAGTCCTTACCACCCGCTGTGACATACCACTGTGCCATGGCAGTGAGCCCTGCATAATCCTGGCTGCATCGCACACCCTGGAGGCCTCACTGGTGCCAGGAGCACATGTGGCCAGGCATTTGATGGGTCCTAGAGTTTATGGACTGCATAACTCCTGGCTCACTCACTCGTCCCCTGCACGTGTGTTGACGCAGCCCTCCTCTGAGCCACGTCCACAAAACCCTGAAAACGTCCTCAGCCAAGGGCCAAAGAGGCCAGGGCGATGGATTCTCAGTGGAAGGCAAGAGATTTGCACCCACCTGTTTCTCACCATCAACGTCTTCACTCAAGGTAACCTCTCGGCCATTGGGTCCTTAATCAATGTCACCAGCTTCCGGAAAGCTCTCTCACTCTATTGGGACAAAGCGTAGTGCTCGTGATGCAAGGCATCGGGGGGAGCAGGCTCACCCTCTCCTTCTCTAATAGCGCAGCATCCTCACACATCTGGAATGCCCTAGCTCTTTGCTTTTGAAGCGGAAAGGAAAGGTGGATTAAGATCTATCAACATGGGCTGGGAAGATGGCTGTCAGTTATGCTGGGAGTACAGGTACATGCCTGTAATCTCAGTGCTGGGAAAGCAGAGAGAGGAGGTTCTCCCGGACTTGCCAGCTAGCTAGTCCAGCTGAATTAATGAGTTCTAGGTTCAGTGAGAGACCCTGTGCAAAAATAAAATGGAATTCAGGCATGGCGGTATACATCTTTAATACCAGCACTCAGAAGACAGAGGTAGGAGAACTGCTGAGTTCCAGGCCAGCCTGGGACTACAGAGTTCCAATCACCATGGTCTAGTGTGAGACCCTACCTTGTAAAGAACAAAAAAATAAATAATTTTTTAATTTTTTTGTATATTTTTATTGACTTATTTGAGAGCAACAGACAGGGAGAAAGAGGCAGATTGAGAGAGGGAGAGAATGGGCACACCAGAGCCTCCAGCCACTGCAAACAAACTCCAGTCATGTGCGCCCCCTTGTGCATCTGGCTAACGCAGGTCCTGGAGAACTGAGCCTCCAACCGGGGTCCTTAGGCTTCACAGGCAAGTGCTTAACCACTAAGCCATCTCTCCATCCCAAAAGATTTTTTTTTTTTAATGGAGTAGAAAGTAATCAGGGAATGTTAATCCTTGGCCTTCACACAGATGCCTTCACATGCTTACAAACATGCATACACACACACGCATACGTGTGCACACACACAAAGAAAGAAATATCAACACAAGACAAAGCATGATAGGAAAGTCAGAGGTCCATTGTACTGGAATTAAAGGAAAAGGTAAGGCAGAAGGAACCCATGGCCTGTGGAGCAAGAGCTCCACATACAGGGAAGAGAGGGCGGAGGGCAGACACATGGTCTGTGCAGACAGCAGATTGAGACACCCATGACTGTATTTGGCCTCCACTGATCCATCACACAATTTCAAGCAGGCCCATCTTGTGCACATCAGTGGCCATGTATGGCTGGGTAGTGGAGCAGGGCCGCTACAAGCTGTCAGCAACGAACCAGGAGCAATGAAGGCCAGAGCAGAAGGCGAGCTGCACGGTCAGAAGCCTAGAGATCAACAGCGGGATGCCAAAGCCAGTCCATGTGGCAGAATGGAGTTCAGGGTGTGGGCATGGTTAGAGCCCAAGAGGGCAAAGCAAGAGATGGGAAACCAGCAGAGGCGTGAAGGCGGCGAGCCGGTGCCTAAACTCAGTGATGGTTTGAATGTAAAAGTGTCCCCCGTGACCGCATGTGTTTGAATAATGAATTCCCCACAAGGTGGTGGTATTTGGGAAACTTGTGGAGCCTTTGTGAGGTGGAGCCTTGCCAGAGGAAATGTATCCCTGGGGTGGGCCCTTGGGGGTGTTATATATAGCCCAGCCTGACCTGCTGCTTCCTGCTGACTGCAAGGTGTGCATCCTCTGTCTGCTCCTGCCACACTTTCCCTGCCACAATCAAACTTCCACACAAAACTGCAAGCTAGAAATAAGTCTGGTTACGTGTTTTGCTCCGATCAGGAGAAAGTAACTGTTTCAGTCAGATTGGCAAGAGTAAGAATGCAAAGTGTGAGAGAGGAGCAGTAAGGTGAGCCCAGGAATTACCACAGAGCCCCCATAGGAGGGGAGAGGCCAGCCTCCCTCACTCCCTCACCAGCAAGCTTGTCCTTCCGTCGGCTTATGATCCTGAAAACCAAGTATTGTGGTGTAGTGTGCGTGCATTTTCATTTTCATAAATGCCATGGTGTTGTAGACCTTATTCAGTTAGCTTAATCTTTCTGTATTGCTATGTGTATATCCAATTCTCTCTTTTTACATATGGCAACTGCGTATAGTATGCCTGCCCCTAGGGTGCTAAACCAGATCACCTCCAATTGATCCTCCACCCACTCCACGTTGCCATGCAAACCTCACCCATACTGTTACGGACCTGTGATGGAATTTCTGTGGGACATGTGCCCATGAGTAAAATAACTGGGTCTTAAGGAAAATGTACATTAAAAAAAAAAAAAAACTTTTGTACTTACTCTTTATTTTTATTTTAGAGAGAGAGAGAAAGAAAGAAAGAATTGGTGCAACAGGGCCTCAGCCTCTGCAATTGATCTCCCAATGTCTGTGCCACCTAGTGGGCATGTGTGACCTTACGCTTGCCTCACTTCTGTGTATCTGGCTTATATGGGATCTGGAGAGTCGAACATGGGTCCTTGGGCTTTGCAGGCAAGCGCCTTAACCACTAAGCCATCTCTCCATCCCAGAAAATGTATTTCTCGTAATGAAGCAGTGTGAGATGGCTCTGCTGAAAGTTGCACAGCAGGGCAAGTTGCTTCTGATCACCAATCCTCTGTTCCTTTCAGGTCAGTTACCTCTGTGCCAGTCACAAACAGTGATCAGACTGAAGCCTCTGATACGGGGAGGGGGTGGTCAAATTCTTCTTCCAGTGATGGAGTGAGTATTCGGGGAGCCCACAAACATTTGGGAAATCCTTCTTGATCCCAGCTAGGTGCTCCCTGTTCATTGTTAGGGATTCAAGGCACAAAATAACAAAGGCATTTTTTGGTTTTTTTTGTTTGTTTGTTTGTTTAGGCAATGTATCTCTGGCCTGATCCACACTCCTTGGCCTACTGGTTTCAATTGCCAACATCAATAGATGCCCATAATAAAGTGACTGTTCAAAAATCTATACCGCATTAACTGTAGCCTTGTTAATCCAATAAGCTCCGTGCTCTGTATCGGCGCTTCACTTAGCCTGCGCTGCTGACTTCCTTGTAGCAAGGGTCTTCTCGTGTCCCTTTTGTTCCACCCTAAACACTTTTCTGGGGTGATTCTACTCTTGTAATTAAATATACGTACAGGCATGTATGCATGGTGGAAATATATACAAATTTGTCTCTGCTGCTGCTGAGGTACGGTCCTCTCTGCAGCGCAGAGACTCCCCAGCTCCTCCCCTTGTCACTGTGGGTCCTACCTCGTCGTGACTGCATTTCCTTTTGCCTACAAGTGACCACCACCTGCCCAAAGGTGAAGGCTATTCACTAGTGTCTACTTCTTTTTGTGTCTTTATTCTTTTTTTAATATGTCATTTTAATTTATTTATTTATTTATTTATTTATTTGACTGACAGAGAGAGAGAGAGAGAATGGGCACACCAGGGCCTACAGCCTCTGCAGATGAACTCCAGACGTGTGCGCCCCCTTGTGCATCTGGCTGATGTGGGTCCTGGGGAATTGAACCTGGCTCCTTTGGCTTTGCAGGCAAACGCCTTAACTGCTAAGCCATCCCTCTAGCGCTGTGTCTTTATTCTTTTGCCACAAATAAGCTTCCATTTTGTATGGTAAGGGAATTTTTAGCTGGGTGTGTGGGAGCCTAGGTGACTCCTGTATTTCTCAGCTTTCTTGCAATGGGGAGCCACCTATTCAAACTTCCACAGTAGCTACTGCCAAACTTTCTCTCTCTTTTTTTTTTTAATTTTTATTTATTTATTTGAGAGTGACAGACACGGAGAGAAGGACACATAGAGGGAGAGAGAGAGAATGGGCGCGCCAGGGCTTCCAGCCTCTGCAAACGAACTCCAGACGCGTGCGCCCCCTTGTGCATCTGGCTAACGTGGGACCTGGGGAACCGAGCCTCGAACCGGGGTCCTTAGGCTTCACAGGCAAGCGCTTAACCGCTAAGCCATCTCTCCAGCCCCAAACTTTCTCTTGATAGTGACTCTAGTGAAACCATCCACTTGGTGCTTTACCAAGTTCCACATCAGGCCTATTTTTTAATATTTTTTATTTATTTATTTGTTTGTTTGAAAGAGAGAGGGAGGGAGAGAAGGAGAAAGAGGCAGACAGAGTGGGAATGGGTGTGCTAGGGCCTCCAGCCAGACAAAGAGGGCAAGAGGGAGAGAGAATGGGCACGCCGGGGCCTCTGGCCACTGCAAACAAACTCCAGAGGCACGTGCCCCCTTGTGCATCTGGCTCTCGTGGGCCCTGGGGAGTTGAACCTGGGTCCTTTGGCCTTGCAGGCCAATGCCTTAACCGCTAAGCCATCCCTCCGGCCCACCGGTGTCATTTTTAATTGCTTACATGCTCCTAGCAGCCACACACTGGTCTTCGTCCCTTAGCAAACTCCCACAGACACATTGGGCTACTTCTGGAATCCTCTCTGTGCCAATACCAACCGTCCTAATCATGATAGTTTCATGATAAGTTTTGAAAGACCAATTCTCCCAGTTCTTATTATCTTTCTGCAGCCAGTGTATTCCTGGCCCTCCCTGTGCATTCCCAGATAAAATTTAGGATCAGCAAGGTCATGTGGGGGAAAAAAAAATGTTGTTGGGATTTTTCCTTGAATTGAAGTCACCACCTATGGATTCATCTAGAGATAACTGGTAGCTTTACGGTACTAAGTCTTCTTAACCATTATGTCTCTTGTACTTGTACAACATCTGATGGCAAATAACCTGACACAAATTCATGACCAGTTGAGCAGCTGTAGCTTAAGAACGTGGATTGATTCATAGCTCAGTGCTTTCTCAGTGCTGGAACAAAACACCTGACCAAGACACACTTTATGGGAAGAATGGGTTTATTTCCGGCCTCCATTTTCAGGGGGGAATTTTCACCATGGCAGGAGCAGACAGCCAGGCTGTCTTGTCACCAGCAGAGAGTAAGGAAAGAGAACGGGCTGGCTGGCAGTGGCAAGCAAGGCTGGGCTATGGTACCCTAAGGCCTGTCCCCAGTGACACATTCCTCCAGCAAGACCCTACCTCCCAAAATTCCACAACCTTTCTAAACAGCGCCACCAGCCGGGGATTAATCACAAGTACCTCGTGCTATGGGGAACGTTTTTTACATTCAAACCACCACCCGTGTCGAACGCAGATAAAAGTCTCCACTGTCTGCATATAAGATCCTGTCCTTGGCCCTGTCCTTTTGTAAGTATGTGTCAATCAATTATTCAGATGACTCCATCCTGATAGGGAGAGCACTTGCCAGAGATGACATAATGAAAATTCAGAATATGATCTCAACAGGCTGGAAATGTATGGCCAAAGCCAAGAAGATGAAATTGAACAGATATACACGCATGGTCCACAGCAGCCATCTCAGAAACCCACTTGTAGGAACGAAGCAGGGCCACAGAGGCAAGACAGAATTGGTTGCAATTTATGTGAAAAGGATTTTGTGGCACAAGGGAGGCAATCAGGTAGTCATCGATCACAAAACTTGAATGAGGCACTAATACGATGCGGCCATTTAAGGAGCTAAGAACTTGTTAAGTGATGATGTCTGTTTCATGTGAACAACAGGCTCCACACCTCACAGCAGGTTCATCTTCGGAGGCCACGCCACCGTAGCTCAGAACATTAGAGAAAGGTAAATGTGAGAGATGAGGCTTCATGGTTCAGTGTTGATGCAGACAACTTCAGCCATCGTCTGAATACAAGAGTCTGTCCTATCCAAGATCTGGGTCAAGAGGTCTTTGCGCTGTCACTTCTCTCCTGGAAAGTCACAAAGCAAAAGCCACAACTGGGCTGGAGAGGTGGCTTAGCAGTTAAGGCACTCGCCTGAGAAGCCTAAGGACCCAGGTTTGATTTCCCCATTACCCACGTAAGTTCCTCTATGGTGGCTAGAGTCTCTGGTGCACCCATTCTCTCTCACTCTCTCCTCTCTCTCCCTCTCTCTTTCTCTCATAGATAAATTGTTGTTGTTGTTTTTTTAAAGAGTCAAATATTTTTAAAAACCACAATGATCCAAGGGGAGACTTTGGCTCACCTATCTAGGGGATGGTCAGGCACACCATGACTGTGGCTGTCTGCTGGGGTTGTCCAGGCAGAGGCATAATGACCATCACCCAGCAGTGCTGAGGACAGGAGGCCAGTACTGCATGGAACTCCATGCGCTAAGGAAAAATCACCCTCTCCCTTCAGCCTGGTTCAGAGCAGGTCTCTCCTGCCACAGACCTGAAAAAGAAACCAAAAGCATGCGGGCAAGAGCAGAACCTCTGATGAAGTCAAAATTTGGTCTTTCCAGGCTAGAGAGATGGCTTAGCAGTTAAGGCACTTGCCTGTGAACGTATGTTCAAATCTCCAGGTCCCACGTAGCCAGACAAAAGCATGCGATGCTGCACATGCACACAAGGGGGCGCATGTGTCTGGAGTTCATTCACAGTGGCAGAAAGGCCCTGGCACATCCATTCTCTCTCTCAATCTCTCTGTCTCTGTCTCTTTCTCCATCTCTCTCTCTCCCTCAAAAATAAAATAATTTTTAAAAATTCAGTCTTTGCCAAGTTAAGAAGGATTGCATCACCTTGCTATTGAAAAGAATGCACTTGTGTGCTCCCTCCATGGGAATGCTGACAATAGGCACCAGGGCAAGATTCACTACGGATACTCAAAATGTACCAAAGCAGAAACCCAGAAGCTGATGACTGCTCAACATGAAAGTAGAATTAAAATACACACCCACCAAAGCTCAGGGAAGTCTGTGGAAGAGGGGGCAGAAAGACTGTAAGAGCCACAGGGAAGGAGGGAATATCTAGACGCATCGCACCCTCACATACAAAATAACTGCTGCTGTCATAATTCATAACCAACAACTCCATGGGAATACCAGCAACTCCCCCACAGAGGAATAGGGGCAGGGAGGAGGGAAAACGCACTTACAAAACACTATCAACATACAAAAATCACAGGAAAAAAATAAATACTAGTGATTTACCACTGAGAATTAGCAATTACTGTGCTTTTTTTTTTCCATACTTGCTTAAGATTTCTTAGAAGAAATAAAACATTAGGGCTGGAGAGATGGCTTAGTGGTTAAGGCACTTGCCTGCACAGCCTAAGGACCCATGTTCAACTCTCCAGATCCCAACTAAGCCAGATGCACAAAAGTGAGGCAAGTGAAAAGTTGTTCATGCCCACTAGGTGGCGCAAGTGTCTGGCATTCAATGTCAGTGGCTGAGGCCCTGGCATCCAAATTCTCTTTTTCTCTCTCTCCCTCTCTCTCTCTCTCTAGTTCCCTTTGTCAGGTGGATTAACCTTGAATCATGCCGTCCTTGCCCGTTCTGCCCACTGGCCAAAGTGCCTACGTAGGCCACAGTCAGCTCATTGCTTGCAGGTTACCAGGAGGAAGGCCAAAGCCAAACGTTATCAGCTGGCTTTAATCACCTTAGTTCTTCTGCCCATTCCTGCTTGGGGCTTATCTTTATCACCTGTAAAACCTGGACTGTCCAGGAAAATGCTGACCTCCTCTTCCTCCTGTCTCCCACACACACATACCCACACACACATGCCTTCCCTCAGCCACTGCCCCAGCTGCTCCTGAGCTTCACTGTCCCTCTGCTCTGAGACCAGGCAGCACACTGAAGTTGTTCACTATACTCTTTGGTATAAGTTGATTGGGAATTGCTGTCATGGACCATAGGCTCTCCTGTACATAACTGTGTGCCTGACCCAGATGCAGCCCTTCCGGAATGCTGAGGCCTAAGAGAGAGGGCCTTCTCCACTACTGTGACCTTACCTACTTGGGGGATTGCATAACAAATGACTTTATCATTTCCCATGCCATTTCCACCTTCATATATGCTGAGGTTTTTTTTTTAATTGTCTAGACATTTTAAAAAATATTTTAATTAATTAATTTATTTCAGAAAGAGAAAGAGGCAGGTAGAGAGAGAGAGAGAGAGAATGGGCATGCCAGGGTCTCCAGCCACTGCAAAGAAACTCCAGATGCATGTGTCATCTTGTGCATCTGGCTTTATGTGGGTACTAGGGAATCAAACCTGTGTCCTTTGACTTTGCCAGCAAGCTCCTTAACCTCTAAGCCATCTCTCCAGTCCAATCTAGACATTTTTAAGAGATCTATACTCTTTGAATATTATTCAGCTTTCAAAAGGAAAGGCACTCCAAGCGACTGTACAACATCCGCTCTACTGTGTGAAAGAAACCAGTGACAGAAAGACAGCTCCTTTGTGACTCCACTCGCCAAAGGCACTTACTCAGCTCCATAGAGGTGGAGAGCAAACTGGCTCCCAAGGGCCGGGGATCACACAGCGAATGAGTGTGAGCTTTCAGCTTTGCAAGACGGAAGGTTCTGGAGATCATTGTGATGGCTACACAACAATGTGAATGTCATTATAATGCCCTGAGCTGTTCACTTTAAAAGCGGTGAAGCTGGGCACGCTGACCAGCGTGCCTTTCATCCCAGCATTTGGGAGGCAGAGGTAGGTGGATTGTTGCAAGTTCGAGGCCACCCTGAGACGACATAGTGAATTCTGGGTCAACCTGGGCTAAGAGTGAGACCCTACCTCGAAAAACCAAAAAGGAAAAAGGGGTGAAGATGGCAAAGTGTATGTTATATATATTTTGCCACAATTTTAAAAAAAAGCATTGAGAACTTTAATATACAAACATATTGCAATTTTGTCACATTCCCATCTGGGTATACTCATATATTCCCTCTTCCCCACCCCCATTCCGCTGAGGGCCCTCCTCAGTGGGGTTATCAGTAATCACCATGGGGTCACGAATCCATCAGTCAGTCTCTGATTGCCACAATTTTTTTAAAGGCCTACTTCTTTTGTAGATTCCAGACAGCAACTCACACAATGCAGATAAATGATATGCCAAGTGCTCATTTCCATCAGCCATTTAATCATTTCATTTAATCCATTTAATCATTCATCACTTAATTCCCACACCATTATTTCACTTAATCCTCACCCTAACTTTGTAAGATAACTATTTTCAGCCCAATTAATAGGTAAGAAAACCTCTGAGGGTCGCCAACATTTTGTATGTTGCCCACAGCTACTTGGAGACAAAGTAGGGGATCCAGATTTCCAACTCCAGGTGGGCATCATGTCCATGTGTGTTACCTGCACTTATTTATTTATCTGCAGGCCCAAAATCAAAGCCTTCAGGCTTAGACCCAGAGGAAATGTTCCCAGAAGCTTCTATGCCAACAATAGCTAAGGACATATATTTCATATATTTAAATGTGTACTAAGCCTTAATACCTCTTTCCTTCCCCCCCCCATCTCTGTGTGTGTGTGTGTGTGTGTGTGTGTGTGTGTGTTTCCAGGGAGAAAAAATAAAAAAGAAGATACCATTTTGTTTGTAGGGAGGAAAATCTGATCAACCACTAAGTATAACAGTCCATGCCTTGCATTCTGTTGGTGGGGATGTAAACGAGTACAGCCACTATGGAAAATGGCATAGAGATTCCTTAAAAGTAAAAGAGAATACCCATAATCCTGTCATGCCATATTCAGGATATATATCCAAAGGAAATTAAATTGGGACTCTGTAGAGATACCTGTCTGTTATAGCATTACTCATAGTAGGTAAGAGATGAAATCTATCTAAATGCCCATCAATGGATGAATGGATAAACAAAATAGGGTATAGGATATGCATGCAATTCAGCTTTTAAATCAGAAGAAAACCCTGGGCTGGAGAGATTGCTTAGTGGTTAAGGCACTTGCCTGCAAAGCCAAAGGACCCAGGCTCAATGCCCCAGGACCCAGGTAAGCCAGATTCACAAGGTGGCACATGTGTCTGGAGTTTGCTTGCAATGGCTGAAGGCCTTGTAATACCCATTCTCTCCCTCTCTCTCTCTCTCTTTCTCCCCCCCCCGCCTCTTTCTCTATGAAATAATTTTTTTAAAAAAAAGAAAAGAAAATCCTGCCGTTTGTGAGAATGTGGATGAAGCTGGAAGACCTTTTGCTAAGTGAAATAAACCAGACACAGGAAGACAAATAATTCATGATCTCATTTGAATGTAGGATCAAAAATAGTCCAGGGCATAGAAACAGAGAGTAGACAGGCTCCCGGGAACTAAAGGAAAAGGGAGAAATGTCTGTCAAAGGGTACAGAGCTTTAGTATGCAGGATGATTACTTTCTGAAGATCTAATATATATGTGGTAACTGTAGTTAACACTCTGCATTATGAACCTGAATAGCTAGGAGGATAGATCCTGATTGTTCTCATACACACACACATAAAGAGGGCTACCCTCATACGATGATATGTATGGTGGTGATTATCTCACAATGTATATCAAAACATCATATTGTTCACGTTAAATGTGTACAACTTTGATTTGTCAATTGTACCTCAGTGAAGCTGGGGGGGGGGGAAGGCAAAGGAAACAGTAGAGCTTAAACACAGGTGACCCAGCCAGAGGCAGAACTGGCCTTGGAATTGGTTGCCATGGGCAACATTATGCAATCTAGTCCCCATGTCCTTGGCTTATGTGTGGCTTGCTGTCCTTGGGTTTCACAGCCTGAGGCATCTGAGCAAAGAGCAGAGGCTCACAGCAGAAGGTAGTCTGTCCCCAAAGAGACACCAACCCAGCCCTGTTAGCTCCAGGACAGAACGCTCTAGGACAGAGCCCTTCTCTGCAAGAGGCGAAGGCAGAGATTGGAAGGCAAAAAGACTCGGTGGATATGGGCCAACACACCATGCTAGAATGAACACAATTCTGCCAATGATCTAATGGAAAAATCAGAGGCTGTTGCCGTCAGAAATGGGTAATGTTGTCATGCTATGGAGTCGTGCCTAGGCCACCACCCTTCTACCTGCCCTCATTACTTAAAGACATGTGGTTGGTAGGGAATTGTGATGTATTTTTGTCATACTTTCCTTTAGTATCCTAATTTTATTTTACACAGAGCAAGAGAGAAAGAGAGAGAGACAGAGAGCAAGAGAGAGGATTGCTGTGCCAGGGCCTTGGTCACTTCAGCCACTTGCGCCACCTAGTGGGCATGTGCAACCTTGCGCTTGCCTCACCTTTGTGCATCTGGCTCACGTGGGATCTGGAGAGTCGAACGTGGGTCCTTAGGCTTGGCAGGCCAGCACCTTAACCACTAAACCATCTCTCTAGCCCTGTATCCTAGTTTTCTATAAACCAATAGTACAACGTAGTCCATCCTCCTCCTGGTGTCTAGATCTACTTTTCTACCCACTTCTCTTAGTCCCTTTGTTATCAGCCTTCCTTATCCCTGGACTCTGACAGGAAACCAGAGGGAGATGGGGATGAGTTAGAAAGAGCAAGTGACAAGTCCTCTCCACCCCCACCCCAGAATGACAGAAGAACAAGGCCTACCCTGTCCTGTTTCCTTCTAGGTCATCCCTCAACCCCTGCTGGGAATGGAGAGAACCAGAGCTTTTCAATTTCCTGTGAACCCCTAGGCCATCACATCCCAAACTAAGGCTGGCTGTGTCTCACTTAATGGCTGCACATAAAAAATGAGAGGAGTTGGGCTGTGGAGGTAGCTCAGTCAGTCAAGTGCTTGCCTCACAAGCATGAGGACCTGAGTGGGATCCCTAGTACCCACGTAAATTCTGGGCATGGTGGCACATGCCTGTAAAACTAGCCCTGGGGAGACAGAGCTAAGTGGATCTCTGAAGCTCACAGGACAGCCAGTCTAGCCTAATCAGTGAACTGCAGACCAATGAGAGAGAGAGAGAGAAATCCTGTCTCAAAGGAGCTGGACGGCATACCTGGGGATCAAGGCCCAAAGTTGTACCCTGGCAGCCTCATGCACATGCATGCAGATGTATAATGTGTGCAAGTATACCTATCCACACAGGTGTGCCTGTACACATGCACCCATGTGTGCTCACACACACACACACACACACACACGCACGCATACGCAGATGCAAAACATAAGAAAAGTTAGGAGGTAGCAATAATGGAATGTTTCAGACAAGCAGCATCCTTGCTAGCTCCTTCCATGTCTCCCAATTAGCTTAAGGGACATGGCTGATGTACACACATACACACACACACACACACACACACACACACACACACAAATAGATATATTGACTGGGCATGGTGGCGCACACCTTTAATCCCAGCACTCGGGAGGCAGAGGTAGGAGGATGGCTATGAGTTTGAGGCCACCCTGAGACTCCATAGTGAATTCCAGGTCAGCCTGGGCTACAGTGAGACCCTACTTCGAAAAACCAAAAACAACAACAACAACAACAACAAAAATAGATTGTCCTAGTGACTATATTAGTGTCAGACAAGATGCAACCAGTGGGCTGGAGAGATGGCTTAGCGGTTAAGTGCTTGCCTGTGAAGCCTAAGGACCCCGGTTCGAGGCTCGGTTCCCCAGGTCCCACGTTAGCCAGATGCACAAGGGGGCGCACCCGTCTGGAATTCGTTTGCAGAGGCTGGAAGCTCTGGCGCGCCCATTCTCTCTCTCTCTCCCTCGATCTGTCTTTCTCTCTGTCTGTCGCTCTCAAATAAATAAATAAATAATGGACAAAAAATATTTAAAAAAAAAAAAGATGCAACCAGTGATCTCAGATAACCCACTTCATTTTTCTGATCCTCAGTTTCCCTGCCTTCACCCATAAAACTGGGGAGAGCATTTCTCCTCCCTCCCAAGGTCTCATGAGAACAGAGGCCTCCGCATATGCTGCTGGAAAGGGCAATGAGGAACCAGCGCTTGTTACTGAAGCCCCCGACCTCTGCATCCCTATACGGCCTGTCTAGTGCATACCTCATACACTGCCCTCCCCAGTATGTGAGAGTCCAATTTCCCAGAACCACAGCTGTGTAGACTAGGACCGGGCAAGGGGCAAAAGAGAGAGAGAGATGGGGAGGGAGGAGCCCCCACTATTGCGCTCGGCAGATGTGACAGCACATTCAGAGATTTGAACGACGCTCAGATGTATGATGCGTCACCCTCAAACATCAGTTGCCCCTGTTCCTCACTGCTGCCTGAATTCTGTGCCTCCCCAGCCTCCTGAAGTGCTCAGCAGATTCTACCCCACATCGGCTTTGAAGCCAGTTAAAAGTCCACATCGCGGGGCAGCTTGGAAGCCAGGTTCCAGGACAGGGTAGCTCTGACAAGAGCCAGGAGAAGCCTGGCTGGGGGGATCCAGCAAGTTGAGGGTTTACCTCTGCTTGTCTTCTGATACAAAGGAACAGCACCGGAGGTCCCATTCCGTGGCGGGCCCACCCAGGGGCTATAACTTGTCCCATCTGTTCCGTTGCATTTTATGAAGGGGGCTTGGAGCCCTTGAAACTGGCTTGTGAATAGCGATTGCCCCTCACCCCTACCCCTGCGGTCCTGGGCTGCATGACGAAAGACCGCCTTGAGCCACACCATGCTGCTTGCCATGCTGCAGGGGTGTGTGCGGCTGCTCCACGGGGCCTCATTGCCATTCAGGTCAGCCAGGAAGGTCATTTCTGCTCATCTGTCAGATAAGATTCCCCGGTCAGCTCGTGTGACAGAGTCTGGCCCTTTGGCCCACAGTGGGAGACCCCAGATCTCCTCGGGATGGAAGGGGTATCATTTAACCACCTGTGATGGTTAGTTAGGTCCCTTGTCAACTCGACTACATTATTCCTTTACTGGGCATCTACCCTAAAACCTTCAAACCACAGGCCAGAGGAATGGAATGAGAAACATGCCTCCTGGGCAGCGCTGTGAGGGCGTTTCCAGGCAATATGAACTGAGTGAGGAAGTCCTTCCTCCTGATGGGGAATGAGAGGTCCTTTGGCTCTGGGGGTAGTATATTAGGAACCTCAAGGAGGACCCCAGTTTTTCATTTGTCCTGCTCACTGGTGCATGCTTTTTCTTTTAATTTTTTAATTTTTTTTTTCTTGGCTTCCCTTGCTGCTTGCTTGTGATCACTTCTCCCATCCATTTGGTCTCGTGGACTGAGTGGCTATCCGCTCTCACCCTTCAGGCTGCATCCAGCCTCGCAGGCTGAAAGGCTCCCTAGTTCCTTTGACTTCCCTGCTTGCATCCAGAAAGCTTGCTGACAGATTCTTCTTCAAGTCTGTGGACAGCTGGAGCTGGGCTGCCCAAATCCTATCTCGTGAGCTAGTTTAATAAGCCCCTTCCGAATGAGTTCATTCTATCGCCTCTGTACCTCTAGGGAGCCGTGCCTAAATACACCACCATCCTCCTATACCCTCAGCTCCACACACGCCAGACACCAAGCTCTCCAAGACCAGCAGGTTCTGGTCTATCCCCAGAAAGGACACCGATCCTCACCTTCCCCCAGTGATGCTGATGGCAGCTGACACTTAAAAGAGCCCGTGCTCCAAGCCACACTGCCTTCTGATGGCTCCTCTCTCCCTGTATCAACTACTTTAATTAGTAATTAGGACTAATGAGGGTTCCCTGGAATGGTCGTGATACAGATCAGGAATATTTCTATTTTGGATTTTCATAGTGGACTCCGTGACCCAGGAGCCCAAGAGATCTGAAGCAATGCCGTTCTAAGCCTTCTGCTAGGTGGAAAGGCTGGTCCATGGGAAGACGGCCGTGTGGCCAAGCCAAGAGGGGTCCCTCTGAGCCGACCCTCTGAGCGAGATAACAGGATTGCAGTAGCTACAGGTACAGGGTCATAGGTCTGAGGACCAGTGCAGAGCTGGTGGCAAACCTAGCCCAATTTGTTGTAAATATTTTATTTATTTGCAAGCAGAGAAGGGACACAGAGGGAGAAGGAAAGAGAGAGAAAGCACGTGAGGTATGGATGCACCAGAGCCTCCCGCCACTGCAAACTCCAAACGCATGGGCCACTTGGTGCATCTGGCTCTGTATGCATACTGGGGAATCGAACCCAGGCCAGAAGACTTTGTAAGCAAGTACCTTTAACTGCTGAGCTTTCTCTGCAGCCTGAGCCTGAATATTTCCAGAGGGAGGGAAGAGTTTTACTTCCGCTGCACGGGACCTACGGGAGCATCGCTCTTCCACAAGGGAAACTGAGGCTGGGCTCTTGCTGTTTTGGGCTCCATGGACCTCAAAGGGAAGGCCACCCAACATCTGTACACAACTGTGTGTTGTGCAGCTAGCTGCTGGTCTGTGGCTTGGCCAGAAGTTGCCGGGTCGCCTCTTAGTGCCCTGAGTGAGGCAGTAGATGACAGGTAACCTCTAGGAATTCAAAGCAGGAGGGCAGAGTCGTCTTTCTAGCGTCAGGTTCAAAGAGTGTGCTAGAGTAATGCCAGGAACCAAAGCTGGGCATGGTGGCGCATGCCTTTGTTCCCGGCACTGGGGCGGGGGGTTGGGGGGTGGTGTGGGCAGAGGTAGGAGGATCATTGTGAGCTCAAGGCCACCCTGAGACTACAGAGTGACTTCTAGGTCAGCCTGGGCTAGAACGACACGCTATCTCAGAAATAAACAAATAAAATAAAGAACCAAGTCATATACAACCCTATTCGTTCCTGCAGCCCATGTCTGCACAGGAAGACACAGCCCCCAGCTGCAGCTGCATGTGTGGGGGCTGCTGCTGGTGTTAGTTGAAATGCCAGCATCAAAGGTCCACTGTGCAGACCTGAATAGCCAGTGAGCTGGTCCCATAGATTGAAAGGTCCCTGCTAAGAAAAGGCAAGGTGTGGGCTGAAGAGATGGCTTAGTGGCTAAGCGCTTGCCGGTGAAGCCTAAGGACCCCGGTTCGAGGCTCGGTTCCCCAGGTCCCACGTTAGCCAAATGCACAAGGGGGCACATGCATCTGGAGTTCGTTTGCAGTGGCTGGAAGCCCTGGCTCACCCATTCTCTCTCTCTCCCTCTATCTGTCTTGCTCTCTGTGTCTGTCACTCTCAAATAAATAAATAAATAATAAACAAAAAATTAAAAAAAAAGGCAAGGTGTTGCCCTAAGAGGCCTTTTTATAGGCTCTTAAACTTCCTGGGACATTGGAAAAAGAGAAGAAAATCCCTTCCATGGAGTTTGTTTAAATGTGCCCTGGCCAGCTCATGCTCGGAATCCTGAATTCAGCAGTGCGGAGCAGCCTCCACCCAGGGTTTTGCACATGGATTGACCAGCCGAGGGGCTCTGCAGCAGACAGCCTGAGGACCTCACTTTGAGAAGCACAGCCTGGCCAGGGGAGATGAGTCTCCTTTCTCCGCGTCACGTGCTCCGCGCACAGGCAGCATGTACATCGCAGTGCAAGCACCCAGGTCCTGCAGAGCTATCGACTCTGCATCTACAGTCTAGCAACACCCTCAGGTGCCATGTGAGCTGCCATGAGCTGCAGGAACAGGTGACATGTGTGCATGCCGCAGTGGGGGAGAAGCATGGCTGGGGGATGTCACGAAGGCGCAGTACTTGGGGAGGGGCGCTCTGTAGCACGTGGTGCTGGGCCCCACCCTCGAGCTTTTGGTCCAGAGGGTCAGGGATGAACCACAAGGGTTGGCATCTCTGACAAGTTCCCAGGGGATGCTGGAACTGCTGCTCCGAGACTCCCTTTGAAAATGGAGGCTAGAGCAAATTTTCTCAGCTTCACTACACATTGTCACCATCAAGGTAAAAAAAAAAAAAAAAAGAAATTCTTAATTTAAATTATTGCTGCCTGGGTTCTCACCAGCCTTCTCCATGTTTTGATCTTAGCCTACTCTGGACACATGAAGGTCTCAGTGCATCCCAGGTGATTTTAACACTCAGGCAGGCTTGACAACCATCTTTCTAGATGCACATTCTGGTTGATGATCTGAGAACAACAAAAAAAAAAAAAAAAAAAGTCAGTTTGTTTCTTCCACCTAAAATTCCTTGAAGTTCAAAAGGATGGATGAAAAGTCTTAACTTTCAGGATCATAATAGAAGTTTATTTATTGATTTATTTATTTGAGAGCAACAGACAGACAGAGAGAGAAAGAGGCAGATAGAGAGAGAATGGGCGTGCCAGGGCCTCCAGCCACTGCAAACGAACTCCAGACGCATGTGCCCCCTTGTGCATCTGGCTTATGTGGGGCCTGGGGAATTGAGCCTCGAACCAGGGTCCTTAGGCTTCACAGGAAAGCGATTAACCGCCAAGCCATTGCTCCAGTTCCATACAGAAACTTCTCATACAATGACAGTAAAGTACCAAGTCCCTAACAGGTGGTCAGTTCCCATTCCCCCCCCCCTTGGTGTAGTCTTCTTTGGGAGCCCCATCTCCACCCTGACACCTCCATTCTGTCACTCCACATGTTGAAGCTGGACTTGCTGGGTCCCCAGCCCACTTCCCGGTGTTAGGACTCAAAGCTGGAAAGACAGATTTGGTCTCTTATGGTATTTTAAATATTTTATTTATTTATTTATTTATGTAAAAGAGAAAGAATGAGCGCATCAGAGCCTCTAGCCACTGCAAAGAAACTCCAGGACTATGCCTCGCTTTGTGCACCTGACTTTACATGGGTACTGGGAAACCAGGCCCCAGACCATCAGGCTTTGCAAGTAAGTGCCTTTAACTGCTGAGCCATCTCTCCGGTCCATTGCTTAAGGATTTTTAGATTTTTCATTTCTTTATTTACAAGCAGAGAGAGATAGATTGAAGAGAGGCAAGCAGATAGAGAGAACGGGAGCACCAGGGCCTCCAGCCAGTGCAAATGAACTCCAGAAACGTGCGCCACCCTGTGCATCTGGCTCACGTGGGTCCTGGGGAATCAAACCTGGGTCCTTTGGCTTTGCAGGCAACAGCCTTAACTGCTAAGCCATCTCTTCAGCCCAAGGTTTGCAAACTGAGAAAGATGCGTAACCTGGGCAATCAAGGTAGAGGATAAGGTTTTAAGTCAATTATTTAAATGTGAAAAGTTCGAAAAAGAAAACAAGAGGCCACATTCCAGGAGGAGGAGTAAGGCAGATTTTGTAGTTAGCCATGTCAGGGAAGGCTTTTCTTTTACCTAGTCCTTGGGGACGGGCAGCGGGGGGAAACAGGAAGATTTCTTTCCATTCCAGTTCTTACCATCCCAGAAGTTGAACAGCTTGTGGGAAGTCGGAAGTCTTTCCTCCGATCATGCTGGGGCTCATGAAGTATGATGTTCTTCAAAAACCTGCTAAGGTTGAGAACCTGTCTGTAGGTCATCTGAGTCCACATGATAGCTCACATTCACTCGCCCCACACCTTTGGAGGTCTTCTACTGACCACTTTCCCCCGCCAAAAAAACACACACACACCTGTCTGCCTGGGGAGCAGCCTTATTCATCTACCCATGAGCCTCATGGATGGGGATGGCATGGAAACGTACTGTGTGTGCTTTGGTGGGTCTCCATGGAGATGTCAGCAGACAAGTTGTTCTCTGAACTTCTGTGTCATGGACTTCTGCTGCCCTATCCTCTACTGGTTTATCCGCCTCTGTTTATATCGCTGTGATTCACTCTATATGACAAGATAAGAAAAGCTTGGGGCTGGGAAGATGGCTCAGCAGTTAAAGGCACTTGCTTGCAAAGCCTGTTGGTGAGAGTTCAGTTCCACAGTACTCACATCAAGTCAGATGTGCAAAGTGATGCATGCACCTGGAGTTCATTTGTAGCAGCAAGAGGGCCTTGGCATGCACATACATTCCCTCTCTCTCTCTCTTTCCCCCTCACAAATAAATAAATAGAAATGCTTATTTTAAAGGTAAGAAAGGTTGCTTAGATTTTGCACTCATCATTTACCAACTTCGTTAAAAATATCACCTAAGTTTTACACATGTATGTGCATGGTGTGTGAGTAGGTCTGTTCACATGTGTGTGTGCATACATGTGGAGGCCAGAGGTTGGTATAGTGTATCTTCTTTCCTCTGTGGTAGTTTGAATAGATGGCCCCCAATATATTCAGTGTTTTATTACCTTGTAGTTTGTATCTGCAGCCACCTGGCTGGAGGCGGTGTCACTGGGCGGTTCTTAAGGTGTGGTGGTGAGTTTGGGATTTCAATCTAAAGATATGCAAAGGGTGCCTAGCTGGAGTTCCTGAAGTGTGCTGTGCTGTGTAGCTTTTGGCTTTTAGGCTTGTGTGTGTCCTGTCTTCCCCCCCCTTCCCTCCCACCCCCCACCCCACCCCCAATCCCCGGCTTGTACTTGTGAAGGCAGGCCAGCTTCTTTGGCCATTATGGAACTTCCCGTGGATCTGTAAGCTTCAGTAAATATCCCTTCCTCCATAACTGTGCCTGGTCTGGAAGTTCATCTCAGTGAACCTGTCTCTTACACCCTCTTGGTAAATCACTGAGGTAGGGTCTCTTACTTGAACCCGCAGCTTGTTAGACAGCTTGCCCTGAGGAATCTCCTGTTGCGTGCTGGGATTATAAGCAGGCTACCGCAACTGCTCAGCATTCATGTGGGTGCTGGGGATCCAAACTCCGGCCCTCATGCTTGCAGAGCAAGCACCTTATTCACTGAGCCATCTCCACGGCCCCACAGATCACTTCATCAATAACCCTGCAGAATAGATATAATTGTACCCATTTTATAAGTGAAGAAACTGAGGCACAAGGGGCTCAAGTGGCTTGCCCACACTAGTTCACCTGAAAAGCAGAGGCAAGGGGGCTGGAGAGATGGCTTAGCTGTTTAGGCGCTTGCCTAAAAAGCCAAAGGGCCCAGGTTCGATTCCCCAGGTCCCACCTAAACCAGATAACCAGATACACAAGCAGGGGGGGGGTGCATCCATCTGGAGTTAATCTGCAGTTGCTAAAGGCCCTGGTGTGCCCATTCTCTCTCCCTCCCCCACCCCTCTCTCTTTCTCTCAAATAAATAAATAAAAATAGTTATATTTTAAAAAATCAGAGGAAACATCTGAATGTCATACAGATAACTGAGTTGTCACTGCTGACCAGTACAGGACATGCTTTCCCTACAGAGCCATTCCGCCCTTTCTCCTCACAGCAACCTTCTGCAATGCAGGGGTCTATGGAGGAAGAGGTCACCCCAACAACACGCCCTACCTTCTTAGATATCATTTGAGCCTCCTAGTCCTGCTTGAGACACAAGTTGGCTTATTGACACTCCTGATCCAGGATGCAGCCACGCACCTGAATGAGGTGACATTGGCAGATGGGTACAGAGAGGCTTCTGCAAAGGTATCAGAACAAAGCTGGTCTGTGAAGCCCTCCATGAAGGTGTAAATTGCTAATCTGATTTAAATGTGTCACTGGTTTGTTTGGGCCCCATCAGAAAGGTTTGGATGCAAAGAGCTGAGGAATAATAAATAAAAGTTTCCGATAGGAGCTCAACTCAGATTTGAGCTTGAAATGAATTCCGAGGCATCTGTTGCGGGAGCCAATTTCTGTGTTTAAAGTGGAGTTGGCAAGCAAGACAAGCAAAAGACAGAAATGAACCAATAAAATGGAGAGTAGGGATTAATTAAGGTCCCAGAGTTTGCCACAGAACAGTGACAAAGAGAGATGGTAATGGTGCTTTCTCCAAGAAAGACAAGTTGGGGGTATTTTTTATATAAGTTCGGGAGAAAATAATTTAATTTTGACATCATCTCCACAAATCAACTGGGCTTATCTTTCTCCCATGGAGAGTAAAGATTGCCCTTTTTCTGGCCAGAGGGGAATCTCATTTCCCCTCTTCTTATCATTTATTAGAAATCAAAACATTGTTTCAAATGGATGTGTTTAATATTTCAGACTATGTAATGTGTCCAGCACAAAAGGGCAGCCATGGTACCAAGCAAGAGAGGTTAGAGAGATGAGAAGCAATCTCAAATCACATGACCCAAGACTTCTCCCCACCCCCATAACCCCTTGTCCTGTGAGGCTTGCTTGTGGGCCATTCCTTATTCTTTTAAATTTTTTTGTTTATTTTTATTTATTTATTTGAGAGTGACAGAGACAGAAAGAGAAAGAGGGAAAGAATGGGCACGCCAGGGCCTCCAGCCACTACAAACGAACTCCAGACGCGTGCGCCCCCTTGTGCATCTGGCTAACGTGGGTCCTGGGGAACCGAGCCTCAAACCGGGGTCCTTAGGCTTCACAGGCAAGCGCTTAACTGCTAAGCCATCTCTTCAGCCCATATTTTTTTAATTTTTTTGTTTATTCTTATTTATTTATTTGAGAGTGACAGGGAGAGAAAGAGAAAGAGAGAGAGGGAGAAGGGCCCCATTCCTTAATTTCTTGGGTTTGTCCCACCCCGAGGATGGGGACATAGATGGGACCTTCCTTCCCTGTGCCACATAGACATCTCCCAGCAAGCCTGTTTGCGCCACCGGCTGTGATCAAAGTCTGTAACAGGGAAATAGTTAAGACCTAGCTAGGTTTATTAGCAATATGTCTACACAATACAGATTGGGCGGTCTAATAAGGACCACCTGCAGGCTGGAAAGTCTGAGAACCGAGGAGCTGCCCAGTATCCATGAGACTGGGTGCCCCAGCAGTCCCAGTGTGGCGCTGAAGGCTCAGAGGATTCCCCGGGGGGAGCTGCTGGTCTTCAATCTGCACTGGGAGACTGAAGAAGCTTGGTTCTGATGATCGTGGACCGTGGCAGCAGCGGGGTCAATGCACACGCCAGCAAGTTCAAGGGCAGGCAGGCAAAAGGCCCTGCTTTTTTCCTGGCGCCTTATTTTATAAAAAATATTTTAGGGCTGGAGAGATGGCTTAGTGGTTAAGCGCTTGCCTGTGAAGCCTAAGGACCCAGGTTCGAGGCTCAATTCCCCAGGACCCACGTTAGCCAGATGCACAAGGGGGCGCACGCATCTGGAGTGACTTTGCAGTGGCTAGAGGCCCTGGTGTGCCCATTTCTTTCTCTTTCTCTCTCTCTCTGCCTCTTTCTCTCTCTGTCACTCTCAAATAAATAAATAAAATAAACAAAAAAATTTTTTAAAAATATTTTATTTATTTGTGTGGGGGGGCACAGAGAGAGAGAGAGAGAGAGAATGTGTGTGCCAGGGCCTCTAGCAACTGCAAACAAACTCCAAATGCATGTGCCACCTTGTGCATCTGGCTTATGTGGGTACTGGGGAACCAAACCTGGGTCCTTAGGCTTTGCAGATGAGTGACTTAACCACTGAGCCAGCGCTCCAGCCCTAGAACCTCTTTATAAATATATAGGCTACCATCAGAAGTACTGACTACTCTAGAGAAGATCTTCCTCCATTCTCCTAAAAATGTACTCAAAGATCTACCCAAGAGACATGTCTCTTATTTGACTCTTGTTCTAACCAAGTTGACAATAGCAATCAACTGTCACATGGTCCAAGGCAATGGCTTATTCTTCCTTTTTTTTTTTTTTTCTTGTTTTGTTTTGTTTTGTTTTTCGAGGTAGGGTCTCACTCTAGTCCAGACTGACCTGGAATTCACTATGTCGTCTCAGGGTGGCCTTGAACTCATAGCAATCCTCCTACCTCTACTTCCCAAGTGCTGGGATTAAAGGTGTGCGCCACCACGCCCAGCTTCTTCCTTTTGTTTTATTTCTGTGTGTAACAGAGACAGGGTCTAGCCTCAGGTGAGTTAGAGCTCCTCTGTAGCCCAGGCTGCCCTGGAACTCACAGTGGTCCTCTCAACTTAGCCACCTGAGTGTTTGGTTTACAAGTTTGAGCCAACACTCTTGGCTGCCTCTGTGGAGTTTCTCAGAGTTCCCCTTGACCATTGGCTTACTCTTTCTCGTAGCTCAGGTGATGTTCCACTTCCTAAATGGCCTGAGCATTTAAAATGCCTGGCAGAGCCCACCTACCATACTGTACCTCACAAGTGGCTCTCTCTCTATGGAATGCCTGCTGGACCCAAGCCCTAAACATCCTGTTCTAGACCCTTGTTAGATGGTTAGATGAAATTTCTCCACTGTATCAACTTAGCAAGTTAGACATTCAGAGTGTCAAGTTTACCTATAATGAGAGACACCTCTGCTGACCCAGATGACAGGATCAGCATGAAAGATAGTGACAATGCAGCTAACTCAATTACCCAGTGTTTGGGACGTGTGAAGTGCTGTGTGCATGCTAAGTAATAATGTTGTGGTTTCATCTGAACGATGCGCGGATCACCCAGGAGCATCAGTAAGTCAGTAGCATAATTTGCAATAAGTCATCATTAATTAACGCTAAATTACCCTGCCCTTCCTGGGGAAGCAGCATATTAAACTGACATCACTATATGAAGAGTTCATTACAGTTAATGCTATGTGAACACAAACTGAAGGGCTTAATAGTGGATTAGAAGGTGTTTATGTCCAAATACCTCCATGCCAGAACCACAGCTGCCGCACTCCAGCAAAGACATTAGCTTGCCGCCAGGGAGGATCATGGGAGACTTGGAAAACAAGGAAGGGGCTCTTCCAGCAAGGAATTATGAAGTATGTGAAAGCGCTACCAACATAGGCAAGCCAGCGTTTGCCTTCCTCTTTCTTCCTCCCACCCATGCCATTTCAACCTGCGCTTGGTAGGCAAGGTGAAAGTGATCCGTGCTGCGAAAGGACAGGAAGTGAAAGCAAGACATTGCTACTAAGGAAAAAAACAACCAAAGATGCCAAAAATGGTTATTTCTCAAATCTAAAATATAGATGGCTCTGACCGAGGGTCACTTACCTCAGAAGACTTCCTTATACTGGGAACAATGGTGAATCTCTTCTAACTTTGTTCCAGGGCATCTTTGAATAAGTTCTGAGGCCAAAAATATATGTGTACAAGCCCTTAGTAGCACCCAGTGGTTCTAGGGTACCAAGCTTTGGCCCTGAATACCTCCCAGGACAAATTTTAAAAGGTACGCTCTGGAGGGCCATTATACAAAATATGGGATATTCACCATTATCAAGGTTAAATGTTGTGTATATGTTCCTGATAACTCTGCTAATACCTCGTCTGTGTTACAAGCCATTCGGAAACAGATTCAGGCCATGTCAGATACTACCGTGCCATTCAGCAATTATCAATTCCAATAATGTTCATATATCCCCATAGTCCAAGGTCTTTTAATTGAGCCATAATACCAAAAAATAACCTCAAAAAAACCATAATGGCATAGAATAAACATTCACACTGCAAAAGATGGCATTGGGCATAGCAAAGACATACTCAAGCAATACGTGATTTAAACAGGGAAAATACCAAACTCTGTAGCTCCAAGTCCAACAACTCTAGCCAGTGACAAGTCTCCAAGCCCGATAATTCTAACCAGCAACAATTCTCTGGCATTCCAATTCCGCCCCTCCAGCTAGGCTACTCACAGTCCTGGAAAACTTCATCTGGGGCAGCAACTTTCCTTAGCAGCCATCTCGTGGTCCCAACATCTCCACTGGGTCTCCTCTGCAACCCATGGTTCATCCTCATGGCCCCATGGGGTCTCCATGCAGGCATCCAGCAAACCTGCTTCCCACTGCCCATGGCCATTTCCGAAACACAAGACTGTGTTGCAAACTTATGGCCCTCTCTTTCCTGCATTTCTTATACACCACAATGCCAGGTAAGTGCCAATTTGTTGATCCAGGGGGCAATAAAGCAGACTTTGAAGAACAGGACACTCCTTGAGCACTCAGGCCCCTTCAAAAGAGTCTCCATTCTTCCTGTTTTCCCAGTGCAGGTCAGCCGGCCCAATCTCAATAGTTGTTATCTCTCAGACAATTTGCAAGTGAACGGACAGCAATTTAAGCCCAGAGATATTTTTTTTTTCTCTCTCTCTGCTCACACCAGTTCATTTCTATGCAAAGCAACCCTGCACAACTTCTCAGGACATGAACATAACAGCAAGCTTTGCACACAAACTGCCTCTAGCCCAGTCCAAGCAAAGCTCTTTCTCATCCTCACAAGCCAAACCTCACAGTCCATAGTTCTTACTGCATTCAGGTCTTTCAACTCTGACCAGAATAGTCCATCAAGCTGTACTTACAGCACTGCAAGGCGTCTCTGAGGCCAAGGTTTCAAATCCTTCCACATTCCTCTTGAAAATCGGCTCTAAAAGGCCAAATCCACACAGTCAGGTGTCTAGCAGCAACCCCACTCCTCAGTACCACTTTACTGTTGCAGTCAGGTTTGCATTGCTGGTAGAAATCACCCGACCAAGAGCAGCTTGTGGGGAAAAAAGAGATTTATTTTGGCTTACAGACTTGAGGGGGAAGCTCCATGATGGCAGGAGAAATGACGACATGAGCAAAGGGTGGACATCACCGCCTGGCCAACATAAGGTGGACAACAGGAACAGCAGAGTGTGCCAAACACTGGCATGGGGAAACTGGTTATAACACCCATAAGCCCGCCCCCAACAATGCACTGCCTCCAGGAGGTGATAATTCCCAAATCTCTATCAGCTGGGAACCTAGCATTCAGAACACCTAATTTTATGGGGGACACCTGAATCAAACCACCACAGGGTCCTTTAGAATACTTTCCCTCTCTGAGAGAGACTCTTATCTGCCACATTTCTACACCCCCATTCAGCCAGAAGTAGTTGAAGATACTATGTCAATGTCCCCTGTCCTGTAACAAGAGTTAGAGTATTTTCTCATGAGTGGGGGATACAATTAGGGTGACTGGATCCCTGAAGGTAAAAAAAAAAAAGTCAAGAAAGTCTACATTTTCTAGAAATCAAAGACAATCTGGCTTCCTACCTTTGCCTAGTTCCATAGACCTGTTTTTCCACAGACAACCAGGACCCCTCCTGGGAGGGAGGTCTTGCACAGGATTTAAACATTGTGCTTGGTCAAGTTCAGCCCCTAGAACTTGGTGCCAGAGCTACCCTCTTCCTGAGACAGCCCCTAGTCCTAACCAAACAGCTGTCCCTCTGGTTCACCTGGGCCAGAAGACATCCCACCCACCATAAGGTTATAAGTAGTTCACAAGGTTATAAATACCTTTCAAGGGGAGGGCAGGCTCTCTGACCATTTGGGAACTTCCAGCTGTGAGTGAATTTTTCCCTCAACTGGGTCTGGGCCCTGACCCAGGCCCACCCGGGTTGAGCTAAAGGGAGGGTCCCCCCTAGCCCTTACTCTCCACATGGACTCTTTATCCCCTCCAGCTCCCCCCATGGCAGGAGCACCTTGAACTCTCTCTTTTTTCTCCTTTTCTTTTCATGTTTCCCCCCCCACCCCACCCCAGGCTCTTCACATGGGATCTCTAGCCACGTGGGTGTCCTTCCTTGGCTCTGTACTTCCCTCAATAAACATAGTAATTTAATAATAAGAAATAATAATAAAGACATTATTACTTAGCATTCCCATAGCATTTCACACTGGACACTGGGGTCAGTGGCTGATGGGACAGGCAAGAATGGGACTCACCTAAGTGGCAGGGGATAAGGATAGGGCACTTAGACCAGACTCACGTTGCGTGCACGCTCCATCAACTTCCCCCTCTCCCACTCGGGATGTGTCATGTATAAAATTATGGCCACTGATTTAAAAGTGAAGTGGTCCAAACATAAATTCACGAAGCACATGGTAACAAATCAATATGGACATAGGCAATATGATCGCAAATCAATAACTATCTACATGTTGTCATAAAAATAAAAAGAAGGTTGTACACAGTACGGATGCTGGTTCCCCAACACTTGTAACATGGCAATAAAGGATCAGATCCTCCGGAGCCACAGGGGACAGAACATTCTGCGCTGTGGCTATAGCCCAAGGTACCGCCTTTATTTCCCCACAGTGAAAGAACCTGGTTAGCAAACGGCACCTTTTTTTTTTCTTTTTCTTAAACCTCTTTATTGGGTCATGATGAGTGCTTATTAAAAAGGAGGAACATTTCTTCCACGACTAATATAACATTAGCATAAAGACAAAGAAGGTTATGTCTTTGTGTGGTGAGAGATTGTTGTTCAAGCATTCATTCACTCAGTGAACCCTGAACACTATTTTGCATTCAGGATTCAAAACTGAGCAAGACAAAAAGGGGACCCCCTGAAGGCGCCAGTGCAAGCCTGAGGGTGATTAAGTACAGACATGAACAAATGGTTACAAACAGTGGAGGAGGCGAGGGGTCTGTGGTGGTGCGGAGCCCATAAGTTGGACAGGAGAGGGGAGTAAGTGGGGTGCCTCTCAGAGAAAGAGACACAGGGGCCCAAGGGTCATCTGGTATCAAAGACAAGACCATACCATGCCAAAAGAAAACTGAAGCACAGATCCACCCTGGGAACGAGGGGATAAGAAAGGCCCTCCAAACACCTGGCCCATACCCTCCAGCCAGGCAAGACGAACCCCGGATGACATCAGAGCTCAGCCAGCACGCTCCCTCTCACGGGAAGATCTAAGAGTCACCTGCCTTGAAACTAAAATCCCAGGTGGCAAGCTACGGGGGCGGGGGGGGGGGGCAACAAAGAAGGTATGGAGAAGGGAATTGTGGGAGGAAACAGGTATCCAGAGAATGACAGACCCAGGAGTCTGGGTGATTTCCAAAAGAAGAAGAACAGAGAAGATATCTTTCCAGGAACCAGGGCTAGAACTTCATGAGGCTCAGCTCTTCTCATGGGCTTTTTCTGTGAATACCTTCCATTGGATAAAGTTTTAGACACCCTGGATAAACCAAGTATGGTAGCTCATGCCTGTACTCCCAGCGCTCGGGAAGCTGAAGCAGGGGGATTGCTACGAGTTCAGGGAAATCTTGGGCTATGTAGTGAGTTCCAGGACAGCCTGGGATACAGAGTGAGAAGATCATGTCTCAAAAAATAATAACAATGGGCTGGGGAAATGGCTTAGTGGTTAAAGCGTTTGACTGCAAAGCCTAAGGACACTGGTTCAATTCCCCAGGATCCACGTAAGCCAGATGCACAAGGGGATGCACGCGTCTGGAGTTGGTTTGCAGTGGCTGGAGGCCCTGGTATGCCCATTGTCTCTTTCTCTCTATCTGCCTCTTCCTCTCTCTCTCTCTCAAATAAATAAATAAAATATTTTTAAGTAATAATAAATAAAGGCCAGGCATGGTGGCAAACACCTTTAATCCCAGCACTCAGGAAGTTGGGGTGGGAAGATTGCTGTGAATTTGAGGATAGCCTAGAAAGAAGACAGAAGAAACTTTGAGTGGGAGTTGGCTAGGGCACCAAGAAGCACTGAAGGACCCAGGGTAGAAGTGGAAGATAGCCACCCTGGAATATGGCACCTTCTCCAGTGGTGATCTTGGACCATCAAGTTAATCGTCATCACCAGAAAGAAGTCAGGCAACTGCAGACAACCTGATTGGATTAGGGACAGAGGGGCTCGGTTCAGCAGAAGGTCTTCCCACCTACTCATCAGCTTTCCACACGGATAACATCTCCAAAGCACTTGCGGCCTCTCTGGAGAGAGATGTGAGATAAATGCAAGGCATTGTTAACAAAAGCGTCTTTTCTTATTTGTTAGAAAGCTACTGGGCAGGAATTGCTTTTCTAGACCACAGGGAGCTGCAGCCTCTTCTCAACAGGTAACCTTGAGAGTCAGACAATGACTATGCCTTTTCTCAATTCTCTTTCTTCCTTTATCCACCATCCCTTGGAAAGCACACTTAACCATTCACAGCCTGTGTGTGAGGAGATGCCGCCACCCCCTCCCGCCCCACTCTTGTGCAGCCTGAGCCCTCACTGTGTTGTGTGGACCAGACCCCCCAGCCCGTACCATGAGCTCATGGCCACATATGCTTGCCTCTCAACCTCCCAGGTCAAAGCTGCGGTATAACAGCCCTAGGAACTCTCCTTTTGAAGTAATGAAAGAAAAGTCCCTCCCACACTGCAGAATTTCTTCACAATTCTTTCTGTGGTGACAAGATGCTTGAATCAATAAAGCAGCGCTTACATATTTCAGATACATATTGTCACTGGAAAGAGATCTGCAGGCTCGCAGAGGGCACTGAGAAGAGACAGGGAAACATCTGGTATGAGGATCATGAGCCTGTAGAAGAGGAAGGCATAAGATCCATCAGCTTTATGGAAACTGGGGCAAAGAAGCCAGGGGCAAAAACTGAGGTACAGGGCTGGAGAGATGGCTTAGCGGTTAAGCGCTTGCCTGTGAAGCCTAAGGATCCTGGTTCGAGGCTCGATTCCCCAGGACCCACGTTAGCCAGATGCACAAGGGGGCGCACACATCTGGAGTTTGTTTGCAGTGGGTGGAGGCCCTGGTGCACCCATTCTCTCTCTCTCTTTCTCTCTCTTCCTTTCTCTCTGTGTCTGTCGCACTCAAATAGATAAATAAAAAAATGAACAAAAAAGAAATAATTTTTAAAAAACTGATGTACCAGCATTTTCTTGATAAATGGTTATGGTCTTTAAAAATGTTTAGAATGGGCAGGAGAGATGGCTAAGTGGTTAAAGCACTTGCCTGCAAAGCCAAAGGACCCAGGTTCGATTCCCCAGGACCCATGTAAGAAAATGCACAGAGGGGGGCAAGTGTCTGGAGTTCATTCGCAGCAACTGTAGGCTCACCCTTTCATATCTCTCTGTCTATCTATCTCTGTCTCAAATAAACTAGCTGGGCGTGGTGGTGCATGCCTTTAATCTCAGCACTTGGGAGGCAAAGGTAGGAGGATCATCATGAGTTCGAGGCCACCCTGAGACTCCATAGTGAATTCCAGGTCAGCCTGGGCTAGAGTGAGACCCTACCTCGAAAAACCAAAATAATAATAATAATAATTAAATTTTAAAAAGGAAAATTAAAAATATATCTAGAAGGGACTAGGCAGATAGTTCGGGGGTAAAGTGCTTGCCTCATAAGCATGAGGACCTGAGTTCAATTCCCAGCACCCATGTAAAAATACAAAGCATGGTGGCATATGTCCATAATCCAAGCACAGGGGAGGTGGCGACAATCTAGCCTAACTGGTAAGCGTCAGGCCAATGAGAGACGCCCCCGCCCCATCTCAAAGGAAGTGGACAGTGTTCTTGAGACAACACCCAAGGTTGTCCTCTAGCCTCCACTTGTGCGTGTGCATGTGTACCTGTACACGCCTGTATACCAGCACACACGCACAGATACACACCTACACATGCACTTCTTTTTCTTAAAGTGTTTAGAAAAAGCTTCTGCCCTGGGGAGAAAAGCAGCTCGGAGCATGCTCAGACTGTGGCTTCACTCCCCAGCAAAAGAACTCCCTAGCCCTTCTGAGGCACATGCTGGGGACACGGGGCTTTGAGAGGCTTACCAAGAACCCCCTGCCTTGACTTTGGGAATGTGGTTAAAACCACTGGAATGCTCTCAGTGGGACCTTTGCCTGGGGAGACTCTAGGATGTGACATTCTCCATTCCCCAGTGCGCTTACTCTTTTGTTTTTGTTTTGTTTTGTTTTGGTGTGGTTTTTTGAGGTAGGGTCTCACTCTAGCCCAGGCTGACCTGGAATTCACTATGGAGTCTCAGGGTGGCTTTGAACTCATAACACGATGTGCTTACTCTTTTAAAAAAATTATTTATGTATGTATTTATTTATTCATTTGAGAAAGATAACAAATGGGCACTCCAAACACATCTGCCACATCGTGCATCCAGATTTACATGGGTGCTGGGGAATTGAACCTAGGCCATTAGGCTTTGCAACCAAGGGCCTTTAACTGTTGAGGAGCCATCTCTCCAGCTCCAAACATCCATTTTAAAAGAAAAAAAAGTTTATTTATTTGTTTGTTTGAAAAAGAAAGTGTGGAGGGGGTATGCCAGGGCCTCTTGGGGCTACAAATGAACTCCAGATTCATGCACTGAAAGACCCCCAGAGGGAGACCTTCACTCAAGCCTTGAGATAGCACGTACCCAAAGACACACAGGAGACCAAACTTGCTGCAAAAGCATGAGGCTTTATTCGGGAAACCAGAGCTCTGGGGTCGACTCGTATCTCATGCAGGAGACAGAGGAGTCGACCCTGAGCCCTATTGGGTGTTTCTTTTTATAGGGTTTTTAGCAAGGAAGGGAAAGGGGAGGGGGTGTCACAAGGGTATTTGCCAACTTTGTACAGTTATGTCTACATATCTTATTTGTGCATAACCAGAGGTTAAGTCCTTGGTCAGGCTGTCTTGAGAAACTATTTTATTATTTTGGTTTTTCTCAAAACTGTATTTTTGTTTATCCTCTTCCCGGGACACAAAGTTTAGGTTGACCCGACCAACCCATATCTTGTGCCACCCGCAGCCTATCTTTTAGCCTATTTTTGATTTACTCCTTTCTGAATATACAGTTCAGGCTGTCCCCTAGCTGTAGCAACCAGCTGTTTCTTCACTAAGTTTACTTGAAAATTTTCTATCCTGCCTTTCAGCACCATTTTGTGTGTCTGGCTTTATGGTGATACTGGAGAATCAAACCTGGGACATCAGGCATTCCAAGCAAGCACCTCTGCATACTGAACCATCTCTCCAGACTGTACTCTTTAATACCAAGAACATTCCAGGATGACTGAGGTTTCCCCTATTGTCCCTACCAACTCTCTCTGCTCCAGAGGCCTCCCTCAGGTCCTTGCCACATGGACCTCTCGAAAGGAGAGCGCTCAACACTCTGCTTGTCCCGTTCATATTAGCGAGGAATGGGGGAAGTGGGAAGGAGAAGAGGCCAAGAAGACAGAAACTATCGTCTCAGAAACTCATTACTTTTGTCCTATTCTGATCACTAGAAGTGAGTCAGTAGGTCTGCCCCTCCCTCAACAGGAGGGGTTTGCACAAAGACATGAGTCACAGGAGATGATCATGATAGCCCTCAGGGGGCAGAGACAGAGCAGCCCTGAACAAGCTGGCCAGCTATACTAGACACACTGTGAAGTCTGAGTTCAAGTTAAAGACCATTTTGATAAACTGGCCTTTTCTTTGCGTGTGTGTGTGTGAGAGAGAGAGAATTGGCACACCAGGGCCTCCAGCCACTGCACTAGAATTCCAAATACACGTGCCTCCTTGTGAGTGAGTATGCGTGACCTTGCCTACTTGTGTCACCTTGTGCGCCTGGCTTATGTGGGACCTAGAGAGTCAAACGTAAGTCCTTAGGCTTTGCAGGCAAGCGTCTTAACTGCCAAACCACCTCTCCAGCCCTGAAAGACCTTTCTTAATAAATATATGGGGGACCTGAAGAGATGGCTTAGTGGTTAAAGTGCTTGTCTGTAAAGCCAAAGGACCTCAGTTCAATTCCACAGGACCCATGTAAGCCAGATGCACGAGGGTGCGCATGTGTCTGGAGTTAGTTTGCAGTGGCTGGAAGCCCTGGTGTGCCCATTCTTTCTCCCTCAATCTCTCCCTCTCCCTCTCTCTCTCTCTCTCTCTCTCTCTCTCTTTCTCTCTCTCTCTCTCTCTGCCTCTTTCCCTCTCTCAAATAAATAAATAAAAATAAAATATTTTTAAAAATAAATAAATAGATGGTAACCAATGGGGGAATCACCCAACATCAACCCATGTACAAACACACACACACACACACACACACACACACACACACACACCACATATGCATATAACAGACAGAGAAAGCTATAGAGTCCATCAGTCCCTGACTCAAGACAGCTATTTCCCAGTCTGTTCCTTTAGCAAGCAGTTAATATGAGTTCAATTTCATCCCCACACATGACCTTTAGAAGATGTGAAGTAAAGTACAGATTCCAAGAAAAACACTTTTGTTCAAAGCGTGGGTGTGATGGAATTCCTTTCCACAGGCCTGAACTGAGATAGGAAAAATAATGATTCCCCACCCCCCATGAACTAAGGGAAAATGTCATGAAGACAATGAGAGTTCGATTTTTTCCTAAATCAAGCCCAGTAGTTGCTAGACTACAATTTGAAGGGCAATGTACTTAGTCCTCTTAACCCACAGTGACTTACAAAGTAAAAGGTACTGTATGAGTTGCTTTTCTCATCACTGTGATCAAAGACCTGCATTGCAGTCACCTTCTCATTACTGGGACAAAGCAGTCGGCCAGAAGCAGCTGGTGGAAGGAGCACTTTTATTTTGGCTGACAGTCTCAAGAGGAAGCTTCAGGATCACAATGGCACGGGAAGCATGGCCTGAGAAGAGGCTGGGCATTACCTCTGCCACCACATCCAAAAGAGAGAGCTGAGGTCTGGCAAAGGAGAGCTTCGAAAACTACCCCCAACAACACACCTCCTCCAGCAAGGCTCCACCTCCCAAATTGCCACCAGCTGGGGACCAAGCATTCAGAACATTTGAATTTATGGGGGTGCAATGGACATCTGATTCAAACCATCACAGCCTGAAAGCAACTTAACAGAAGGAGGATTTTTATTTTTAGAGTGAGAGAGAGAGGAAAGAGAGAAAATTGGCTAGCCAGGGCCTCAGCAACTGCAAACAAACTCAGGACGCTTGCGCCACCTAGTGGGCATGTGCGAACTTGCGCTTGCCTCACCTTTGTGCATCTGGCTTTCATGGGATATGGAGAGTGGAACATGGGTCCTTAGGCTTCACAAGCAAGCGCCTTAACTGCTAAGCCATCTCTCCAGCCCATCCCCAGTGACCCACTCCCTCCAGTTAGGCCCCACGTCCTAAAAGTTCCAAAACAGCATCAAACAGCTGAGGAGAGAAAGGTTCAAATGCATGAGTCTCTGGGAGGCAGTCCACATTCGAAGTATAATAGTTATTTATTCATAGAAATGTGTATACATGCATACGCAGACATGCACCACTAAAAGCGTACTGCTCACAATTCAGGTGAACAAGGCCCCAGCAAACAACAACCTCTTCCATGCTCCAGATACATCACGAGACAATGTGTACCGCTCCAGTCAACGCTCATATACGTCTGCTTCCCAGAACACGATTTCTGAACACTGCCAATGGAGAAACTAACTCACAGAGTACTTTACAGGACTCCCCTAGGCAGTTCACGTAAATATTGCAAACAGCAAGTTTATACTGCCAACTCACTGCTGAACCCCAGAAGAATGAGATTTTACAAGCTCTCTTCCCAAAGGAAATCAGACTGCAAAAATAGAGAGTAAGCAGAGCTTGAATTGCTACTGCCCCGCTCCATAGACGTCACCTGAAGGAACCGTTCTCCTTTTTCATATAAATAATGATTTTTAAGTTACAAACGTAATCTATGCTCAGTACAGGATTCCAAAAAAAAAAAAAAAATTAGAAGAGAAAAGAAAGCTATATATAAATGCCATCACCATAAGATGATGGGCCTGCATCTTATATATTTCCTTCTAGTCTTTTTTCCATGCATATATGCATATGTTGATACATAGCCACTTTTTTGTGAAAAAAAGACTAAATGTATAATTCGTATCTACATATACCGTGTAAATTTGTGTGTATTTGAATCTTTTACATGATTATAGTAATTTATTTTGCTTTTCTTGATTTTTTTTTTTTTTTTTTTTTGGTCACTTAACATGAGATTGTATGGGAAGTGTATTACTCACTGCTCATTGCTGTGACCAAATATCTAACAGAAGCAACATAGGAGAAGGGAGGTTTATTTTTTTGTTCATGGTTTCAGAGGGTACAGTCTCTGACAGCCAGGAGGGCATTGGCAGTGGGGGTGATTCTGTATATCCCAATAGGAAGGTGAGGCAACAACGCCTCCCATCTCTGCAGATTGGGAACAGACAGTGGAGCCAGAAGCAGGACCCAACCATGATGGTCAAAGGCTCTGCCCTACACTTCCCAAAACAGCACCTCCAGCTAGAGGTCAAGTGTTCAAGGACGTGTGCTGGAGGGGGACATTTCACATTCAAATCATAACAAGAAGCAAGGAGGCAATCTTAATGGGTACAAGGTTTCTTTATGGTAAGGTAGGGTGTGGGGGCCCATGTCTTTAATCCCAGCATTTGGGAGGCAGAGGTTGGTAGGATCTCTGTGAGTCTGAGGCCAGCCTGTGAGTACAGAATGAATGCCAAATATACCTGGGCTAGGGTGACACCCTCCCGAAAAGAAAAGGAAAGAAAAGAAAAAGATTCCTTTCTGGTAAGGTAAAGGTATTTTAAAATAACATTATGTTGTTAATTATACAAATCTAAATATACAATATGTAAATAGTATGTAAGTTATATATCAATAAAATTATTTTTTTTTCAATTTATTTTTATTATTTATTTGAGAGAGAGTAAGAGGCAGAGAGAGAGAGAATGGGCATACCAGGCCTTCCAGCCACTGCAAACAAACTCCAGATGCATGCGCCACCTTGTGCATCTGGCTCATGTGGGTCCTGGGGAATTGAAGCTAGGTCCACTGGCTTTGCAGGCAAGCGCCTTAACCACTAAGCCATCTCCACAGCCCAATAAAATTATTATTTTTCTTTTTTTTTTTTCAAGGCAGGATCTCACTCTAACCCAGTCTGACCTGGAACTCACTATGTAATCTCAGGGTAGCCTTGAATTCACAACGATCCTCCTACCTCTGCCTCCGGAGTAAGTGCTGGGATTAAAGGCATGTGCCACCACACCCGGCATAAAATTATTTTTTAAAAGCCTGAATAAAATACATAAGGGGAACTAACAGATATACATAATATAGCTAATACTTTTTAACATTTTATTTGTTTATTTATTTATGAGAGAGTGGGAGAGAGAGAGAATGGGTATGTCAGAGCCTACAGCCACTGCAAAAAAAAGAACTTCAGACACATGCTCCACCTTGTGCATCTGGCTTACTGTGGGTACTGGGAATCAAACCTGGATCTCTAGGCTACATGAGTAAGTGCCTCAACTGCTAAGCCATCTCTCCAGCCCAGCTACTATTCTTAATGGGCTTTTAAAAACTCAGAATTTGAAGTAGCAATAAGACTATGGAGTGACTGGTACTCTGATAGAAACCTAGAATGGCATAGCCACTGTGGGAATTTTTGTTTATCCCAGAGAAATGAACGCGTATGTCCATACAAAAATGTCTACACAAATATTCAAGGCAGCTGTATTCCTATTAACCCTTAACTAGCAATGATATGCATACCCGTCAATAGGAGAGTGGGTAAGCACACTTGATATACTTAGTCAACCTAATACCATGCATCAATAAAACAGAATTTCTAATACAGAGAACACCATAGATTAACCTATAATTCACAATGATGATTGAAAGAACCTACACAGAAAAGATAAGATGCTGCATTTTTTTCCCATGGGTATGAAACTCCACAAAGAGAAATTTTAATCTGTTAGGACAGAAAGTAGTTCGGTGGTCTCCTGGTCCTGAGAGTGAGGGAAAGTCATTGAACTGAAAGGCACATGAACGAACACTGGAGAAAAAAAATATAGACATTCTATGGAATTATTGGGGTTGTGGCTACAGGGCTGTCTATGTACAATTGAATCAACTCAGAGCTTTGCACATCAAAATGCTATACGTGAGTTATATCTCACATGGGACATTTACCCTAAAAGCTCCACATCTCAGTTCAGAAATATTTGCTGAATCATGTTTATAGCTGCTCAATTCATAATAGCTAAAAACTGGAATCAACCCAGGTGCCCATCATTGGATGAATGGATAACCAAATGTGGTATATCTACATGATGGAATTCTACTCGGCAGTAAGAATAAAATGACACATTGAAATTGGAACAGATCATTTTAAGTGAACTCACACAATCACAGAAAGACAACCGTCGCATGACCTCACTCACCTGCAGTTCCTAACCTTGATCAGCCCATGTTGCTGGCAAAACTGAATAGCATCTTGAGGCTTGGACAATAGGGATGGTAGGGCTTGGGGGAAGGGAGAGGGTGGGGTGACACAAAATCTGAACCCAGATTAAACTGGTGCCACAGAATCCTATATCCTGGAAATCAGACTAAAAGGTGGAACCCTCAAGCGGACCTTAGAGGGAGAACCTGAATCAAGGGCCATAGAGAGAGTAACATGAAAGCTAACCTCAAATTTCTCCTGCTTCTCTTTCTTCTCTGGCTTTTTCTTCTTTTTTTTTTTTCTCTTTTCCCTTGGAGCTGGCCTATAATTCCCTGTACTAACATGTGGACTACATCCACAATGAGCTATTGATCAGACAGACCTACTAGATCTCCCAAAACAAATAAGATAAACTTCTATCAGAGTTTATTTTTAAGAATAGGGAAAAATTCATCATCTTGTGCACCTAAAGGAGCAAGATTTTTGCATGTAAATTGCTCCTTGATAGAGTTAGTTTTTAAAATGGAAAAAATATAATATATTGTATTCATTTTCATGGGTCATTAAATATATTGCAAAGGCATCTTAAATTGAATTTTACACAGCCATACTATAGGTTATAGATGAGAGATAATTTAATTAGCTCATGCATTACTGAAAAATACTTGAGTTTCCTTTCTTCCTACCTTCATTTCTTTCCTCCTACATTAAAAGTAGCATTGGAATGAGCATCTATATACATGAAATTTAGTCTTAGTCTTGGGTTCCTAGTGGACAAACAATGTACTCAGAGAACAGAACCATTTTCAACCCTTTCCATATATTCCAGTAACTTCTTCAAGTTGCTGCCTGTGTTTTTTGGTCTTGAGTGCCAACCTGACTAGATTGAGACATGTTTGAATAAGTAGAGCTCAGCTCTGAGTGTGTCTGTGAGGACACGTTTAGGATCAGGGGAGCTCAGCTCTGGGTGTGTCTGTGAGCACACGTTTAGGATCACTGGAGCTCAGCTCTGGGTGTGTCTGTGAGCACACGTTTAGGATCAGGGGAGTTCAGCTCTGGGTGGATCTGTGAGCACACGTTTAGGATCAGGGGAGCTCAGCTCTGGGTGTGTCTGTGAGCACACGTTTAGGATCAGGGGAGCTCAGCTCTGGGTGTGTCTGTGAGCACACGTTTAGGATCACTGGAGCTCAGCTCTGGGTGGGTCTGTGAGCACACGTTTAGGATCAGGGGAGTTCAGCTCTGGGTGTGTCTGTGAGCACACGTTTAGGATCAGGGGAGCTCAGCTCTGGGTGTGTCTGTGAGCACACGTTTAGGATCAGGGGAGCTCAGCTCTGAGTGTGTCTGTGAGCACACGTTTAGGATCAGGGGAGCTCAGCTCTGGGTGTGTCTGTGAGCACACGTTTAGGATCAGGGGAGCTCAGCTCTGGGTGTGTCTGTGAGCACACGTTTAGGATCAGGGGAGCTCAGCTCTGGGTGTGTCTGTGAGCACACGTTTAGGATCAGGGGAGCTCAGCTCTGGGTGTGTCTGTGAGCACACGTTTAGGATCAGGGGAGCTCAGCTCTGGGTGTGTCTGTGAGCACACATTTAGGATCAGGGGAGTTCAGCTCTGGGTGTGTCTGTGAGCACACTTTTAGGATCAGAGGACCTCAGCTCTGGGTGTGTCTGTGAGCACACGTTTAGGATCAGGGGAGCTCAGCTCTGGGTGTGTCTGTGAGCACATGTTTAGGATCAGGGGAGCTCAGCTCTGGGTGTGTCTGTGAGCACACGTTTAGGATCAGGGGAGCTCAGCTCTGGGTGCGTCTGTGAGCACACTTTTAGGGTCACTGGAGCTCAGCTCTGGGTGTGTCTGTGAGCACACGTTTAGGATCAGGGGAGCTCAGCTCTGGGTGTGTCTGTGAGGACATTTGAGATCAGTGGAGGTCAGCTCTGGGTGTGTCTGTGAGGACGTTTCAGATCAGTGGAGCTCAGCTCTGAGTGTGTCTGTGAGGACATGTTTAGGATCAGTAGAGCTCAGCTCTGAGTGTGTCTGTGAGAACATGTTTAGATTCGTAAGTACAATGATTGTGATGGGGAGGTAATATGATGGAGAATGGAATTTCAAAAGAGAAAGTGTGGGGGGTGACGGAGGGAATTAACATGGGATTTTTTTATAATCATGGAAAATGTTAATAAAAAATAAAAAAGTTTTAAAAAGTAAAAGAACTTTAAAAATTTAAAAAAATTTTAAAAAGAACATGTTTAGGATCAGTGGAGCTCAGCTCTGAGTGTGTCTATGAGGACATGTTTAAGATCAATGGAGCTCAGCTCTGAGTGTGTTGGTGAGGACATGTTTGGGATCAGCTGTGTCTGTGAAGACATTTCTAGAGAGGACAGACATGTGGTGGGAAAATAGCCAAGAGAAAAGAAGTGCTGTGTTGGTTTGCATGTTATATACTCCTCATGTCCCTGTGTGTTTGCATATTTAATCCCCAGTTAGTGGAGTGTTTGGGAGATGGAATCTTGCTTGCATGTCTCTGCAGGAGGCTTTGGGCTGTTACAGCCCAGCCTTGGTCGGTGTGCTCAGCTCGCCCTCTCATTCTCTCTCTCGCTCTCACTCTCGCTCTTGCTCTCACACTCACTCTCTCTCCTTCCTCCATGCTAACATAATGATGTGGCTCTGGCCCCCTTCTCCTGCCATGCCCCCTATCAACCCCATGATAGACTCTCCCTGTAGAACTATAAGCTGAATTAAAACCTCTTCCTTGGGCTGGAGGAATGGCTTAGTGGTTAATGTGTTTGCCTGCAAAGCCAATGGACCCAGGTTCAATTTCTCAGGTCCCACATTAGCCAGATGCACAAGGTGGTGCACACATTTGGAGTTCGTTTGCAGTGGCTGGAGACCCTGGTGCTCCCATTCCCTCTCTCTCTCTCTCTCTTTCTCTGTCAAATTAATTAATTAATTAATTAAAAACGTTTCCTTCAGTAAGCTGAACGTTTTAAGTATGTAACCTATATACCCGCCCTGGATGTGGCAATGCCATCTGATATGCTAGGGGTCTGGATGTTGGGAGAGAGGAAGCCAGCATTCCTGCAAGCTCCACTCTTCCTGAGCCTGTGAGCAAGTGCATCCACAGCCGCTCCGGTCCTCCATGTCCTCCATTCACATCAGCCTCTGAGGGTGGATTCAACAGCAAGGGGTATCAGGGTCCTCCAGACCCTCTGTCCCAGGCTGAGACTGCTTAAGCATCGAGCTTTGCGAACTGATGTGCTACCAGGAACTAGGGTGACCAGGCTGGGTAAGCCAGCTGAATACCTCTCCTTTCGTCCTATATGGGTATGAATATTCTGATGGTCCTGGTCCTCTGGAGAACCCTGACTAGTCTATGTCCCTTCACCAGCCCGGTCAGGAGTGGAATAAGGGTGCTGCTGTCACCGGAGTGATGGGGAGGCGTTGCCTCCTGTGAGTTCTCACAGAGAGGAGCACCATGGACTGAGCCTGGGTTCTTGTCTGGTTAAGTTCCTTCCTGCACAGCTGTCAATCGTTTCCCCTCTTTAAAGTCCTCCTCTGACATCCCAAGATTCCCCAGTGTGTCTGAAACCACTGTTAGCGCCAAGACCCGTGTTTATTATGTTCATTTCTTATGCATACTCAGCTATCATGAAGCTCAGTTTATAAAGGTAGCACAGCAAGAAATTAACAGGAATAAGACAGAAAAATTGTATTATATATAATTTATATGTAATAATTTAATAATATAATTTAATATAATATAATATATAATATTATAACATATAATATATATAATATTATAACAACATACTGCAAAAAAGAAGTCGTGTAAATACAGACTGTCTTTCAAAAGACTTCGCCATTCTGTAGTCACTCCTTCCTCAGTGACGATATGTATGACATGATGTACCCATGATGAGACGGCATAAGGCAAAAGTCACAGCAGAGGACACAGCACTAGGCTACCAATCTGATCATAGGTCAATCTTTTTCTTGTCGATAACATGTTCTACTTAATATTTCTGGATCATCATTAGCTACAGCTGAACTATATCATCAGAAAGCAAAACAGAGGGGCTAGAGAGATCACTCAGAGTTTAAGGCACTTGCCTGTGAAGCCAAATCACCCAGGTTTGATTCCCCGGGACCCATGTGCAGCCGGATGCACAAGGTGGTATCTGGAGTTTGTTAAAATTAAATAAAAGAAAGAAAGAAAGAAAGATGGAGGATAAGGAGGAGGTGCAATTATACTGTTTGTTTAATCTCCAAATAAAAGTGGTAGCTTATGGCAGCCAAATATTGTTTTAGACCCAGCAGAAAAAGCACTCATTATAAATAACTGATAACTGAAAATAAAAGCTTATCTTTGAGGCTGGAGAGATGGCTTAGCAGTTAGGGTGCTTGCCTTCAAAGCCTAAGGACCGATGTTTGATTCCCCAGGACTCACATAAGCCAGATACACAAGGTGGAGCATGTGTCTGCAGTTCGTTTGCAATGACTGGAGGCCCTGGCATGCCCATTCTCTCTTTCTCTCTCTCTCTCTTAAATAAAATAAAAGCTTGTCTTTTTTAAAGATGTTATTAACACTAGAAGAAGCTCTTCACAAAGCATTGAGGACTTATATCCAGAATTCTCTAAAAAAGAAAACAAAAAAAAAAAAAAATGCTGGGTGTGGTGGGGCATGCCTTTAATCCCAGCACAAGGGAGGCAGAGGTAGGAGGATCACTGTGAATTGGAGGCCACCCTGAGACTACATAGTGAATTTCAGGTTAGCTTGGGCTACAGTGAGACTCTACTTCTAAAACCCAAAAAGGAAAAAAAGGAAAGATTCACAGGCAAAACCCTTGTGCACATGCACACACGTGTACATCTTTGTACGGGCAAAACAGATGAAATGTACGCGGTATCATTTGATTGGTGGGAAATTCACAATAAAACCACATGAGGCGGCACTGCACAGCCACCATAATGGCTGGCATTTAAAAGACTGACCGCACTAGTGTGGCAAGAAGATGGAAGACGTTGCTGTGGGGAGTGTGAACTGCTTGCCATCCCTTCAGAAAAACCGCAAGGACCTCCCCACATGAACCGCATATACCCTTGGACTCAGCAACTTCACTCCGTAAGCTAGGGATATAAATCAGTACCAATGTCACCAGAAGTCACCTGCAAGAAATTTCATGCCACTTTCTTTCATAATAGACAAAGGCTCATCAAATTTAATTTTTCTTCATGGTACCCGTTGTGATCTCTATGATGGGATTCTACACAGCAAGGGGAAAACTAACTTCTGCTTTATTTTTTTTTTTAACTTTTGCTTTATGTTATTTATATATACTGAACGAGACACCAGACTCTAAAGACTACAGGTGGAATGATGAGATTCTCATGAAGCTCAAGAATGGCCATCTGTTCTTGGTTGTGCCCATAGTGGCATCTATGGCAAGTGAATGGTGATTATATCAAGTATGCATGGTGACAGTGTCGGGCAAGAAGGGTGTCAAGGAAACAGACTGGTGCCAAGGACCTACACTGCAAACTGATCCTGGCAAGTGTTACAAATACGTACTTATAACAAACTTCACTGAGCTGTCTAATTAGATATGCACCTAAGCCTGTGTGTGTGCGCGTGCGTGCGCACATGAGCTATATCTCAGCAAAATAAGGAAATGGCAATTCAGTAAGATGAAAATTTGGATTAGAGAATAGTTAAGATTTTCCAACATGTATGGCATCATCATACTCTTTCCCCCTTTTTCCCTCAGTTCCTTCTTTCCCAAGCCCCCTCCCAGCTTGAGAGCTCACACAGTGGCATTCTCAAAGCGAGCCTCAGTTATATAGTAAATTGAAGATCTGCCTGGGCTATGTGATACACTCTCTCAAAAAAAGTTTTTCTTTATTTATATTTTATTTTTATTTACATTTTAGAGAGAAAGAGGCAGAGAGAGAGAGAGAGAGAGAGAGAGAGAGAGAATGGAGACATCACGGCCTTCAGCGGCTGTAAAAGAACTCCAAAAGCATGCACCACCTTGTGCATCTGACTTATGTGGGTCCTGGAGAATTGAACCCGGGTCCTTTACCTTTGCAGGCTAGTGCCTTAACCACTAAGCCATCCCTCCAGCCCCTCATCAAAAAAAAAAAAATTTTAAATACACAAAGCAGTCTTGTCCTGCACTAGGGTATATCCTACCTGGATATGCCCTTCCTGCACCCCCCCCAAACCCCAACATAACTTGTCCAAAATATAATCCATCACCTTCCTCCCTGTTGTCTTCACCAGGCATGGACACCTATATCAGGGAGGCACCCCGTTTCTCCAAGTGCAGCTGTGAGACACAGGGCAGGCCACCTGGAAACAAGTCAGTCCACCATGGTTAGTTTAACTCCAGGCCATAGTTAGCTGTTAGACCGGGGAGCAGACATTCCCTCCCCCAAGCTGGACTAGGTTCCCTTTCTGAATTTATACTGTGCATGGACAATCCCTAGAAGACACTCACTCCACGCTGAAGAAGGCACTTGCTTGCAAAGCCTATGAACCCAGGTTTGATTCCCTAGTACCCACATAAACCAGCTACACATGGTGGCACATGCGTCTGGAGTTTGTTTGCAGTGACTCGAGGCCTTGGCATACCCATTCATTCTCATTCTCTCCCTAATAAATAAATAAAAATAATTTTTTAAAAAATTTTTTGTTCATTTTGATTTATTTATTTGAGAGTGACAGAGAGAGAAAGAGGCAGATAGAGAGAGTGAGATTGAGAATGGGCGCGCCAGGGCTTCCAGCTACTGCAAACGAACTCCAGACGCATGCGCCCCCTTGTGCATCTGGCTAACGTGGGTCCTGGAGAATCAAGCCTTGAACCGGGGTCCTTAGGCTTCACAGGCAAGCGTTTAACCGCAAAGCCATTTTGCGCTTCACAGGCAAGCGCTTAACCCAAAGCCACTTTGGGACAAGCCTGGGCCACTCACTGAGAACATCTCAAAACAAAACAACCAAAAGGGCTGTATTTATAGCTCTGTCATGGTGTGCCAGTCCTGGCTGGGATGATGGCAGTTAACTTGCATCTGTATGTGCCTGTCTCCTGCACTGAACCTACCACACCTTGTAATCCATGACAGGATCCCATTTCCCTGCAGATGTTTCCTTCATATGGCATCCTTTAACTGAGGTGGAATTGGATTTTCCAACCCTTCCATGGAAATAGAGGAGGGATGTGACCAGAGGCACGGGTCTTACTGCAATCTGGCACAGGTTGGAGCTTGGAGATCAAGGGGAAGTTCCATAATGGCGGGAGAAACTGGCCGCCTTTCACAGGTCCACGCAGAGAGAGAAAAGCCACCACTATAGGCAAGCATGCTCCAGGAACCCCAGGCAGAACTGAAGCATGCTGCATATTTTTACTTAGACTGGAGTTCAGCTCCGCCCCCTACACCTTAGGGCTGGACCCTAGGATCCACCCGTCATAACACCAAGTTACAAGCTTGAATGAAACTCCTGAATCTATTGGTGGACATCCATTCAAACTACCACAGGCCCATAGAAACCTGAGAGCACAGGAGAAGAAAACCTTCAGGAACCAGAAACCTCCTTGGGTCAGTGCGATCATCTAAAGGGACGGATGCTGGCCGATTTATGTACCCCTGGAAACAGGGTCCCTGGGAGAGGAAGGGAGAGGAGATGCAGATCGGACATCAAGGCTAAAAACAGGAAGGTGGAGGGAAGGCGGACACCCAGACTGAAGCTGGCTCCCAAACACCAGACACTGTGGCCAGAAGCCTGCCTACTGTCCTAAAGAACCAGCTTGCCCTCCTGCAGCCAGGGCACAGCAATCAGCTCATTTAAAAGCTGGTAGGATAAAGGAGGGTGACAAATGAGTCAGTGGGTGCTGCCTGCCTTGGTGGAGAAATGATGGAGAGAAAAGCTTGAGGAATGGAGCAGTAAAGCCAGTGTGAGTCTCCATTAAAAACCCACGAGGCCAACACTGCTGGATGATGGAGAATGAGCAACCGGAGCCCCACCTCCCGCAGAAGAATGTTGCAAAGTGAAAATAAAGAGGGGAAGGGTATCGAGTGGCTTTTTATAGCCCCTAATATCTCTTCTGACAGCAGTGCATACAGCTTCCCCGGGCCAGGACTAGGGAAGATGGATGGATTTGTCTTTCTGTTAAACACCATTACCCGGAGCACCGGGGAGAATGAAGAATGCGTTGCAGGCTCATGTTTGAGGTTCCATCTCTTTTCTCCTAATTAAAAAAAAGCTACAAAAAAAACTACTCCCACGCATCTCCCCATGCCTAACTAACTACCTTGGGGAAGGGCAGATAACACACTAAATTAACAAAGATAACCTCCCATCACTCTCAGCCCCGAGGAGCTGAAGTTCAAATCCAGTCCCACAGCACTGTCAGATCCACATTAGGTGGATGGCTTACTTCAAGATCCATGAAGACACTAGTAGGAACCCATCATCGTTAAATACCAATAGTATTTTCCATTTAGAGAAATCACAAGGGCTCATTCGCTGCCACAGGTACAAAAAATGAATCTACCTGTCCATGGGCCTCTCAGTTGTAACGGTGATCCGAGCCATCTGTAAGCGTCACAACAGAGGGAGAAAAACAAATAAAATCCGTGGTCCCGCTTGTAGCTAAGGATAAATTTAACAATGTGTGCAGGATCTGTGCACTGAAAATGGCAAAAGTGGCTGTGAAAAGAAAACGTAGAGATAGGTCATATCAAGGAATAGAATACCGAAGTTTAGCAAGATCATAAAATATAAAGTTATATGCAAAAAATCAACTATATTTTTATGTGTTGGCAGCAAATAATTGGAAAATGAAATTTTAAAACAGTTTTATTCATAACGGCACTCCAATTCTAGAACACTTTCATTAAATCCATTAAAGTTGTCTGAGACACCCCCCAACCTCCCCCCACACACACACATGGAAAACTATAAAACCCTATTGAAATAGATTAAACCTAATTAGATGGTGATATTACACATTCATTGCGGAACACTCAATATTGTTAATTCAGAGTATCGATACAATCCCTATCAAACTTCCAGCAGACTTCTTCAGTGTAAATTGGCTGTAGAAGTTTGGATATGAAATGCCATTCAAAGACTTGTGGGTGTTGAAGTTTGGGACCCCACTATTGGGAAGCAGTGAAAAAGAGGTGGAGCTAGTGAGAAGTTAGGTCATGGGGGGGGGTAGACTTGAAAGGGAAAGTGGGGCTTTGAACCCTTTCTTTCTCTTTCTCCCTCAATCCGCAACCATGAGGGGAACAGCTCTGATCCTCCATAAACTCCAATCTTGTTGGGCTGCCTCAAGGCCCAAAGCAATGGGGCCAAGCATTCATGGACTGAAACCTCAAAAACTGTGAGCCAAAGAAAGCCCTTTCTCTTTACAAGTTCTGGTACTAGCTGTACTAAGAGAAAGCTAGTATGCTGGCAAACCGATTCCAAAATTCACATGCAAAAGATCAAAAACAGACAAAAATTTGGGGGAGAGAATAAAGTATAGACTTAAGAGATTTATACTGACTTCAAGCCTTTCCCATAAATGCCCAATTATCAGGGCAGTGTTTATTGATGTAAGGATCAATAAACAGATCAATAAAGTAGATAGGTAGTATAGAAATGGACTTATGTAGCTATAAGATTTACTAATTTTTTTACAAAGATGACAGCATAATTCAATAGAAAGAAAAGATAGCTGTTTCATAAATGAGCTGTGAAAATCGAATACCCATATGGAAAAAAGAATATGAACCTTGACCTATCCCTCACACCAAGAAGATATTGACCTGAAATTGATCATAGAACTAAAAGCACATCCTACACTCTAAAGCTTTTAGAGGTTTACATAGGACCTTTGTAATTTGGATTAGACAGAGACTTCTAAGGGCACAAAAAACATGTAGCAGGACTGGAGAGATGACTTAGTGGTTAAGGTGCTTACCTGCAAAGCCAGGACCCAGCTTTGATTCCCCAGGACCCACATAAGCCAGATACACAAGATGGCACATGCATCTGTAGTTTGCAGCAGCTGGAGGCCCTGGTGTGCCTATTCTCTCTCTATCTGCCTCTTTCTCTGTCTCTCAAACAAAAATAAAATATTTAAGCCAGGCATGGTTGGGGCATGCCTTTAATCCCAGCAGTTGGGAAGCAGAGGTAGGTGGATCTCTATGAGTTCAAGGCCACCCTGAGTCTACATGGTGAATTCCAGATCAGCCTGGGCTACAGTGAGACTCTACCTTGAAAAACAAAACAAAAAAATAGAAAATAAAAACAAAAACAAAACATGAATTATAAAAGAAGAAAATTGATGAACTGAACATCATCCAAATTTCAAACTTGGGCTGGAGAGACGGCTTTGCAGTCAAGGTGCTTGCTTGCGAAGCCTAAGGACCCATGTTCAATCTCTGAGGATCCCACATAAACCAGACCACAAAGGTGAGGCAAGCACAAGGTCACACATACACACTAGGTGGCACAAGCATCTGGGGTTCATTTTCAGTGGTTGAGGCCCTGGTGCACCATTTCTCTCTCTCTCACACACACACACACACATACACTCTTCGCTGTCTCTAATAAAAAAAATAAGTCAAACTTCTGCTCTTTAAAAGTCATTACTAAAAACATGAAAAGGCAAGCTACATACTGGGAGAAAATGTTTGAAATACTCATATGACAATTATATAAAGAATAATTCAGGGCTGGAGAGATGGCTTAGCAGTTAAGTGCTTGCCTGTGAAGCCTAAGGACCCCAGTTCGAGGCTCGGTTCCCCAGGTCCCACATTAGCCAGATGCACAAGGGGGCGCACGCATCTGGAGTTCGTTTGCAGAGGCTGGAAGCCCTGGCGCGCCCATTCTCTCTCTCTCCCTCTATCTGTCTTTCTCTCTGTGTCTGTCACTCTCAAATACATAAATAAAAAATTTTAAAAAAAGAATAATTCATATCAGACTAAGACTTACTAAGAATATGAAGAACTATGAGCCACCCCATTGTGTATACATATGTCAAAACATCATGTTGTATACCATAAACATAGAATTTTTACTAGTCAATTAAAAAAAAAAAAAAAAAAGGACAAGTAAGGCTGGGGAAATGGCTTAGTGGTTAAGGTGTTTGCCTGCAAAGCCTAAGGACCCTGGTTCAATTTCCCAGGATGCACGTAAGTCAAATGCACAGGGGGCATGTGTGTGGAGTTCGTCTGCAATGGTTGGAGGCCCTGGCATGCCCATTCTCTCTTTCTCTCTGCCTCTTCCTCTCTCTCTCTTTCAAATAAATAAATATATATATATAAATAAATAATATATATAAATATATATGTAAAATATAAAAATATTAAATATATATTTATTTATTTGAAAGAGAGAGACAAGTAAACGTCCTTTGTTATGAGGAACTCTGAGAACTCAATAATACCAAGATAATTCAATTAAAATATATGTACCACTAAAGAAAACATATGAATATGAAATGAAAAAAAATAAAACATATTTGATATCATTAGTCATCAGAGAAATGTGCATTAAGAGGAGATACCACCACACACCCACCAGAAGAGCTAAAATTAAAGAGCCTGAAAATACCAACTGCTGGTGAGAACATGGAGCAAATGTTACACTCAGACATTGCCGGTGAGAATGCAAAATAGATCAATTACTTTGGAAAATAATTCAGCAGGGTTTTTTGTCATAAAGTTAAATATATACTTTGTGATGTGACCTATTGTATCAGGTACTTTTCCCATTACTGGGACAAAAAGTGCTGAACAGAACAACTTTTGAAAGAAAATGGTTTATTTTTAGGTCATGGTTCCAGAGGATAGAGTCTATCGTGATGGGGAAAGCACGGCAGAAGCAGGAGGCTGGCATCACAACATCGTATCGGCAGGGAGGTAGGAGAGAGGGAAGAACAAAAAGCAGGACCTGTACTATAATCCAGCCCCCAGCGACACACTCCAGCCTGGCCTCACCTCTTAAAGGCTCCACAACCTTCCTAAACAGTGTCATCACTTGTGAATTAAGTACTCAAATGTGTAAGTCTATGAGGGACACTAAATTATTCAAACCACCACATTATGCCCCCGGCTCCAATAGACTCATGGTCATCTCCTGAAATGTATTCAGTCCAACTTTTAAAAAGTCTCCACTCTCCTCCAACTCCAAATTTCAAAGTCTCCTCATAAGACAATCTGTAAACATGAGATACAAGTATTAATGTCCAACATTTAACGGTACAAAACAAACATTCCCATTCCAAAAGGGAGGCATGTGGGCATGGCAAGGAAAGATTGAGCCAAAACACAGCTAAGACCCAGGAGCACGAACAACAAACCCTTTGTGTCTGGTATCTGGGATTCCTGGTGAAATCCTTTACACTCCAAAAGGCTTGGGTACTTCTGCCCTCTCTAGCTGTGCTACCAAGTTCTGATGCCAGGCTGGGGTGAAAGTTGGCGCCCATAAAACACCACTGTAGAGGGCTGGAGAGATGGCTTAGCGGTTAGACGCTTGCCTGTGAAGCCTAAGGACCCCGGTTCGAGGCTCGGTTTCCCAGGTCCCATGTTAGCCAGATGCACAGGGGGGCGCACGTGTCTGGAGTTCGTTTGCAGAGGCTGGAAGCCCTGGCGCGCCCATTCTCTCTCTCTCTCCCTCTATCTGTCTTTCTCTCTGTGTCTGTTGCTCTCAAATAAAAAAAAAAAAAAAATTAAAAAAAAAAAACACCACTGTAGAAACCTTTGTACGCTCACCCTGGGAAGCAGGCTTTTTCATTTCCAAAGAATATGCATTTTTACAAAACCTGAGCTTCAATCAGTTGGGTCTTGACCTAAGGCATCTTTCCTAGTGTCCCAGGAGAGAGCCAACTGGCTTATCTTTAATGGTGGTAATCTCCTTAGCAATTACAGCCAAAGTGGCTGTAGATTCCAAGCCTGGAATTTTAAACTTGTTCACGTTTCTTTCTGTAACAAAGTTCACAGTTTTCATATCGTTCTGGTCTGTATTTTGTTCACTTTCACTGTTGATTTGAATCAAAGCAGCTAAAAAAAAAAAAAAAAATGCACACAAGAGCTGGAGAGATGCAGTTAAAGGAGCTTTCTTGCAAAGCCTGACAGCTCAGGTTCAATCCCCTAGTACCCACATAAAGCCAGGTGCACAACATGGCACATATATCTGGAGTTCTTTGCAGTGGCAGGAGGTTCTGGTGCCCCCATTCATTCTCTCTCTCTCTCTCTCTCATAAATAAATTTCTTATAATTTTTTTTATTTTTTATTTTAAAGAGAGAAAGGAGAATTGGGGCGCCAGTGCCTCAGCCATTGTAATTGAACTCCAGATGCTAGCACCACCTAGTGGGCATGTGAGACCTTGCACTTGCCTCACCTTTGTGCGTCTGGTTTATTTAGGATCTGGAGAGTTGAACATGAGTCCTTAGGCTGCCCAAGCAAGTACCTTAACTGCTAAGCCATCTTTCCAGCCCTCATAAATAAATGTTTAAAAAATAATCCACACCACAAACTCAATGCTATTTTGCCTTGAAACTTTCTCCACCAAATACATTAACCCATTACTTTTAAATTCAGCTTTATGAAAGTTCTCAGGACACAGGCAGAATGCACAGATTCTTTTCCACAATAGCACCTAAACTGCTTCTATACCAGGTCCCAATAGAGTCCTTCTTCCCCTCTGGAATCTCTTGAGGGGGGCCTCCATAGTCCATATGTCTCTGATCTTCTCTTTGTCTTCTAAACTCCTACCAGAAAATCCCATTAAGCTCTGCCTACAGCATTTTAAGGCTACTCTAATTAAAAGTTCCAAATCGTTCCATCTGCCTCCTGCAAACTTATTCAAAAAGCCTAAGGACCTCATGGTTAGGTTTATTGCAACAATGACCCTACTCTCAACACCAATATCAGTTTTTTGTTTTTTGTGTTTTGTTTTGTTTTGTTTTGTTTTTAACTAATGAGCCAGAAGCAATTTATGGAAAGGAAGAGGTTTATTTCAATTTACAGCTTCAGAGGGCAGAGTCTACCATGTTAGGAAAGACATGACAGGGGCAGGAAGTGAACATCACGTCATCACATCAGCAGGAGGAGTTAGAGAGACCGAGAATGGAAAGCAGGGTCAGTCTGTAACACCTCAAGGACTGCCCCCAGTGATACACTTTCTCCATCAAGACTCCACCTCCTAAAGGTTCTATGGACAACCTTCGCAAACAGCATCTCCAACTGGGAACTAAGTATTCAAACACATGAGTCTGTGGGAGATATTTCACACTTGAACCATCTTGCTTATTATCAATTCCATTATGAAGTATTTACCCAAAGGAACTGAAGATCTATATCCAACAAAATCTACACGGCTATTTGTGATAGAATATTCATAATTGCTAAAAACCTGAAAACGCTCCATCTGTCTAACAACAGGTGACTAACCAACACACTCTCTCATTCCATGCTGTGAATACTCAGTGATTTAAAACAAATGCATATTGATACATACAACACCACAAATGGATCTTAAAAAGACATGGAGCCAGGTGTGGTGGCACACACCTTTAATCCCAGCATTTGGGAGGTTGAACTAGAAGGATTGCTGGGAGTTCAAAGCCAACCTGAGACTACATAGTGAATTCTAGGTTGGCCTGGACTAGAGTGAGACCTTACCTTGATAAAACAAAAATATGCACATTGAATTCCTGTAAAGGTAAAAATCATTGTTAGTAATAGAATTCAGATTGGCAGCTTCCTGAGAGAGGGGAATGTGTTGATTGTGGTGGCGGTATATATCTGTATAAGCCTGTCAAACAGATCTGTATGTATCTGCCAAAACTCTTCCAATCCTAAGCTCAAGAGTACATTACATCATGTGTTTCCTACAGAATCTTAAATGTTCCCAAAAGGCCTATGTGTTAAAGACTTGATCCTCAGTTTGGCTCTACTGATGGAAATTTTAAGAGTGGAGCCTAGTGAGAAGCTTTGGGCCACTGAGAATGTTTCCTTGAAAGGGAGACTGGGTCCCTGCTCCCAAATTCTCCTGCCATGATATCCTGTGCCACCACCAGGTGCAAGCAATCAGCCGTGGACTGAAGCCTCAAAACTGTGAGCCCAAGTAAACTCTTCCTCCTTTTAAGTTGCCCTATCTCTGGCTTTTGTGATAGTACCAGGAAGCTGACTGACGAAGATGACCTCAATAAATTTGATTTACAGACACTGATATGTTGCGTTCTAGCCCCACCAATATATAGCCAAAATAGAGGACTGCAACTCTAAGGGCTCCCTTTAGTTCAGTGCTGGTTCACATGACGCTCTCCACAGAGCCACTGTGATGTGAGCACATCTTCAGCGCTCACAGCAGGATGTGGGGTGCATAGCATTTCTCAAAAGTTGTTGTACCCTGCCTAACAGGGTGAGAGCCACTCCCCAACCCAACTTGGGATAGGCACACAAACATTAGCATTGGGTACCAAATACACAGCCCAGATATGGTACCAAATACATCAAACACAAATACACAGTAATGTACACGGTAGCTCTCTCCCTGGAAAACAGTCCAAGGGAAAGTGCCAAGCAGGAGAAGTCAGCATTCAGAGGGGCATCATGCTCAGGGAGATGTCTCCGTGGATAAAGTGCTTGCCACTCAAGCCTGAGTGTCCAAACTTGAGCCTCGCCAAAAGCCAGAAACCATGGTGGGCTTCTGAAATCCCAGCGTACTGATGGTGAGATGGGAGGCGGAGATAGGAAAATTGCTCTGAAGCTTGGAAGCTCGCAGCAAGTATAGCAGTCAACAACGGTGAGAATGAGAGACCCTCCCTCAGATGAAGTGTAAGGTGATGACCAACACATAAGTTGTCCTCAGGCTGGAGAGATTGCTTAGCGGTTAAGGCGCTTGCCTGTGAAGTCTAAGGACCCATGTTCAACTCTCCAGATCCCACGTGAGCCAGAGGCACAAAGGTGAGGCAAGCGCAATGTCACACATGCCCACTAGGTGGCGCAAGAATCTGGTGTTAGATCATCATGACTGAGGCTATGGCCTGCCAATTCTCTCCCTCCCTCCCTCTCTGTCTCTAAAATAAATTTTTTTTTTAAAAAAGTCCTCTGACTGCCACATGCACACCATGGCATGCACATACCTGCACTCACACATAAACACACATACACACAAAAAACCTTAGCCAAGCATGATGGCATGTGCTTGTATAGAGTATATGTAATATAATGTATGACATCAAAGCAGAATAAAGGCCTCACTGTAGCCCATGCTGACATGGAATTCACTCTGTAGTCTTAGGGTGGCCTCAAACTCACAGTGATCCTCCTACCTCTGCCTCCCGAGTTCTGGGATTAAAGGTGTGCACCACCACACCCAGCTAAGGAGGGATTATTTTGGAGGAAAAATAAGAACAAGCAGAAAGTAGGGGAGGAGTGACAGGAGAGGTAGAAAATATCATCGTGAAAGTCACTATTTTATAGGCTAACTTAGCAAATTAATCAATGTAATTAACTGTTAATTAATTAATTAAAATGAATAAATTGCAGACATAGTGGAACGTGTATATAATATCAACACTTGAAAGGTAGCAGTAAGGCTCAAGGTCACCTTCAGCCACATAGGAGTCTGAGGTGAGCCTGAGACATTATTTTTAAAATCACAGTAATAATGCGGTCATGTATTTTGTTTTCCTTTCTAAACTATTGTCTTATTATCAGCTCACTTGGACTTTCTAACAAATGTGAACCAGCAGTGGCAGGAAACAGAGGAAGCACACTGAGGCATGAGATACAAAGGAGCTTTGGAGCCATGGCAGACTAACTGAGCCACTGCTAAGATCCTGGGGCTCAGACCGCTGTGATGTGATCGCCGCTGAACGGCAGCCAGGCAGCCACCGTTTCATACACTTGGCACCCCCCTCCCTCGCCCAGGGTGGGCCCATGACCCCGTGACAGGCCATCAATATGCTGCACATGGTCTCCGTAGCAGCCTGGAGAAAAATCCTGCCCAATGGAGTCATGGTGGGTTTATTGAAATCTTAAGTTTCAGAAATTTCACTAGAGGGAAGGAGGGTGGTTCTGGAAAACATAAATCCACACACATAGTCACATTGGAGCAATTTGGAAAATGTCTATTCAGAATTAAAAGCGTTCCTGATTTATTGCCCAGCAGTATTCTTCTTGGCATGTACCATAAGAAAATATCACATACACACATACAGAGAGAGAGAGAGAGAACATATCCAAGGATTTTATAGATATATATTTAGATAGACAGACAGAGGGAAAGGGTGTGCCAGGGCCTCCAGCCACTGCAAACGAACTCCAGACACAAGTGCCACCTTGTGCACCCAACTTATGTGGGTCCTGGGGAATTGAACCTAGGTCCTATGGCTTTGCAGGCAAGCGCCCTAATTGCTAAGCCCCAAGGATGTTTTCTGTAGCATTGCTTATAAACAAAACATTGTAATGTGTAAATAATGCAAATATCCACTGGGAAACATCCAAATGAAAATGTGCTCTTTGCCACATCAGAACACTAAGTAGTAGTTAAAAGTAGTACATCAGAAATACGTGCATTAGGAAGCTTGGAAACTTACTGTGAATGAAGAGGTTCAGAATTATTCATACAGAAAGTTAATGTTTATGTTTAACGAAGACAATATGGGGGCACGAAGAGATTGCTTAGTGGTTAAGGCACTTGCCTGCAAAGCCTAAGGACCCATGTTCGATTCTCCAGGTCCCATGTAAGCCAGACACAAGGTGACTCATGTGTGCAAGGTGTCACACATGTGCACTTGGTGGTGCACATGTCTGGAGTTCAGTTGCAGTGGCTAGAGGCCCTGGTGTGCCAATTCTCTCTCTCTCTCTCTCTCTCTCTCTCTCTCTCTCTCTCTCTCTCTCTCTCTCTCACACACACACACACACACACACACACAAACTTTCTCTTACTCCCACTTTCACTCTCTTGCATAAAAAACAAAAAAGGCCAGTCTGTTAGGCTTGCCTCAAAAAAAAAAGAATACAATATGGAACTTCCATTTCTAGAAGTACAGCATTTTAAGGATCCTGGCCAACCACCCCTCTGACGCAGAAACTAAAAAGTGCCAGATAAACTATGTTAAAATTCACATAAGTATATCAATGAGCCAGCAGGGCTAGGCAGGAATACTAATTAAAAGCAAAAGCTGGCCGGGCGTGGTGACACATGCCTTTAATCCCAGTACTCGAGAGGCAGAGGTAGGAGCGCCATGAGTTCAAGGCCACCCTGAGACTACATAGTGAATTCTAGGTCAGCCTGAGCTAGAGTGAGACCCTACCTCAAAAAACCAAAACAAACAAAAAAAAAATTTTTTTAAAGCTAAGGCTGAAGCCCAGAGGTATGTGGAAACTTGAACCTGTTTCCACTTGAGTACATCTGGCTAACCAGGTGAACTTGACCTTCTGCATTCACAGCTTCTCAGAGAAAGGATACAAAGCCAGGGTCTATAACTTACTGGAGAGATGGCTTAGCAGTTAAGCACTTGCCTGCAAAGCCAAAGGACCCAGCTTTGATTCCCCAGGACCCACATAAGCCAGGTGTACAAGGTGGTGCATGCATATGGAGTTCTTTTAAAAAATAAAATTAAAAAGTTCATTTTGGCTATTCCAAGTTCTGTGCACTTCCTTGTGAAGCATAGAACTAGTGTATCATTTTTCACCAAAACAAAAAAGACTTACAGTTTTTATTGGGATTACATTGACTCTATTTACATTGGATCAATTTAAGGGTAACTGCCATGTGAACAATATTGAGCCTTTCAACCCATGAACATGGTAGACATCTTAGATCAAGAGCTTCCACTACTTACCGAATGATAACCAAGCATGTGAGAAACCAAGAGGATCTCAATAGAAGCCAAGAGAAAAGAGATACAGACTCGTAGTATTACAGGTAACGATCATAAAACTAGGTTCGAAAGTCTCTTTCCTTCTGGAGAGCACCTACTGGCATGGGGACACAAGAGCAGTCATAATTATGCAACTTCACACGAAATAAAGACACAAAAGCTCCAAGAGAAATTCCATCTCTCTGCTCACAGGACCAGAAGATGGAAGGCGCTTTGTAAACTAGATAGTATGAATGGAATCCTCAGTGGGGTGTTTTTTTTGTTTTGTTTTTGCCTATTTTTTTTTATTTCCTCTTCTTAAAATGTCTTGAGAGGGCTGGAGAGATGGCTTAGCAGTTAAGGCACTCATCTGTGAAACCTAAGGACCCAGGTTCAACTCCCCAGAACCCATGTAATCCAGATGCACAAGGTGACTCATGCGCACAAGATGGCACATACATCTGGAGTTCATCTTCAGTGGCTAGAGGCCCTGGCATGCCAATTCTCACTCTTTCTTTCATCATATATATATACATGTGTGTGTATATATATGTGTGTGTGTGTATGTGTATAGTATGTATATATATATATAAAAATCTTGAGAAATAAGTGTATTCCTTGGCAAGAGGTACCAAGAAAAAGAAGTCTTATGGTCAAAAAGTGTGAGATAAACCTACATAGTCTTTTTTGTCACTTTTTTTTCTTACTGTGACACTTCAGACATGACCTTAGCCCTGTAGAACTGTATGGTGATGATGTAGAATGTTGGTGGTGTGGGAATGAGTGTCCAGAGTTTCCATAGGATGGGAAAAAGAGGACTCTGAACACCAGGTAGAGGGACACTGATCCCAGAGAAGAAAACCCTAGAAAGGCAACAGCCCTAGTTTTAACTGTGACCTGCCCATGCCAAGCTACTCATGCGTAAGACAGACTCAAAGCACCAAAGAAAGGTGTTCTGGAAATACCTGTCATTGAATAACCACTCGTAGGAACTGAGACAAAACTTGCTTTCTGAGTTTGACTGAATTAATCACCTGCTTTGAAAGAAAAGTCAACATTTTCTATGTCCATTTTAATAGGACTCACAGGCTTACAATTTTAATATCCAATGTGTTCTAGAAATGATTCAAGAACACTCGTCATACAGACAGCTAGAAATATGTGGCTAATTCTCCAAGGAATACGAGATGATCAACAGGTCCTAAGTTCAAAAGGACAGACCTTGGACTGACCAGGTAGACTTTAAAGCAGTCATTATGGCTGTGCTCCAAGAAATGAAGATTAGCCCCTCTGAAACTTAAATATAATATTGAAAGATCTCAGGGGCTGGAGAGATAGCTTAGCAGTTAAGCCAAAGGACATAGGTTTGATTCCCCAGGACCAGGTTCACAAAGGGGCACATGTGTCTGGAGCTCTTTCACCACAGCAGTTGGTGGTCCTGGCATACCCATTCTGATTCTCTCTCTCCCTCTCCCTCTCTCTCTCTCTCTCTCTCTCTCTCTCTCTCTCTATCTATCTATCTATCTCCCTCTCTCTTTCTCTCTCATCTGCCTTTCTGTGTCTGTCAAATAAATTTTTTAATTTTTTAAAAAATCTCAGAAGGTGCAGGAGCTATATAAAAGAAACAAATGAAGATTTCAGAACTGGAAAAATACAATATCTGAGATACAACATTCACTGGATTGGTTCAATAGGGTAATGGAGATGACAGTGGAAAGAATCAGTGAACTTGAAGAAAGATCAATAAAGCTGTCCAATCTGAGGAACAGAGAGATCAAAAAGAAAAGAGGGCTTCAAGGACCCGTGGACAATCTGAAAGGCTGATCATCCATGACTTTCGAGTCTCTGGGAGGGCGAAAGAGATTGGTAGAGAACAAAATAATTGCTGAAATGATGACTGAAATTTTCCCAAATGTGATAAAAGACATAACCTTATAGACTCAGGATATTTGGCAATTCTAAAATAGGATAAGCTCAAAGAAAGGCCCACCTAGATATCTCATCAAAGAGCTAAAAATAAATAAATAAAGACAAAGACTTGCCAAAGGAATCAGTCAAAAGAAGATAGAGCTATGGGAACAAATTTCACAGACTACAGTTCTCACTAGAAACACGGAAGCCAGGAGGCAGTAAGCAGGACCTTTACAGAGCTGAAACAAAAGAATTGTAGGCAGATTTGTGTATTCAGAAAAGACACCTGGGAACTGCAGCGAATTACATTCTCACATGAAGGGGAATGAAGGGAATGGCTCCTGAGTAGAAAAAATGCTAAAGGAAGGGCTTCGGGCTAAAGGGAAGTAGCAGCAGGGAGAGATGTGAAACTTCAGCACCATAGCACAGCAGCAGTGGTCTAAAAACGAGACATATAATATGTTATTTTCCTCCTATTACGTTGTTTTTAAGTTGTTGAAAACTCACATTATTGCATTATCTGGAAGACTTTTTAAGATAGGTAAGTGCAAGACATTTGAAAGTCCATGTCTCATATGTAACAGCTATTACAGAATAGGCAAGAACAGCAGAATTTATACTGCCTCTGCTTTCCTTGATGTAGCAAAATCTTTAATGAGAGTGAAAAGGTTTAGGATGTCTATATAATCCCTAACACAAGCACTGAATATAGCACAAGAGATATGGACAAAGCGTCAACAATCAAATTGAAGAGTAAAATAAATATCCAAGTAATTCTAAAGAGGAAGTGGGGGGGGGGGTTGCTGAGGAGCTGGCTCAGGGAGAAGGAGAGGTGAGAGAACTTTTGCTACAAAAGCAAAAGGACCTGAGTTTTATCCTTAGCAGCCATACATGCCTATAACTCCAACACTAAGGCAGGAAGTGCACACATACACAGAGAGAGAGAGACAGAGAGACAGAGAGAAGAAACAGGAGACAAATAAGAAAGAATAAACAAGAACAAAGTAAGTGCTGGGCCCCATCATCTCAATAATCCATTATAACTGGTCAGGCTTAGTAGTGCACACCTTGAATCCCAGCACTCGGGAAGAAGAGTTAGGAGGATTGCGGTGAATTCAAGGCTAGCCTGGGACTACAGAGTGAGTTCCAGGTGAGCCTGGGTGTGGTGGTTTGAACAGATGGCCACCAATATATTCAGTTTTTTACTTGTTTGTAGTTTGCATATGCAGCCACCTGGCTGGAGGCAGTGTCACTGGGTGGATCTTAAGGTGCAGTGGTGGGCTTCAGATTTCAATCTAAAGATATGCAAATGTACCTAGCCGGAGTTCCTGAAGTGTGCTGTGCTATGTGACTTTAGGCCTGTGTTTCTCTCTCTCTCTGTGATTGGTTCTGTGGAGAAAGCAGGTCTGCTTCTTCTGCCATTATGAACTTCCCTTGGATCTGTAAGCTTCAATAAAACCTTTCCTCCATAACTGCGCCTGGTCTGGAAATTCATCTCAGCAAACCTGAAGCTGTCTGCTACAGAACTTGGTACCAGGAGTGGGGTGAGATGAACATGACCATGTGGATGTTGATCTTTTGGAACCTTTGTTTTGGAGGAATAGGCATGGATTTGGTGCTTGCAAGTGAAGATGCCTTCTGGAGTGGTAAGCCAAGTTTTATGGACTATTCCGATCAGAGTTTGAGAATGCTAAGTGCAGCCAGTATTGAACTTCACGGCTTGGCTTATGAGCCTTCTAAAGGGAAGAAAAGACTGCAGAGGATTTTGTTGGAACTGGGATACTGGCATAAGCATCCTGCTTCCCAGGCCCAGAATGTTTGATCAAGGTTACATTTGTAATAGATGGATATGCTTGGCTAAAGATATTGGACTGAGGGATTTAAGATTTTAAGTTGGGGGCTGGAGAGATGGCTTAGCGGTTAAGTGCTTGCCTATGAAGCCTAAGGATCCCGGTGGGCTCAATTCCCCAGTACCCACGTTAGCCAGATGCACAAGGGGGCACACGCATCTGGAATTCGTCTGCAGTGGCTGGAAGCCCTGACGCACCCATTCTCTCTCTTTCTCTCTGCCTCTTTCTCTGTCTGTCACTCTCAATAAACCAAAAAAAAAATTTTTTTAAAGATTTTAAGTTGGAAAACCTCAAGCAAGTTAAAATTACAGGCACTGAGACTGGTTTAAGGTTACTGAACCTACTATTGTCAAACACATTAGCAATCTTAAGGAAGATGGTCCAACTGCTTTACATTAAAACAATGGGAAGGATGCCTGAGGAAGGACTGTCATAGAAATGTAAACTCTTTTGGAAAGAGTTGACTGGAGAAGGAACCTGCTTTTCAAGGTTATGATTTATTTCATCTGTGAATTAAGAATATGGCTGTGTCCTGCACACCTGGTATTGGTTTCAGAAGCATGAAAAATGCGTGGAGTGGTCATGAATTGCACACAGTTCCAGGAGCTGCTGCTGAGATGTGGCATGAGGCAGGGCATGATGCCCTGATAGGCTGAAAGAGCCTTTAGATAATGGACCATGGTTTGCATGAAGACCTGAAGACATTTTTTGATATACCAGGACTATGAAAGGGCTATCATAGAATGCACTGTTGGCTTAGGATGGAAGTGTTCCCTGGCTAAGCTGTCCAGCCGGAGGGGTGGAATTGGAAAATCTGGAGACTGGCAGTCTCTGGTTATATTGAACTTGAACAGCAGAAGTTCGATGATTGCTTGATGGTGGTTGAGTTTGCATTGTTCTAGTCTCTCCTTGCTATGCATTATACCAGTGAAAATGTTTACTCTGTGCCTTTATATGTTAGAAGTGTTTAAGTTGCTCGATTTTACAGGTCTTGATATCTTAAATTGGTCAGGACTGTGGAGAACCTTTGAAATTGAACTGAGTACAATTTACAATGTGTGATGGTTATAAATCTATTGGGGGCCAGGGGCAGAATGTGGTGGTTTGAATAGATGGTCCCAAAAATAATCAGTTTTTTATTTGTTTGTAGTTTGCATCTGCAGTCACCTGGCTGGAGGCAGTGTCACTGGGTGGGTCTTAAGGCGTGGTGGTGGGTTTCAGATTTCAATCTAAAGAAATGCAAAATGTACGTAGCTGGAGTTCCTGAAGTGTGCTGTGCTATGTGACTTTAGGCTCATGTTTCTCTCTCTCTGTGATTGGTCCTGTGAAGAAAGCAGGTCAACTTCTTCTGCCATTATGAACTTCCCTTGGATCTGTAAGCTTCAATAAAACCCTTCCTCCATAACTGTGCCTGGTCTGGAAGTTCATCTCAGCAAACCTGAAGCTGTCTGCTACACTGTGTTAGAGTTATACCCTACCTCAAAAAAAAGATACATTAACTACAAATGGTATACACATGCAAACTAAAAAGCAGAGATAGGGCTGGAGAGATGGCTTAGCGGTTAAGCGCTTGCCTGTGAAACCTAAGGACCCCGGTTTGAGGCTCGATTCCCCAGGACCCACATTAGCCAGATGCACAAGGGGGCGCACATGTCTGGAGTTTGTTTTCAGGGGCTGGAGGCCCTGGCATGCCCATTCTCTCTGTCTCTCTCTCTCTCTCTCTCTCTCTGCCTCTTTTTCTCCATCTGTCATTCTTAAATAAATAAATAAACAAAAAATTTAATAAAAAAATAAAAATAAAAAGCAGAGATAAACAGTTTACAAGGTATATATATTTTATATATATTTATATAATATATATAATTATATAGGATAATAATAGCAAGGTCAAACTACATATTACCTATAAGAAACTCATTTTGAAAATAATCATATAGATGGGTTACATATAAAAAGTCATACTATGGAAGCCCTAATCAAAAGAAAGTTTGAATGTCTACATTAATATTAAACAAAGTAGACTCTAGAAAAAAAGAACATCAGCCAGCATAATGGATGAGATTATGCAATTTTTAAAAATATTTCATTTATTTATTTATTTACTTGATAGAGAAGGAGGGAGAGAGAAGGAGAAAGAGAAAGAGAAAGAGAAGGAGAAGGAGAAAGAGAAAGAGAAGGAGAAAGAGAAAGAGAGAGAATGGGCACGCCAGGGCCTCCAGCCACTGCAAACAAACTCCAAACACGTGCTCCCTCACTCCCTTGTGAATCTGGCTAACGTGGGTCCTGGGGAATCGAACCAGGGTCCTTGGCTTTTCAGGCAAATGCCTTAATCGCTGATCCATCCCTCCAGCCTGAGATTATGTAATTTTAATATGAGTGTAACTAGTCAGCAAGAGTCTACAGGAGCGAGGACCACGGTATGTGAAACTTATCAATCTCAGAAGTCCTAAGAAGCAAGGCTATAGAAAATATGAATATATTGCTGCTCTGCTATGACACATGATTTCCTTTACAAGAAGGTTGAGTGGGTCAGAGGCTAAATACAGGTTGTTCACTATTCACAGCCAATGGTTTGCATGGACACCAAACAGCATACTGCTATTGACATAGGAGCAAAGGGGGAGAGGGTGGATCAGGAGATCAGGACCATAGACAGCTCCCCAGGGGTCTTAGGGTGAAGTACCCTGAACCCTTTGATGACTCATCCGTCCTTAAGTTCTCACTCTGAACTGACCTTTGAGCAATGCGGACAGCATCACTCAGAATCCCCCTCTGCAGGAATCTCATGGTCGATTGAAAAAGACAGAAAATAATGTGGAGAAATCTATGTGCTACAGACCCTGTGTCAGGTTGATCTGACAAGGGTCTCTAGCAAGAGAGGAGGTGGCAGGGAGATCTGGAAGGCCAATGGTTGTAACAACACTGTGGTGGTTTGATTCAGGTGTTCCCCATAAGCTTAGGTGTCCTAAGTGCTAGGTTCCTAGCTGATGGACATTTGGGAATTAATGTCTCCTGGAGGAAGTGTATTTTGGGAGCGGGCTTATGGGTGTCATAGCCAGTTTCCCCATGCCAGTGTTTGGCACACTCTCCTGTTGCTGTTGTCCACTTAATGTGGGCCAGGGGGTGACGTCCACCCTCTGCTCATGCCATCATTTTCCCCTGCCATCGTGGAGCTTTCCCCCCTTTGAGCCTGTAAGCCAAAATAAGCCTTCCCCCCCCCCCCACACACACAAGCTGCTCTTGATTAGGTGATATCTACCAGCAATGTGAACCTGACCGCAACAGCCACAATTAGTGTCCAAAAGAGTTGTAAGAGCTTGAACTCTTTGAAGGAATGTGGAGAGGATGGAAAAGAGTTAAGAGAAGTCGGCAGGATTTCATGACTGAATGGCAAGAGTCAAGGGATGCAGGATGACTCCTAGGTTTCTGGTTCATAAACCAAAGCAAAGAATGCAGAGAGGCAAGCTGATTAAAGGAAAGACAATGAGACTGGTTTAAAATCTGAGGTGACTATACCCCATACAGGTGAGGTATACAACAGGCAGCTAAGAGAGGCCTAGCAAAGGAAGGTCGCCTGGCAAACAAGAGATATGGGAGTAAAAGATACAGAAGAGGGTATGTTCTCCTCCAGTCTAGCTTAACATATGAGGAAGGAAGAGCAAGGTACGGGCTACAAGGAAGGAGGCTGTGGCTTTTGAATGGCCAGTGGTAGGTATGCTCTCAGAGTGCCCACTCTTAGGCAAAATGATCAGACAGGGATTTGGGATTGTGGCCAGGGCTTTCTGTTGTAATCAGCTTCGTGTTGCTGGACCCAACCAAAAGAAAAAAAAAATAAATAAATAAGGCATATAGGATAAAAGGGGTTTATTTCAGGCCTCCAAATTCCAGAGGAATACTATCAACGGTGGAAGAAACTGGCTCACTTTCACAGATCCAGGCAGAGGGACACCACCAACAGCCAGCACCACAAACCCACCAGAGCCCCAGCTGCTCTCCACACGTCTTAGGACTGGCCTCAAGGTCCACCGTCAGTGACATGCCCCTGTCGCAGCGATCTAACTGCTAGGAGCCCAAGTAGGAAGTTTAATCAAAAATGTCCTAGTCTAAAGGACCATACACTCCTGCTTCTAGAACGCTGAACCAGAATTTCCTTGTTGATTTCTACAAAGGTAGAAAATTTAGAAACGCCAACCTTTCAGTGCCAGAGGATTTTGTGAACGTAAATCAACTCTCTCACAAAGCTTCCTGGAGAAGGATCGATATATTATGAACATGGGTGATCCCAGGAGACAAGAGCCCAGAGGACCCCTGATGGTCTACATTTGAGTACAAGACGCAGGAGACTTCTTCAACACTGAAATGTCTTTTCTTCAATTTTGGATCGATACCCACTCTTCCCCCATGGGCCAAATTTCAGTGTATTTTTATTTAATAGGAGGAAAACTCAGCTCTGAGACCCACAGTTCACCTGAACATAAGCTCAGAGCTTCACAACCATGGCTAGTGAATTCTGACCTCCCACACTATTGGGTTTGATTGTTCTGACCTAAGTGAGTCCGTTTTTCAGAGATAACTGGCAATACTTAATGGCCTCTGTTGTGTGGCATGAATGGAAGTGTTTCCCACAATCTTATCTTCTGTGCCAGAGAGAATCCACTTACATTTTTTTTCGGAATGGTGAGTGGGCTATGTTTTCTAATACCTCTCAAGACCTCTTTTCCAAACAGCTCACTTAAAAAGGTCAAGAAAAGGAAATGCAAAGGACAATGAACATGAACCCCCACTGGCCTGGATCTAAACCCTAGATGATACTGAGAAATTTCTCCCATGCAGATCACCAACGATGGATCTGTCAGAAATCCCAGCTCCTGAAATGAGGCAGAACAGGTGCGTACACGGGGCATCGGAAAAGAATAATCATTATACTATACCTCACCCACTACAGATCTGAAGCTATGCTTCTGTGGAATAATGTATGTAGGTGATTCATTCGCTTTAAAAAAAAAAAAAAAAACGCACATGGCAGATGACTGGCCAGACAGGCGTTGATGTGGATGTGCCACAGGCTTACAAATTTATCTGCAAATCACAATGTAATAGAAATGGACATCATACTTTGCATTTATATAGCGACTATTTCTCCGAGGACCTCAAAGGCCATTACTTGACTCATCCTTGTTACATGCTTGTAAAATGAAGGTGAGGTCAGGATTACTCATCCTGTTCTGTTAACGAGGAAGCTGAAACCCCAAGGGGACACATGGATTGGCCAAGGGCATCTGGTGAGTCATTTGTCTGCTCCAGATCATGGAGGGGATGAGATGAGTCCCAAATTGTCCTTGGACTTGCTGAGTTTTACCTAGAGACTTCTGAAAACAAAGTGACTGTTCCTAAGGCTTATGTTAATGGGTCAGGTCATCAAAGGGACAGTGCAGAGGGAAGGTGTAAACGCACAAGGACAGAAGGGGAAAAGCGCTCTGTGGTTCATGCGACCCTCAGTGGGTTACTGGTACTAGAATTCTTCTGGACCGACAGTGTCTTTCTTAACAGAGAGGGGAAATGCCCCAGCCGTGGCTATACTACATGGGGCTCTGCGTTAATAATTGCCTCTGATGACTACCCACAATGCAATTTTATACATCATACATATTATATACATATATAGTGTGTGCATGATGTTCATGTATGTGGGCGCATGTGTGGGCACAAGTGTGCATGCGTGTGTGTCTGCATGGGTGTGTGGAGGCCAGAAGTGAATATTGGGTGTCTTCCTCAATCACTTGCTACTTTCTTTTTTTTTTTTTGAGACAGGATCTTACCCATTCAGCTAATGACCTAACCAGAAAACACCAGAGATTTTCTTGTCTTTGCCTCCCCAGTGGCGATGGGTTTGCAGGTATATCCCCTGCCCAGCTTTAAAGAGGGTGCTTGGGACCAAAACCTAGGTCCTCCGGTTTCCTGACTAAGCCATCTCCCCAGCTCCACAAAGCACGTGTCCAATGTGCATTTTACACATGTGGTGTCATTTCTCCTCTGTGTGAGCTGGGGACCGATTCCTTGTAAAAGTAAGTGGTGGGCTTGGGGAGCAAAACGTGCAAACGCAGAGGGGAACTCTTGCCCCTGACGTTTCCTCTAGTTTCAAATGTGGTCACAAGCAGCAGAGAGCTGGAGACTAAGAGGATGGAAACGTGGTGCTTTGCGTGCGTGAGTTAGGTGACGCCCTGTGTCTCCAGAGTTTTGAGGTGCACACGTTATGGCCACATTCACCCAGGGACGGAAGGTAAAGCCTGGAGCATAAATGCAATAGCCCACGTGCAGGCAAGCCAGGATTCCAGTGGGGCGCTGTGGGCCCGGAGCCCTGGTCAATGAGTCTTCCGATGACGTCACTCCCCTGGTTGCAGGGTGCTTCGGCTCATCTCCAAGCAGATAGTGAGTCATATTCAGAGACAATGCCAAGTGTGGGTGGGATGCCCCTGTACCGGCCACCACAGGCTTCTGACAGTCACATAAAGTTAGGGAAAAGAAACAAGTAGCATTAATTATACTAATAGTTTTGCTTATACCACTACATTCATTCATCCTCTCCAGCCCTCATTCTATTGTCTTTGTTTGTTTGTTTGTTTGCCTGTTTTTCTAGATAGAGTCTCACTGTAGCTCAGGCTGACCTGGAATTAACTATGTAGTCTCAGGGTGGCCCCGAACTCGTGGTGATCCTCCTACCTCTCCCTCCCAAATGCTGGGATTAAAGACATGTGCCACCACGCCAAGCCTTTCTATTGTCTTTTTAACATGTAATCAATTCAAGAAACATGAATGAGATATATTACATCTTTTTTTCTCTTCTTTTTTTTTTTGGTTTTTTTGTTTGTTTGTTTGTTTTTATTTAGGTCTTTGGCAAGCCAGACAGTATTTTCTCCTGACAGCACATCTCCACTTAGACAAGCCACAGTTCAAGTGCTAGCAGTCATGGGTGGCTGACACCCCCATACTGGGCAGAGCCTGTCTATAAAAATGGGTGAGGGGCTGGAGAGATGGCTTAGCGGTTAAGCACTTGCCTGTGAAGCCTAAGGACCCCGGTTCGAGGCTCGGTTCCCCAGGTCCCACATTAGCCAGATGCCCAAGGGGGCGCACGCGTATGGAGTTCGTTTGCAGAGGCTGGAAGCCCTGGTGCGCGCATTCTCTCTCTCTCCCTCTATCTGTCTTTCTCCCTGTGTCTGTCACTCTCAAATAAATAAATAAAAATTTTTTTAAAAATGCGTGAGGGGGGCTGGAGAGATGGCTTAGCGGTTAAGCGCTTGCCAGTGAAGCCTGTGGACCCTGGTTCTAGGCTCGATTCCCCAGGACCCATGTTAGCCAGATGCACAAGGGGGTGCACACATCTGGAGCTCGTTTGCAGTGGCTGGAAGCCCTAACATGCCCATTCTCCCCCCCATCTCTCTCTCTCTCTCTCTCTCTCTTTCTCTCTCTCTCTCTCTCTCTCTCTGCCTGCCTTTCTCTCTCTCAAATAAATAAATAAAAATAAACAAAAACAAAAAAAGATGGCTGAGGCATGAGAAGTGGATTCTGACTGAACCAGCGACACTGAAGTAGCAGAGCCTGAACAGACGGACTTGTCCCACTTCCAGCGCATGGCGGCCGCACCTCTCAAGCAGGGGGCCCAGCCTCTGCTGCCTCCTCCATAAAATGGAGATGAAGGAAGGGTCTTCAGGAGGGGAAAGGAAGATGGGGGAAGTTACACGATAACGTTAAGACAACATAATAGGAACCTACGTACACAAGACCATCATAATAGGAGGAAAAGATCATGACATCAAAACAAAAGAGAGACTGATGGAGATGGGGAGGGGAGGGGATGGAGAGTGGAGTTTCAAAGGGGAAAGTGGGGGCGAGGGAGGGCTATTGTTCACAAGCATGGAAGTTCCTTAACCAGCTAGCTTAAAAGCAGGAATCCTGGGGGGGAGGGGGGCTATGGCCCTCAGCTCAGCCCACCAGCCATCTTTGGACTGAGAGGTGAATGGAAAAGTGGGAGGAAGGCGAATGACCAGATGTGTGAAAAGTTGAAAACAAAGACACCCAATCTCCCCTACATCTCTACCAGGGGCAGCAGCTCAGGGACTCCTAGGTGTCTGCCTTATTTCCCCTGGGTGCCAATGTGAGGAGTTGTAGACATTCAAGGAGGGGGTAGCCCGGTGAGTCAGGCACCCCGTCTCCAAGGAGGCTGGCAGAGGAGGGGGGTGTTGCCAATCCATCCCCTGGGGACCAATCCTCCCACAGTGACTCAGAAACTGGATCTCTGCTCTTGCTCGTGAAGGGTGGGTGTCTGCAGGTTAACATGTCACAGCGCCCGGAATTCTTCCTCCTCTGGATTCTAAACAGGAAGGAAGACAGCGCTGCTTGTCTTGAAAGAAAAGAGCAAAACCACAGCCCCTCCCCTCCCAGCAGCAAGCCCTTTGAAGCAAGCACATTGTGAAACAAATGACAAACAAATCAGCCTTCCATGATGTCCTGCAGAGAACTGGAAGCTCAGGACCTCCCCTGAGGGCGGTCCCCACACCAACCACAGGGAAATCAAGGCAATGACCATCCAGGACTCCAAAGGAAACAAATAAAACCTCCAACTCTCACACTCAGGTGCTTGGGCTACTGGTGGCCCCAGACACTGATGCCTTCCCCAACTGATCTAGGTGGCCGTTTTGGCATCTCCCAGATACAATGACTGAAATAATTCAACATCTTGCCTGGGTTAAGGGCCTGTTATGGACTAGATGGTTGTATCCTTCCAGTAGCCATCTGTTGAATCCCCAACAGTGATGGTATCAGGAGGTGGGCCTTGGGGAGGTTATCTGGGACCAGATGAGTGTGGGGCCTTAATGAATAGGGTTAGTTCCCTGATTAAGAGTTCTGAGACAGGGCTGGAGAGATGGCTTAGCAGTTAAGCGCTGGCCTGTGAAGCCTAAGAACCCCGGTTCGAGGCTCGGTTCCCCAGGTCCCACGTTAGCCAGATGCACAAGGGGGCACATGCGTCTGGAGTTCGTTTGCAGAGGCTGGAAGCCCTGGCGCGCCCATTCTCTCTCTCTCCCTCTATCTGTCTTTCTCTCTGAGTCTGTCGCTCTCAAATAAATAAATAAATAATTTAAAAAAAAAATTTTAAGAGTTCTGAGACAGGATGGGAGAGATGGCTTTAGCGGTTAAGGTGCTTATCTGCAAAACCAAAGGACCTGGGTTCAATTCCCCAGGACCCATGTAAGCCAAGCTACACAAGGAGGTGCACACATCTGGAGTTCGTCTTCAGTAGCTAGAGGCCCTGGTGTGCCCATTCTCTCCCTCTCCCTCTCTCTCTCTCTTTCTCTCTCTCTCTCTCTGTCATAAATAAATAAGAATAAAATGTTTTTTTTTAAAGAGTTCTGAGACAGCTTGCTACAGCAGCCTGCTTTCTTCCACCTGAGGATATGAAAAATTGGCCATCTGCTCACAAGAGGCCCCCATCAGACCCGAAGCATGCTGGCACACTGGTCTTGAACTTCCAGCCTCTAGGACTGAGAAATAAGCCTCTGTGGTTTATAAGGCTTCCGGTTTCCAGAGTTTTGTTGTAGCAACAGGACTGAGTCATACATGCCTCTCCACTCCACTGCTGACAAGTAAACCCTCCAGTAGTGATTTGCTGATTGCTCCGTGGGAGGCCTCCCACAGAGGACCCCAGAATACCTCACTGCCATTCAAGAGGTCAGCCACGCATTAATAAAACGGGGCTTTATGGCTTAGCGGTTAAGGCGTTTGCCTGCAAAACCAAAAAGGACCCGGGTTCCATTCTCCAGGACCCATGTAAGCCAGACGCACAAGGGGACGCCCGCATCTGGAGTTTGTTTGCAGTGGCTGCAGACCCTGGCACACCCATTCTCTCCCTCTCTCTTTCTCTCTCTCAAATAAATAAATAAATAAATAATAATAACAGGGTTTTCACCCAGCGTGTCACCAGCTCACACACATCACTACTACTCTCAAGGAACAGGTAGAGGCGCTGACAGCAGGAAATTCTTTACCAGCAGGCAACCAGCCTCACCTCACCTCCCCCCCCTCCCCCCCGCCGGCAAGCCCCCAGGGGAGATCCCGGCTGCCCCAACCCCACCCCCGCAAGGCTCAAGATCAAGGACAGTGGACTGTGGCGCCTGGGGCTATTTCCACACCAGCAAGAACCAGTTTTCCACCTGCGGGCGCTGGTTTGCAGAGCCCCGGCCAGGCTGTTCCTCCTGCTTGTTAGTTAAATGCGCCAAGGCACAGAGAGAAATCACTACCTGCCACCGAGCGCGCGGGAAATGCGCCCCCAAGGACCCCGCGAAGCAAATGCGTTCACGCAGCCATGCGCAGCTCCCCACCGCGGTCGCCCTGCACGTGCCCCCCCCCCCAGGTCTGATCTCCCCAGGGGTTGTCCTTGTCACCCCCTGCTACACCGAAGGGAAGTGACTGAGAGCTGTGCAGCAGGCAGAAAGGGCCAGGCCAGGCCCACTGCCCTCCCAAGCTGGCCACCTCCTTTGCAACACCAGCGGCTGTTTCTCGGCCAGGTGGAGGTGAAAGCAGGTCTCCTGAGAGCCAGCACAGGGGACAAGGGCCCGGGCCAAGCTCAGACAGGACAGGCTTTCATGAAAGGACTAAAGGATCCCGAGTTCCCTAGCTGAAAGGGGGTTCAGAGAGGGAGGCTCCAGTCCTACCAAACACTGTACACAGTGGACAGTGAGGCCCAGAGAAAATACATGAAAGCACTGGGCATGACGGGAAAACAACTGTTACCTCTGCAGGAGGGAGGCTGAGGCAGGAGGATGGTGATGAGTTCAAGGCCACCCTGAGACTCCACAGTGAATTGCAGGTCAGCCTGGGCCAGAGTGAGACCCTACCTCAAAAAAAAACAAAGAAAAAGAAAGAAAGGAAGGAAGGGAGGGAGGGAGGGAGGAAGAGAAGGAATGGAGGGAAAGAAAAAAGAAGGAGAAAAGAAAAAGCAAAAAGCAAATAAAGGCACTGCATAATAGTTAAGGACTTTGGGTACAGGCGGAGCTTGGTCGGCCTCTCCTCTCAGCCTGTTCTATCACCTGGGCCTTTGTCCCGTCCCGCGGGACCTAGTTATTCTTGGGGGCGAGGAGGACCCTAACCTGAAATAAGATGGGAGAGAGAGAGAGGAAGAGACTCAAGCAAATGTACACTTGTCAAGAGTCCAATTTTATTGAGCCACAGTGGCCTTTTTAAGGGTTAGGGTTAGGGTTTTGGGTGAGGTGGGGGCTGGAGGAGGCAGGTGGTGGAAAGTTACAGAATCTTCTTGGCCTTTGGCCTAGGACAGTTTGCGGTTATTCCAAAAATTCACGGTACAGTTCTCACGTGTCTCTGCAGTTGCCAGGCAGGGTGTTAATTAGTTAGGTGTGGCGGGGTGGGGGGATGGAATCAGTTAGGTGTGGCAGGGTGGGGGGATGAGGAAAGGTCAGAAGTTGCTCAGGGCAGAAGTTGCTCAGGACAGAGGTTATCTCAGGGCAAAGGTCTGTTCAGGGCTCATCTCCTCGTCTCCAACAGGCCTTCATCTACCTGAGTCTCCTTTTATCTCATCTGCGAAATGCGTACAATAAACCTGCCATCCTGTGATGCTATCTGGAGCCCACGTGACAGGTAAATAAACCAGGTGACACCTGAGCCTGGAAGGGTGACGGGTTGGCTGACGGGTACAGACGGGGTGCAGTGTACGGAAGGACTCAGTGCTAACGTCTACAGCTCAGTGGGATGGTTGTGGTGATGGTTTTTGAAGTAGCTGCTAGTTCACTGGAGGGTGTGGCCCAGTGCAAAGTGTTTGCCTCAGGGAAACCTTGAGTTTGATTCCCAGAAGCATGGGTAGGGTGGTGTCATACCCACTTCAGTGGACAGGGAAACTGAGTCCGAATTCAGTGTCTCCTTGGTCCTACTAAATGGCACTGAGCCTAGGAACCCCCCCCCCCCACTCTCAGGCCCCATAGCTGAAAAAGGAAGCAGGCTCCTACTCCAAACCATCCATGACTAATTGCCCAGTTTTCTTCCAATTTCAGCTTTCAATTGATGGCGCCCTTCCTCTGCAGCTTTTTTTTTTTTTTGAGACCCTTTCATCTAGGAGTGAGTACTTTCCACACTCAGACCACCAAGCTGTCAAATGGCCAAAGGATTTCACATGACAGTTGAAGGGTCAGCCAGGTCCAAGCAATGGCTCCGTCCCCCATGTGTGTGCCTCAGCATCCGCCTCGAAGCGGCAGCCAGCTAAAGAAATCAACGTTCCGTTCCTAAGTCAGGAAGGAATGTGTTTCCTCTCCTGTTAAATAGAATGGGGAGAATGGGGCTGGACAGATGGCTTAGTGGTTAAGGCGCTTGCCTGCGAATCCTAAGGACCCATGTTCAACTCTCCAGATCCCACATCAGCCAGACACACAAAGGTGAGGCAAGCGCAAGGTGGCACATGCCCACTAGGTGGCGCAAGCATGCGGAGTTCAATTTCAGTGGCTGAGGCTCTGGCACACCAATTCTCTTTGTCTCTCTCTCTCTCTCTCTCTGTCCTCTCTTTCTCTGTGTCTCTTTAAAAAATAAAAAAGAAAGAAAAAGAAAAAGGTCACAAAATCAACAAAAAATAGAGAATGATTTTGAAACAGTGCTGCAAAGAGAGCAGTGTTTTCTGTTCCCTTCTCCCACCTTCTAGTAGTGAATATGGACACCACAAGAGCTTGATGAACGTTAAATATGACCTTCTACAAACTTCCATGGCAGGTTCATTTATGACATTTCCTAACTCGAATGTCTCAGGTGGTGGCTGTGGGTTTGATGAAGTATTGTTTGTCTGGAGTTAGTATGTTTTTTAGAACTCCTGAAGCTTGCTTCTCTCTCTCTCTCTCTCTCTCTCTCTCTCTCTCTCTCTCTTTTTCCCTCTCTCAACCTCAATCTCTCGTTGACTCTAAGTTTGCACTTAGGTATTTAATCAATCTTGCTGGGAAACAAACATGAATATATTTATGAGTTTCCTGTCCCTAAATTGTTATGCACACTGTATTAGCTTATTATGGTGTCTCCAAAATCATTCTTCCCTCTCATCTCCCCACACCTGTGCCTTGGAGTTCGGGGAGTGCTCAGCTCAACCCACATTACTTTGACTGTTTGGTTTGCTACAGAGCTGCTTTGAGGGCTTTGGTCTGGAACAGGCGTGTCCTCTCCTCACATCCTTATTGCTTTTGCCTTTGTTCTTCCTTCGCTGTCTCAGAAAGGGAAATCTGATGAGCTACACTTCAGCCCCAAGAGGTTGCTTCAGCTACCGAATAGAAGGAAACTTAATGAGCAAGCAGATACGCTAAAGGAAGACAGAGGCCAACACACGTGAACCAAAGACTCGGCGGACATAAGAGGCACTGCCCTGTTGTGGGGTAGGGGGTGGGGTCACAGAAGTCAGCCACAACTTACATGGAGGTGCCAGGGTATTGGACATTTGAGTCTTTCTTTACTGGAACCTGGGATGGTACCTGATATACATTAAATGTTTGCTTTTGGTGGAAAGATGGAGAGAAGGCAATGGAGGGGTGAATACGAGAGACCATTTCCTCTAAGACCTTTATCAGAGATATAGGGATGGAGATGTAAGCTCAGCGAGTTGCATTTAGATTTTTATCATAGAAGCTCTGGGAGAGCTGTTCTGGGGAGGCGGGGCGGGGGGCTGAAGATGCACTATCCCCAGCCCTGTAGCTCCTGTCCTCTGCAGCCCTGGCATGTTCATGTGGATGGGCAGCTTTGAAGACACCAGGGATGGCTTTGCCTGCAGGTGAGGATGGGAACGGCTGGCAATCGGAGCCCAGCACCAGCATCCCTGAGCCCCATCAGAGGCCCAGCTGCGGTGGAGAAACACAGACCGGGAAGGAAGCCAGTGAGAAAAAGTATGCAGCTTCTCAAGGACTACTCTGCATCCTGGAGAAGGGAGAGGTTAGGAGTCAGCCAGGTAGCTCAAGAGAACAAAGGAAGGGATAGGAGCCAGAATGAACACGGAAGCCAGACTGTCAGCAGAGGTGAGGGATCCAAGGGCTGCCGGATCGCTGTTGTGATTTGGTCCACGAGTTTTATGATGTACTGGGGAGTACAGTAATCATTGATGGATGTTTTATTTTCCAGCCATTTAGGCAGTAATTATATACATCCTGCCGAGGATAAAACCGAACCGAGCTGGGCAAAGCTTCCATTTCCTATTACACATCTTTTGAGGCCACTTGCACAATGTGACGGTTGCATTCCAAGACCCCAGAGCAGTAAGCCCCACGTGTGAGACAGAGACAGATGTCACCTGTATGGTGCCACTTGAAGGACACGTTAGAGTACACATGCTAGCTAAAAAAAGTGGTGCAGCTGATCTGAACAAAGACCTTGAGAGTCAGGGCTCTCTGAGTTCAGATCTCGGCTCTGTGTCCTTTTTTATAAAAATGTGAACTCCGCCAACTTCATACAGTTATTGTAAAGATAACTGAGCACCCAATATGGAAACTGACACATTTGGGGAGCTGAAGGAATATGCATCCTTTCCTCGTCACTATGAAAATTGGGATGGTAGGAAGAACCCAGGCAGTTCAGGAGCCACGGCTTTCTTCCTCTAAAGAGGTGTGTGACCTTATTCAGGTTCACCTTATTTCCCTGGGCTGAAACTGGATTCTCTCATTCAATAAATGACTCTGGGTTCTGTTGCGGTCAGTATCGAGTTGCTGCAAGAAAGGGTTTATTTTGGCTTAAAGACTTGAGGGGAAGCTCCACGATGGCAGGGGGAAACGATGGCATGATCAGAGGGTGGACATCACCTCCTGGCCAACATCAGGTGGACAACAGCAGCGGGAGGAATGGTCAAACACTGACAAGGGGAAGCTGGCTATAACACCCAAAAGCCCGCCCCCAACAAGACACTCCCTCCAGGAGGATCCAATTCCCAAATAGCCACCAGTTGAGGACCAAGCACTCAGAACACATAAGTTGATGGGGCCACCTGAATGAAACCGCCACAAGATCCTCATACCTACAGGTGCTGTTCATATGCTTGGGTGGTGAATAAATCACTAAAGGTATGTGTGTGAACTTGTGGCAAGTAACAGAAGCTCATTATAAAATGGTCTTGAGATACAGAGGTCCTGGATGGCTACTTTCAACGAGACCCCAGGACGGAGCTACATGCAGAGGTGGATTTTATAACTGAAGCCTTCAATGGCCTGGAGACCAGTCATTGAAAGATCAAGGAGAGACACCAGGCAGGCAGAAGGACACCAGGCGCAAAGCCTGCCTCAGATGAAGCCAGCACAGATAGCCTCTGAAGGTCTTTCCAGGCCCCGCAGCCTTTACCTGTGTTCTCTGTGGTCAGGGCATAACTCCTGCATAGAGCACTGGGGTGGTAATTCTTTCGTGAGCTGATTACTGTGGCTAAAATGTGGAGAGTGGTGTACTTAGACAGGTTCTGCTGGGGTCCAACTGGGCAAGGGGAAAAAAAAAAGTCAGAACCAAGACTAGAAAGGGAGGAGTACAGCACAAAGGAGAAAGAGAGAGTCAGGTGCTGGGCTGAAAGGGAAGGGGTAGAGACTGGAGCTGGCTTCCTTTCAAAGCTCCCTGCAGGCCCTGAACACGGTACCAGCAGAAGCAGTGATGGAAGCTATTTAGACAGACAGTTGGGTGCTTTTTTTTTTTTAACCCCATTCACTGATGCTGAAGAAAGCCAAAACTAAGTCAAGAAGAAACTCCTTGGATGAACATAGAAATAAAGGTCCAAGTTGGGTAGATGCTGGTCTCAGGTGACAGACTAGAGATACTTATTTCCCTGTTCATATGCTTATTCAACAAATATTTAGTGATGGTCCAGTCTTCTGGGCCTGTTCCTGTTGGTGGGGATATGTCGTTGAACAATGCACACACACACACACACACACACACACACACACACACACACGATCCCTAGGGAAATCCCTACATTGCAAATCTTTTTTTTTTTTTTTTTATTTAATTGAGAGCGACAGACACAGAGAGAAAGACAGATAGAGGGGGAGAGAGAGAATGGGCGTGCCAGGGCTTCCAGCCTCTGCAAACGAACTCCAGATGCGTGCGCCCCCTTGTGCATCTGGCTAACGTGGGACCTGGGGAACCGAGCCTCGATCCGGGGTCCTTAGGCTTCACAGGCAAGTGCTTAACCGCTATGCCATCTCTCCAGCCCCCTACATTGCATTAAGGGAGACAGGTATTGAAATGGGAAGGTCTGTGACCTGGAAGACTTTATACCCTCCATGTGCACTAAGTGCCCAATCTGTGCCTAGGGCAGGGATGTTCCTGGGCGCCATATGCCAACCATGCCCAAGCTGGATCATTCCGCAGCCCTCAAAGCTCTTAACTCCTTTTATGTCCACACCACTTTGCAAGCTCACAGGCTAAAGAAACATGCTCAGAGACTTGCGGGGAAGATGGCTGCATAGGAGTCACACCAAACAAGCCTGGAGGGGGATTTAAGCAAAACCACAGCAAAATATACTTTTTTTTTTTCCAAAAAGCGAAAGTGTATATGTTTTTATCGGCCAACAGCGGAGAATCAGGAGAGACCCAGATCTACCAAAAAGGAGGAAACCGGCCAGGATCCCATGGAGGCACTTGCAGCCCATGGATCCACACGCCCACCTGCGGGAGCAAAGACCAAACAAGGGGATTTTCCAACCTCATCCAACCTGAAGGGGAGACAGTGGAGATCAGCTGAGGAGCTGCTGTAAGGGCCACAGGCAGGGCCAGCTGAGCAGTTCCAGAACAACCCCAGGCTTCCTGCACTCCCCCATCCCCCAACCATCAGAGCCAGGAACCTCCAGAGAACACATTGAGCCCTCCTCAGCAGGGCATCCAGCACAGCTGATCACAGCACCAGCTCCACAGCACAACACAGAGGTAAAGAGATGGGCACTCAGTGTTGGTGAGACTGGAAGCCACCCACAAAGGTAATGAGGTCTCCAACTGACAAAAAAGCAGGTACATAGGCCTACACTGGAAGTGCTAATCTCTTCTTCCCCTGTCAAGGCAGATTATGGGTTACATATTCACGGTTGGCTCTACCACTTTCAATTAGGCTGTATTTGCAGGTTGACTATTGATGCCTTTGATGCTTTCAGATTCATAGGGCCTTGGTCTTTTTCTTATGTCATTATTGGGGGGCAGGGTCTGATTCAGACCCAGGCTGACCAGGAACCCATTTCAAAACAGAAATCTCAACCTCCAAGCTGATAGGGTGAAGAGTGTAAAGCGAAACACACTCTTAGGGACTGTGGCTTTATAAGGTTATCTGTTTGTTTTAAACCCCACACTTGCAAACTCTGTGCTGGTTTTTATTGAATGTGTATATTGCTCAGTTGAATTTTTACCAGTAAATTGCTCCACCCAGCCCAATAGAATAATTGAATAGCAGACAAATTCAACACCTAGGATTACTTCTGCGATTGGATTGGAGTCCAAGAGCTACACTTGGTACCTTAAACTCCTACCCTGAAGGTACATGAAGTTGGAATTCCAATTCTATGAGCACCACAGATAATTAGAAAACCCAAGCATCAAACCAACTCAGAATGCAAAAATCGCTACATTATAATACAAGAAAAACAAAGAATCAAGACAATATAAGCCCAACAAAAATTATAAATTCATCAGAAATGACCCCCAATGGGCTAGAGAGATGGCTTAGTGGTTAAGCACTTGCCAGTGAAGCCTAAGGACCCCAGTTGGAGGCTCAATTCCCCAGGACCCACGTTAGCCAGAGGCACAAGGGGGCGCACGCGTCTGGAGTTCATTTGCAGAGGCTGGAAGCCCTGACGCGTCCATTCTCTCCCCCCTTCTCTCTCCCTCTCCCTCTCTCTCTCTCTGTCACATTCAAATAAATAAATAAAAATAAACAAAAAAATAAAAAAAGAGAGTAAAGGGAAATAGGAGGCACTACAAAGCAAGAAGCATGGAGAGAATAAACACATACCTTTCAATAATCACTCTTAATATCAGTGGCCTCAATGCCCCAACCAAAAGACACAGGCTTGCAGACTGGATTAAAAGTCAGGATCCTGCTGTTTGTTGCCTCCAGGAAACTCAGCTCTCAATAAAAGATTTCACCACCTTAGGGTGAAAAGATGGAAAATGGTATTTCAAGCAAATAGGCCTAGGAAACAAGCAGGAGTTGCTATCCTAATATCTGACAAGATAGACTTCAAACCAACATTAGTGAGGAAATATAAAGAAGGACACTTTATACTGCTTAAAGGAACACTCCAACAGGAGGATGTTACAATCCTAAATATATGTGCACCTAACATGGGAGCTCCCAGTTTCATCAAACAAACATTTTTAGACTTAAGGTCACAGATAACACCAAACACAGGTGGGTGACTGCAATCCCACTCTCATCAATTGACAGGTCATCCCAGCAAAAAAATAAAGAGAGAGACATCTCGATTAAATGATGTCATGGAACAAATGGATCTAACAGATATCTACAGAGCATTCCATCCAAACACTGAAGAATTTTTCTCAGTAGCACATGGAACATTCTCCAAAATAGACCATATATTAGCAAACAAAGCAAATCTTAACAAATACAGGAAAACTGAAATAATCCCTTATGCCCTATCAGACCACAATGGGATTAAACTACAAATTAGCAACAAGAAAAACTACATAGCATACATAAATTCATGGAGACTAAACAGTACACTATTGAATGATAAATAGGTCATTGAAGAAATCAAAAATTAAGTCAATAAATCATAGAATCAAATGATGATGAGAATACAACATACCAAAACCTTTGGGACACAATGAAGGCAGTCCTAAGAGGGAAATTTATAGCTCCAAGTGCCTATATTAAGAAATTAGAGAGTTTTCAAATAAACAATTTAATGATTCACCTTAAGGCCTTGGAAAAAGAACAAGACAAACCAAATATCAGTAGATGGGAAGAACTAATAAAGATTAGGGCAGAAATTAATGAAATAGAAACCAAAACAAAAAAAAATCTAAAGAATTAATGAAACAAAGAGTTGGTTCTTTGAAAGGATAAACAAGATTGATAAACTTCTAGCAAATCTGATCAGAAGAAAGAGAGAAGAGACAAAAAGTAAAGTTAGAGGTGAAAAAGTCTCTATTACAACAGACACCAAAAAAATTCAGAAAATCCTAAGGACATACTTTCAGAATATATATGCCTCTAAGTTTGAAAATCTAAAGGAAATGAATGGTTTCCTTGACTCATATGGCCTACCAATATTAAATCAGTAAGAGTTAAACCATTTAAATAGACCTATTACAAGTACAGAGATCCAAGCAGTTATAAAAAATCTCCCTGCTAAAAAACATCCAGGTCCAGATGGATCCCCTGGTGAATTTTACCAGACCTTCATGGAAGAACTAACGTCACTTCTTCTCATCTTTTCCATAAAATAGAAAAAGAAAGAATCCTACCAAACTCCTACAAATACCTGATACCAAAACCAGTAAAAGACAGAATAGAAAAAGAAAATTACAGAGCAATCTCCCTCATAAACATAGATGCAAAAATTCTCAAAAAAAAAAAGACATTGGTAAGCAGAATATAAGAATATATCAGAAATATTCACCTAACCAAACAGGCTTTTTCCCAGAGATGGTTCAACATATACAAACTGATAAATGTAATACACTATAAAATGGACTGAAGGACAAACGTCACATGATCATCTCAATAGATGCAGAAAAGGCATTTAACAAAAACCAAACATCCCTTCATGGTGAAAATCCTACAGAAACTGGGAATAGAAGGAACATATCTCAACATAATAAAAGCTATTTATGTCAAACCTACAGCCAACATAATACTAAATGGGGATAAACGTGAAGCTTTTTCACTAAATTCAGGAATAAGACAAGGGTGTCCACTGTCCCCACATTTATTTAACATAGTACTGGAAGTCTTAGCTATAGCAATAAGGCAAGAGACACTCATAAAAGGGATACAAATTGGAAAGGAAGAGATCAAGTCAACATTATTTTCAGATGATATGATTCTATACATAAAGGACCCTAAAGACCCTACTTGCTAATTGTTAGAGCTGATAAACACTTTTAGCAACGTAGCAGGATACAAAATAAATACACAGAAATCAGTAGCTCTCCTATATACTAACAACAAACATGCAGAGGATGAAATCAGAGAATCTCTCCCATTCACAATTGCCCCCCAAAAAATACATAAATAAATAAAGTACCTTGGAATAAACTTAACCAAGGAAGTGAAGGATCTCTACAATTAGAACTTTAAAACACTCAAGTGAGAAATTACAGAAGACCCAAGGAAATGGAAAGACATTCCATGTTCTTGGATTGGAAGAGTCAATATTGTGAAAATGTCAATCTTACCAAAAGCAATCTACATATTTAATGCAATCCCCATTAAAATTCCAATGGCATTCTTCACAGAAATAGAAAAAAACAATCCTAAAATTCATTTGAAAGCATAAAAAAACCTCAAATAGCCAAAACGATTTTGAGCAACAAAAATAAGCCTGGTGGTATCACCATAACCAATTGTTAGGCTATATTACAAAGCTATGGTAACAAAAACAGCACGGTACTAGCATAAAGACAGACACATAGATCAATGGAACAGAATAAAGGACCCAGATGTTAATCCAAACAGCTACAGCCATCTGATTTTTGGCAAAAAAAAATGCCAAAAATATTCATTGGTTTATTGTCTTTAAGTATAGAAATTGACAAAAATAAAATTATACATTTAAATTTTTTTAAAAAAATTGAAAAAAGAAACATGGTGAGGGCCACACCACTGAGTCTAGACTTCCCCCAACCCCTGCAAGACCAACTTGCTGTACACTTCTCTGCCATTTTTGTCACTTGCTACTTAGCACAACCTAAGTTGTCATTCCATGGAACTGACCAGTCTGCACCAGGTATGGAAACAGGGGTGGTGATGAGCATGTACAGACAGTTCACTCTGTCACTGTTAGTAGCCACTGCTTCCAGCCATCTGGCAAGCTCCCAGAGCTGTGGGAATCCATAAGGCGATTCTTGGTATCAGATCTGTTGGGAACAACATAAATGGCTTCATTGCCTGTGTTTGTTGTTTGTTGTTGGTGCGGTTTTTTGTTTTGTTTTGTTTTGTTTTGTTTTCCTTCATGTGTGGGTGGCACTGGGGAATCAGACAGTACAAGCCAAGTGCTCTACCACTGTCTGCCTTCATTTTCTTACAGGATTTGGAAGACAGTTCCCAGATGTGCAACCAACAATCTGGGTCCTGAAGGCCTGCTAAAGACAATCTGAGCTTGTATCAGTTACCCTCTCACTGCCAGAACATCCCACCATCTTGAGGGGAGGCTCCGGCATGGCAGAGAAAGCACAAAGGAGCAGACATCGGGCATCACATCTTCACATCAGTGGAGAAGCAGGGCTGGGCTGTAACTCCTCCAGTCCACCCCCGCCCCCAGTGGCACACATCCTTCAGCAAGGCTCCACCTCCTGAAGGTCCCACAAAACCTTTCCAAACAGCCCCACCGACTAGAGATTAAGTATTCAAACACATGAGTCTACGGAAGTCTACATTCTGCATTCAAGCCCCCACAGGACTTCTGTGTATTAATTTTAGTAAATTTATTCTTACTTAAATTAACCAGCTCTAATTTCTATAACCTAAAACAAAGTACCGTGACCATTGCACTTCTAAATCCTTTGTCCCCAGTTACCAACAGAATAGGCCAAGTTTTCTACACTTCAAATTATAAATATTTGGTAACTTAAAACAGTATTTTCTTTCTTGTTGGTACTTTGTGGACATCTCAGGCTACATGAATTTTCCCAGGATAATATTTTTTTAATATTTTGAACTAGATAAAAATTGAAAGACAATTTATCAAAATTGATAGATGCAGCAATAGTAGAATTTCAAGGGAAATTTTATAACACTGAATGTAAGCTGTGCATGGTGGCACATGTCTATAATTCTAGCACCTGAGAGGTAGAGGCAGGAGAACCAGGAATTTGAGATCAACCTTGGGTACATTGGAAATTCAAAGGCAGTGCAGGCTACATAGGAGTGCCACATAGAAACAAAATACACAGAGAGAGGGGAAGCCACTGATTGTATGTGTTAAAAAAAAAAAAAAAAAAAGAGGCTTAAAATCAACCATCATAGCTTCCATTGTAGGCAACTAAAGAAAAGATAATAACATAAACTTAAAGAAGCATAATAAAAAAATAATAAAACCAGACAAGGAATCAACGAAATTGAAAACAGACAAAGCAATAAGAAAAATCAACAATTTTAGAAACTTATCATTTCAAGAAATTTTTAAAAAGATAAGCTCTTGGTCAGACTACAGATTCCCAATATTAGAAATGACAAAGGAGCTCTATCTACTGATCCCAAGGGCTGTGGAAAAACATTATAAAGGAACATTGTGAACAAATATGATACCTGGTTTAAAATGGACCAATTTCTTGAGCTGTTAAAACCCACACAAGTAGAAATAGAATTGTATAAATGAAAGGAAACTGAACTAATAGTCTTCTAAAAAGAAAACGCCATGCCCAGATGGTCTCATTAGTGAATCCTACTAAGTATTTAAGGAAGAAATGATACTAATTCCCTGTAATTTCTTGAAGAAACAGAAGGAGAGAGAGAATCTCATAACTCACTCATTGACGTCACCATGGCCCTGGTATCAGGACCAGAAAAAGGCATTCCAAGAAAGGAAAACTACACACCAGATCACCTCTGAGTACAGAGGCAGAATCCTCAGCAAAACATTGCAGATCAAATTCAACAGCATATGGGCTGGAGAGATGGCACAGTGGTTAAGGAGCTTGCCTGCAAAGCCCAACAAACTGGGTTTCGTTTCCCAGGACCCAACGTAAAACCAGTTGCACAAGGTGGTGCATGTGTCTGGAGTTCATTTGTAGTGGCTGGAGGCCCTGCTGCATCCATTCTCTCTGTCTTTCTTTTCTCTCTCTCTCTCTCTCTGCTTGCAAATATATATAAAAAAAAATATTGCCCAGTTTGGTGGAGCACGCCTTTAATCCCAGCACTTGAGAGGCAAAGATAGGATCACCGTGAGTTTGAGGTCAGCCCAAGAGTACATAGTGAATTCCAGGTCCTCCTGGGCTAGAGGGAGACCCTATCTCGGGGAAGAAACAAAAAACAGCAAATACAAGTATTTCTACATCATTTCAAATGAGATTCATTTCAGATAAGCAAAACTGAATCAAAATTCAAAAGTCAGTTCACACAGTCCATGAAATCAAAAGGGTAAAAGAAGAAATACATGTTTATATCAATAAGTGCAAAAAGAGTCTGACGAAAATCCAACATCCATTTGTGACTTTTTTAAAGTTCTCATCAAGCCAGGTGTGGTGACGCACATCTTTAATCCCAGCACTTGGGAGACTGAGGCAGGAAGATCCCTGTGAGTTTGAGGCCACCCTGAGATTACATAGTGAGTTCCAGGTCAGCCTGGGCTACAGTGAGACCCTACCTCAAAAAAAAAACTCTCATCAAACTAGAAGTAGAAGGAAACCTCCTTGCATTGATATAAAAGTCTACTAGCCCCAGCAGCTAACCTTACACTTAATGATGAAAAGCTAGATGATTTTCCCCAAAGATCAGGAACAGGGAAAAGCATTCTTCTCTCAACCTTCCATTCATGGGGAAGTCCTAACTAAATAAATAAAAGCGATAAAAGGATATAAGTTTACATATATAGACAGAAAGAAATAAAACTGGAGTTTTAGGGGTTTTTTGGTTTTGTGTTTTTTTTTTTTTTTTTTTTGCAAATGACATAATTTTTTATGTTGAAAGAAATCTTTAAGAACAAATGACCAGCCCCAAAATAACTTCTTAGAACTAACAATTCTATCAAAGTAGCAGGATACAAATCACTATTTAAAAAGTTAACTGATTTCAGGTATGCCCACCAATAAACAATTATATGAAATTTAAAACACAGCATTACCCAATTACCAATTGAATACTCAGGGATATGGTCTGGAGAGATGGCTTAGTGGTTAAGGCACTTGCCTATAAAGGCAAAAGACTCAGGTTTGATTCCCTAGGACCCATGTAAAGCCAGATGCACAAGGTGACACATGCATCTGTAGTTCATTTGCAGCAGCTGGACGCCCTGCCATACCTATTCTCTCTCCCTCTCTCTCTCTCTCTTTCTTTCTCTCTCAAATATATATGTATATGAGGAACGCTATACACTTGAAAAAAATCAGTGATCTGAATAAACAGGAATATAGCTTATATTCACAGAGAGCAAGACTTAAACATCATTAGTGCCAATCCTCTTCAATTTATCTACAGAACTAGAGATTGGATGCCATCCTACTCAAATGTCCTGGTAAATAATTTGGGGGATGGCATCAAAGTGATTCTAAACTATATGTTAAAAAAAGAAAGAAAGAAAAAACAAAATAATCAACATAACTGAAGAACAAGCCAAACACTGATGTTAGCTGATCTCAAGGCTATAATAAAGAGTTAATAATCAAGATGGAGCAGGGATGGAGGAAATACAGACAGGTCAAGGGACTAAAACACAGTCTAAAGGAGACCCACTGCATGAGTACCACCTGACTTTGACAAAGTGGCCAAGGAAATTCAATGAAGAAATGACAGGCATTCCAACAAATAGGATGGGAACAATAAGACATTCCATGCAAACAATAATAATAATAATAATAATAATGTAAGTATAGCGTTTATTTCTCCTTTTCACACACACAAAAAACCTCAAAATAGAACACAGGCCTAAATGTAAAACTATAAAACTTCTAGAACATAATGTAGAAAAAAATCTACGTGACCTTGAGTTTAGAGCTAAGTATTCAGATACAAAATGAGTGTGAAAAGCTGGGTGGGGTGGCACACTCCTTTAATCCCAGCACTCAGGAGGCAGAGGTAGGAGGATTGCCATGAGTTCGAGGCTACCCTGAGATTACATAGTGAATTTCAGGTCAGCCTAGGCTAGAGTGAGACCTTACCTCGACAAAAAGAGTGTATAGCCATTGAAAAAAAAAATGCCAAATTAGACTTCAGCAAATTTAAAACCACTCCAGATGTGTGTGTGTGTGTGTGTGTGTGAAAAGTGTCAATTCAAAAGTTAAAAAATAAATAAAATAAAAATTAATATTCTGCAAAAGATACTAAGGAAATGACAAGACAAGTCACAGAGTGAGACGATACAATCACAAAATACATATTTGATAAAGGCTTTGTATCTGGAATGCAAAAAGCACTCTTCAAACTCTGTAATAGGGCCCCAGAGACAGCTTGATCTGAAAAGTACTTGCTTTGCCCGGCATGGCAGCACACGATTAGAACCCCAGGGCTACTGGCTGGTGGTGGTCTCTCTCTGCTTGGATCTGTGAAAGGGGACCAATCTCTTCCACCACTGACGGAACTCCTGCAAGCTTCAAATAAATCTCTTCTTTCTCCCCTGCCAAAAAAAAAGGAATTCCAGTGCTGAGGAGGCAGAGACAGGTAGAACCTTGAGGCTCTCTGGCCAGCCAGTCTAGGCTATTTGGCAAGTCTCAGGCCACTGAGAAATTCAGTAGCAGAAAGGATGGATGGCACCTGAGAAATAACACCCAAGGTTGTCTGGGCCCTGGCCTCCACGTGTATGTAAATACACCTGCACCAGCGCACACCTGTACACACAAACGTATACATAGGCGCGTAAAACTCAATGATCAAAAGATACGCAACCTAGTTGAATAGTGAGGGAAAATATCTGAACAGGTGCTTCATTGAAGAAGATACAGATACAAGCCTATGCAGACATGCAAACACGGTACGCCATTAGCAAATTGTAGGTGAAAACAATGAGGTACCCCTACATACCTATTAGAATGGCTAAGAAAGAATGTGGCAGTCACCTGATGGCATCTCATCTTGGCAAGACTGCCCAGCTACGGGGATGTTCATTCATCACTGTTAGGGATGCAAAATGGCATGGCCACTTTGAGTGACAGCTTGGCCCTCTCTCACAAAGTTAAACATAGTCTGGCCATATGATCCAGCCATCACACGCCTAGGTATTTACTCAACCGAGTTGAAAGCTTATGCCCACACAAAACCTGCGCTCCAGTGTTTCCAGCACCTTGTCTCATAATTACTGAACACTCTGAGCAATCATGACGTCCCTCAATGGTGGTTGGAGAAGCAGACGACAGCCCATAAAACAGAACTACTGTACGCTGTCCAAAAGAAATGGACTCACACGTCATGAAAAGCCTTGGAGAAAACATAAAGCACGTATTGCTAAGTGAAAGAGGCTGGTCTCGAACGGCTAGACAGGTGCTATATGACTCCATCAAGATGACATGCTATGAAAGGAAAATTACAAGACAATAAAAAGATCACAGGCTCAGGGTAAGCCCACAAATAAATAAATAAAGGAAGCCCAGGAGATTACTCAGGAATATGAGCTTACGCTGCATGGCACCGTAATGATGCACGCATGATATACATTTATTTTAAAAAACAGACAACTGCGGCATGCACTTCAGTTAATAATGTGGGAGCCAATATTGGATCACTAATTGCAACAAATATGCCACACTAATGTATGATGTTAATAACCAGGGAAACTCAACAGGAAGGCAGTGGGAACTCTGAACTCCGATCAGTTCAGTAAATCTAAAACTGTGCAATCGTACAGTAACTTAAAAAGAAAATACTTGGTGATTTAAAACAATGATGTGCAGCTGGAGGGGTTGCTTAGTGGTTAAGGCATTTGCCTGCAAAGCCAAAGGACACAGGCTCGATTCCCCAGGACCCACATAAGCCAGATGCACAAGGGGGCACATGCATCTGGAGTTCGTTTGTGGTGGCTAGAGGCCCTGGTGTGCCCATTCTCTCTCCCTCTCTCTCTCTTTCTCCCTCTCTCTCATAAAGAAAAATTTAAATAAACAGTGATGTGTGTGTGTGTGTGTGTGTGTGTGTGTGTGTGTGTGTGTGTACATAGGGAGGCTAGAGGCAAGCCTTAGATGTAGTGTGTCTTTTTGAGACAGAGTCTTTCACTGGTTTGGAATTCACCAAGTAGGCTAGACTGGCTGGCCGGCAAACCCTAAGGATCCATCGTTTTCCACTCTGCAGAGCTGCCATTACAATCACGTGCCATCACGCCCAGCTGTTGTTTTTTTTTTTTTAACAGATTGCAGGGAAGGGAAAGGCCTAAGTGAGGTCAGAGGAAGAGATTGTATAAAGAAGGGTGGGAAGGAAGGGTCAATCAAAATTCAAGATATTCTGAATAAGACATGAAAATCTACTTTCTTGAATAATGGCACATCCAGAAGCCATAGACTATTACTAGAAAATTTTCAGTGCCAGGGATGGGATACCTTCCAGTGAGTTGTTAGCCAGGGAGGTCCCTATTGTCTCTAAAACACTATAGGCTATTGCCAAGGCCCTTGGTTTCCCATGAGAAAGAGATGGTAAGAGCCTGTTGCTGAAGACTTCACATGCCTGAGTGGCAAAGTCACAGAGAAATCAAGCAGGTGCTGAACAGGAAACCTTCTATCTGTAGACCAGCCAACTGAGAGCTGGCAAAAGCTACACTGCATGCAGCCTTATGGGAGACAGAAGTCATCAGGAGTGAAAACAGTGGACACTGGAAGCCTCAAGTTTGGCCAGACAGGCCAAATGACTGAACCAGTGCAGTAGCGGCATGTTTGCTCTGGGGGAAACCAACTGCTCTCTAATTGGACTGGAGGCCCATGCTATGGGAGGGAATACATGCCTGGTACTGAAAACCTAATCAAAAGCCTATGGCAGGGGAGCTGATGAGCCTTAGGGGTATAAAGCCTGCTCTCATCTGAATAAATGCATATATTATTCTCACCAAATTGCCCTGAAAACACTACACTTAATGTTCATACTCATATATTAATGTTACTCTCACTTCTGGCTAGAGAAGCTTCTCTTTTCAGATGGCAGTGACCACCAGGATAACCCAAAAGGCAACATAGTGCTGAGAAGAAGGGACAGAGGAGTGTCCAGCACTGAAACATCTCACACCCTCCAAGGCTCAGGGTCCGTTGAGAAAGAGGTGGTGGAAAGAATGTAGGAGCCAAAGGAAGGGTACCACTCCTTATATACAACTGTCTGGACAGAAATTGGCCTCAATATCCATGACCTCACAGTACCTAACAATACCTACATAAGACCTCCATAATAAAAGAAAAAAAGATGATGACATCAAATTAAAAGAGAGACTAATGGAGAAAGGGGGGGCGGATATGACAGAAAGCAGAGTCATGAAGGGGAAAGAGGGGGAGGGGAGGGAAATACTATGGTTTGTTGTCTGTAAGTATAGAAGTTGTCAATAAAAATATATATACATATGTTTAAAAAGAAAACATATGGGCTGGAGAGATGGCTTAGCGGTTAAGCGCTGGCCTGTGAAGCCTAAGGACCCCGGCTCAAGGCTCGGTTCCCCAGGTCCCATGTTAGCCAGATGCACAAGGGGGCGCACGCGTCTGGAGTTCGTTTGCAGTGGCTGGAAGCCCTGGCACGCCCATTCTCTCTCTCTCCCTCTATCTGTCTTTCTCTCTGTGTCTGTCGCTCTCAAATAAACAAATAAAAAATGAACAAAAAAATTAAAAAAAAAAAAAGATCAGGACAGCACCCAAAGCCTCTTAAAGGAGATGCAGTAAGCAATTTCAGCTCACTTCTCATTGAGAGCCTTGAAGTCATCCAGCCACGCCTACCTCGAAGGGAGTGGGATTGTAATTTTATCATGTACCCAGAGAAAGAAAAAAGAAAAAAAATCAAAAGACCCCGTCACTAGTCCTAATAACTATCCCCCTCCCTCTGCTGCCTGGCTCAACATTGCCACCAACAGACACACTTTTAATAACGCACAGTGGTGCCAGCTTGCCAGGGAACAATGGCGCCTGCCCAGAAACAAAGGCAGTGTGAGCCCACCATGGCCCTGCTTACAGGCAGGGCTATGCCTCAAGCAAGTGCCGCCTGCTTAATTGCTTCTTCTGAATTCTCTCATAGAAAAAAAAAAAATAGCCCTTTTATAAAATTCTCCCTTGGCTTCCTACCCTTGGTATCAATTAACGAGAGGGAACAGGTCCTAAGAGTGGCCGAAGGAAGGCTGAGAAAAGTATGTTTCAAAAAGCCTCTGTAGGTAAGAAGATCAAGGACCTCTGTACCAGCTTTCACTCTGCTGAGCTCTGCCCAGCAAGCTGCTTGACCCATCTCTTTGCCCGCCATCACAAAAGCAGATGGCAGGCTACAAAAGGACACAGCAGTTAAAAAAAAAAAAAAATTATGAAGTCATGTTCTGTTGATGGTGGCCAAGAGTGCCGTGAGCATTTTGAAGCTGAGATAAGTGGAAGAAAAGGTGTTACTAAGGACTGCTTGATTTGCATGTGACAAATAATTTAACTCAGCAGCTTAAGCATAAGAAAAACATAGCGCCAAGAAGTCCAAAAGGCAAGCTCATTTTTCAGACACGTCTAGATCCGGGAATGGAGTGAGACAGTATCAGAGTCAGTTTGCTCTCTCTCTCTCTCTCTCTCTCTCTCTCTCTCTCTCCTCTGTCTGTCTTTCATTTCTCCATGTTGATTTCATTATCAGGTACTTTTATCCTACCAAGCTTACATAATTGTTTTACTGAATTAAATCTATCCCCGACTTTTAGGTAGCCAGAGACAGAAGCAGAAACATGGGGACAGAGAGAAAGTTCCTCAGTCGTGATTTCTAACGAGTGTTAGAAGGATTGCTAAAGACACTTGTTGACAAGGTCACATGACCACACTTGAGACAAGCACTATGGTCACTGTAGTCTGGTCCCAGTGGACTGATATGGAATAGGATTCTTTTACTGTTGTTTTAGGTGTTTGTTTATTTGTTTGCTTTTTTTAAGTTTGTTGCAGTGCTGGGTATCAAACCAATGGCCTTGTGCATGCTAGACAAGTGCTCTACCATTGAGCTATATCCCCAGCCATCAAAACAGGCTTCTTGTGAGAAAAGATGCTCCTGTTTTCAGAGGAGAGGAGAGGGGACAGTCAGTCAGAGCTTGCCACAGTAGGAAGAGAGAAAAACGACATGAACACATAAGCTTAAACATGTACACATTCAGGCAAGTCTTCCAGTCTCAGAAAGGGTTGGAAAGTCTAGAAATGACTCGTTGTTCTGAAACTGTCTAAGGCTAAAGAAGGCAGAAATCACTCCTCCAGAGCTCCAGCCCTGCCACACCGTCCATAAAGATGGGACGGACTTGCCTGGAGACATCCTTCCATCTCCTCTTTCCTTGGTTAAAAACGCCCTATAATATGCATACCTACCTCATGTCCCGCGAGGGCCATGATTCCATCACACAACCCGGGTAGAGCCACCCGGCTAATATGGATCACTGAGTCTAGGGCTAGGCAGAACAAACAGCTTCTAAGAAAATAAAAGATAGGATCTGGACTTCAGAAATTTTTTTTTTTCTACTTTGTCTAGGACCATCAGAACGTCTCATAGTATATAAGAGAACAGATTCACAAATAACAGCGACAGCAGGAATACATTAGCTCTGTGTGGCTTAAGTCGGGTAGTGATCAGATCAGGCGCTCAAGTAAACAGAGACAGGTTTTCACAGCAATGGAGCACACTTGGAGACAGCTTTTGCTCCTTGACATTTGTGCTCAAATCTTACTCATAGTGAGTCACGTGAGCCTCCGACAGCAAGGACTCAAGGTGGATGCAGGGAGCAGCTTGGGTTGGAAGGGCCCACATGGCTTTTGGTTAGCACAAAAGGACAACCCCCTGACGCTTTAATTACTACCCAGGTCTAGAAAAGCCTACAGCTATACCCTTTCCCTGGCCACTGGTACCTCACTCATCTCACTGGTCCTCCATCTGGAAATGTAGACTGGATTCAAAGTCCCTGCCAGCCTCCCTCCTCAACATATGCAGCCTACACATTAGCATGGTAATGTCTCGTGCCATTAGCGAGTAACGTGCTGAATAATTAGGCTATGAAAATCTAACGGCAGGGATTTTTGTTTTATTAGCAATTTTCCATCCTATTGTGTTAATTTCTTCTCATGTCAGCTGGCTTTCTAAGTAAACAATGATCACGGGCAGACATCATTTCTCCCTGCATTGTGCTGCCTGGATGACTTAACAGACCAGAAAAGCTTAAGTCATCTTTTGTCTTGCAGACTCTGCCTTCTGTTGATGTCACAGTATATCTAGTCTCTGGTTTCTTGTGACCCTGGGATATTCATTTCCTCTTTGTTTGGGTCCGTGGCTCCCAGTCTTCAGAATAGCCCCACATCCTTCTCACCTGTCTTCTTTCCTTCTTCACCCCCTCCTTTTCCTGCCCTCTCCTTTCCTATACCCCTGTGCTACCTGTAATGATTATTGCCCTGCTCAATGCTTACTTTCTCAAATACTTTTTACATCCACTGGCTCCTGTGCACTTTCCATACACCTTTAACTTGTTTCATTTTCCTATCCAATTTGTCTGCTTTACTTCCCACTGGATTATTTTCTGATATTCCTTCCTCCCCCTCATTTCACTTCTCATTCCTAGCTCCTGGACAGCCATTTCCTCAAACACTCAACATCACCACCCAACATAGACACACACACACACACCCCTCACTATTTCCTTCCTCCTCACAGAGATCCCTGACTGGTGGATAACTGATTCTGGGCCCAGCATTGTTGGAAAGTTTTAATGCTCTCTCTGTGACATCCCTGCAGTCATCAAACATCTGCAAGTTTCTCTCAGCGCCGAGGAAAGTTCTGTTACTTTTAGTACAGTGCTCTTGTCCAAGTTGCAAAAGCAGCTGCTGAGTCCCTGGGAAAGGTGACAGTGGGCTGGAGAGATGGAGATGGCTTAGTGGTAAAGGCACTTGCTTGAGAAGGCTAAGGACCCAGGTTCGATTCCCAGTACCCACGTAAACCAGATGCAAATGGTGGCACACTCTTGCTTTCTATGTGCCTCTCTCTCTCTCTCTCTCTCTCTCTCTCTCTCTCTAATAAATAAAAACATTTTTTAAAAAAATAAAAGAGCTGAGTGTAGTGGCATATGCCTTTAATCCCAGCACTCCAGAGGCTGAGGTAAGAAGATCGCCATGAGTTCGAGGTCAGACTGAGACTACAAAGTGAATTCCAGATGACTCTGGGCTAGAGCAAGACCCTTTCTTGAAAACTGAAAAAAAAAGAAAGAAAGAAAGAAAGAAAGAAAGAAAGAAAGAAAGAAAGAAAGAAAGAAAGAAAGAAAGAAAGGTGACGGAGAAAGGTAGAAACAGTATTAGCTTGATCACCATGGTCTGGCTTGGATTTGGGGGGAGAAGTCATGCTTAACCAGTGCACCTTCTCGGTTTCCTCTTCTCTCTTGGCCTGCCAGATGGTATAGTACACATCCTCCAAGACAGGACCATATTTACTGGCTCCACTCACATACCCAAGCTCTCCAAGCCACTAAAATAATGAAGTAATGCAGCCCATAACTCAGACACCTAATCTCAGCACCCATAGAAGACCAAAATCCTGGTGAGCTGCCATCCGGGGCAACAGTTTAGGACAAGCCACAGCAATCCATACTTTCCATAATCAACTAGCAAAGTACAGTGTAATTACCCTCCCTGCTAAGAAGAATAAATACCGTGCCTTTGATTTTACCCACCCTTGGCTCCTCGCCACTCATCCACATTTCTCCACCCCTCCTCTATAATACTTAGCAAATATACAACTATTCAACATCTTTCTAAAAAAGAAAAATCAATTGGCTTAACCAATGAGGACTTTTTTTCTTAGCTCTGGTGAAAAAGAGACTCAGGAAAGAGTACAAGAAACTTGTGAAAAGCACCAAGATGCAAAAGGATCTGAGGGTTTTTTGGTTTTGGGGTTTTTTTTTTTTTTGTTTTTTATTTTTTTGTAAATCTATTATATACCCAGAACTGTGAAGTGGGAATTGCAAAAGAAATGTAAAATTACTTCTGAGATCTCGAGAACATGTTGACTGGGCAATAGAGTAGAGATAGGTAGCGAGTGGATCACGTTAAACAAGCTTCGCCTGTGCCTGTGTGGTTTTATAGAGACAGAAGAAACGCCAGGCAGGTTTTAAGCACTCCTGAATTGGGAAACAAAACACCTATGGAACCTCTTTGGGAATGTGAACGGCAGAGGATCACGGGTAATGTGTGCACAGTGCTGATCACTTGGCAATAGGAGGCTGGCTGGCACTCCCCCACTTTTATCTTTTCACAGCCACCTAGTCAGTGCCCCTGCCCAAATCAGAACCCCTGAGGCCCTTACATTTTGTTCACCAGGGTTCTCCGTGGACCAGTCTTAGAACTAGACACGGGCTGCCCGACCTCATTCTTGCCTTCTTCCTCTCTGCCTCCCCACGCGCCCATCCTGATATCCTGCATCGCTCAGGCAGCTCCCGCACTGACTGCTGCACAAGCGAAAAATCACCCACCACCGCCAACTTCTCAGCACATCAGCATTCAGCACCATGGCCAGCGCCAGAGGCAGCAGGAGGAAAGTCAGGCCCAGAAGAGGCTTCCCCAGAAACGTAATCGTGGTGAGCCAGCAGCAATGGGGCCCCAGTTTCTTTCTCTTGTTTCTGATCATCTTTTTTTTAATCTAGGTCCTTTCAGAGGCCTATATTAGATGTCCATAAATTGGACTGTATTGTATTAACACTGTCGTTGTTTAACTGGTAGAGGATGAGAAGGGAAAGTGCCTCTTCCACTTATTCAGGTGCACAGCTTTCCCTCTCTCCAAGACACTGCTGATTGCTTCACAGTTCCTGCAAACTCCTTCCCACATCCTGCCATTCGCTAGGGAGGAGAGCCGGCCCTGCATCCCAGCTGTCCGGGCTAAGCTCTGCCACTTCGCAACTACATAACCTTGAGCGAGTCATCTGCAAGACAGAGATGTAAAGACTACCTGCGTCTCCGGTTTTGTTGACACTGACATTATTATTATTATCTGCCCACGCTTTGCTGCTGTTGAGCAGGCTCTTGCCTCCAAGCCTTGTGTTTACTATTTCCTGTATTTAGATGTCTGTTTTCCAACCAGCCACTTTGGCTTGCTTCCCTTCCTTCTTTCAGATTGCCCCTTAGGACCTCCCCCGTCACATCCTCGGGCACCTCATTCTTTCCTGCTTCCTAGCTCCCATCCCTTTTTCATTTGTCTTCCTGAAGTTTATCATACTATGTGCTCAATGTCTGTAGCTTTGTACTTTCATCTTTCCTTCCCCTTCTTAGGATATAAGTTCCATGAGAAACTGAGTTATGTTTTGTTCACTTGTATTTCCAGTAATACCGTGAAACTATAACTAACATGCAAAAGAGATTCAAGAACCCTGGCCAAAGGGAGAATTGGTGTTGCTATTTGAAAATGGTCACTAAGGGATTTCATCGTATATGGGACCCAGCAGACACACAGAAAATATGGGACCCACCTACAAAATGTATATCAACAGGCCAGGTGTGATGGCACATGCCTTTAACCCCCGCACTTGGTGGCCAAGGTTAGGAGGATCACCATGAGTTCGAGGCCAGCCTGAGACTACATAGTGAATTCCAGGTCAGCCTGAGATACAGTGAGACCTTACCTCGAAAAAAAAAATAAAGTATATCAATAGGAGAGTATAAATAATCAATTGAGAACCAACCCCTTCAATCTATGCCTCGGGGAATGCAGTGGCCAGACGCACTCTGAAGTAGTCCAAATGTTTTTTTGCATGTGGTGTGTGTGATTGTATAATGTGTGTGATATATGCACGTGCCTAGGCTGAGGCAGGGCCCATGCACTCACCCGTAGCAGCCTGAGGAGGACATCTGGTATCCCTCTCCGTCATTCACTCGCCTGATTTTCCTTGTGAGGGATTCTTTTACCACTTCTGGGGCTTCTCAGCAGTTACCCAGTCTCAGCCTGCCCTCCCCCTCCCCCACGGCAGGACTGTGGCTGTCGACCTGCATGGATAGAGGTTCTAAAGACCCAGACCCAGGTAGCCTTGGGCCCCTTAGGCTCTCATGCTTGCATAGGAACCACACTTAACCACTGAGCCATCGAGCTCTTTAGCCCACGGTTCCAACATTTTAAGTATATTCATTGAGTAACAGCTCTTATCTCTTTCACTGCTATCCAGAAGCTAGCCCGGGTCTCTAGGGACACTGCTGACAATTTGCCAAGCTGTAGTTCCATGGAAATCCCAGAAGACACACATCAGAATCCTGATTCCAAAGCCGGGCGTGGCGGTGCACACCTTTAATCCCAGCAATTGGAAGGCAGAGGTAGGAGGATCGCCATGAGTTTCAGGCCACCCTGTGACTACACAGTGAATTCCAGGTCAGCCTGAGCTGGAGTGAGACCCTACCTCGAAAAACCAAAAGAGAAAAGAATCCTGATTCCAGAGGACTTTCCGGACTTCAGACTTTTGATCCAAGGACATGGCTACAGTGAAGAGAAGTCCATGCCACCAACCTTATGGCATTTCAGGATCATTGTTTCCATCTCTCTCATAGCAACTGGCATCTCTCCACAGACCTCTTGTCTAGGACCCCCACAATTCCCCTTACTCCTCTGCAAAGGGTGCATAGATGTGAGGCCCAAGTTCCTCCCCAGCCAGCAGTTGATCAATGTGAAGGTCGTGGGGTGGGGATCTTTCCAAATCTCGTGGGAAAAAAAAATTGTTTCCAAAGTGACCACAGTCTCCTATCTAACCTGCGTACTGACAGCCAAGAACAAGGGAGGTGATGCACCTGACTTGCTCATGGACAGAGAGGCTCAAGACCAGAGTGAGTTCACTCAAAAACTTCCTGCATCATGTCACATCAAAGAAGGGACTCACTAGGGGACGAAAGCTTTAAAAATTGGACTGATTGGGTATACCTGAGAAGTTGTTTACCCCCTACACAGTGAACCTTGGGGAGGAAATAAAACACTCAAGGGAAGATCTGTGGGGGATACCTCAATTGACAAAGTACTTGCTGGGCAAGCCTGAGAACCAAAGTTCACTCCCCAGAACCTACATTTTAAAAGCCAGCTTCTTGGGGCTGGAGAGATAGCTTAATGGTTAAGGTGTATGCCTGCAAAGCCAAAGGACCTCAGTTCCATTCCCCAGGACCCACGTAATCCAAATGCACAAGGGGATGCATGCATCTGGAATTCATTTGCAGTGGCTGGAAGCCCTGGCACACCCATTCTCTCTCTCTCTCTCTCTCTCTCTCTCTCTCTCCCTTCCCTTCCAAATAAATAAAAATAATACATTTAAATTTTTAATTTATTTTTTTTGAAAAGTTTCTTGGGGCTGGAGAGATGGCTTAGCTATTAAGCCACTTGCCTGCCGAAGCCTAAGGACCCATGTTCTACTGTCCAGATCACACAAAGATGAGGCACATGCAAGGTCGCACATGCCCACTAGATGGCGCAAGCACCTGGAGTTTGCAATGGCTGAGGCCCTGGTGTGCCAATTCTCTCTCTCTCTCTCTCTCTCTCTCTCTCTCTCTCTCTCTCTCTCTCTCTCTCTCTCTCTCCCCTCTCCCTCTCTCAATAAAAATAAATAAAAAGAAAACAGCCAGCTTCTTCCTTGGGAAAACACTAAACAGCAGATGGCACCAGTCCAGCAGGACAGCCCAGAGGACCCAGGTATGGTCCTGGGAAGCCACAGTGACTTCCACAGAGGTTTTGGCTATGGTCAGGGCTGAGCCCGCTGGGCTCGTGGAGGCAAGGCTGAAGACAAGGAGGGCATCCCCGTCACCAAGCTGGGCTGCCTGGTCAAGGACATGAAGATCAAGTCCCTGCAGGAGATCTATCTGTTCTCCCTGCCCATCCAGGACTCTGAGATTGTTGACTTCTTCTTGGGGGCATCCCTTAAGGATGAGGTTTTGAAGATCATGCCAGCACAGGGCTGTCCAGCCGACCAGGCTCAAGGCTTTTGTCACCATCAGGGACTACAGTGGTCATGTCGACTAGATGTAAAGTGCTCCAAGGAGGTAGCCACTGCCATCTAAGTGGCCAGCATCTTGGCCAAGCTCTCCACCGTGCCTGTCTGGAGAGGCAACTAGGGGGAGAAGATCAGCAAGCCCTACACAGTCCCCTATAAGGTGACAGGTGGCTGTGGTTCTGTGCTGGTGAGCCTTATCCCTGCCCCCAGGGGCACCGGCACTGTCTCTGCCCCAGAGCCCAAGAAGCTGCTGACGACTGGTTTTGATAACTGCTACACTTCAGCCAGACACTGCACTGCCATCCTGGGCAACTTTGCTAAGGCCACCTTTGATGCCATCTCTAAGACCTACAGTCACCTGACCCCTGACCTCTGGAAAGAGACTGTGTTCACCAAGTCTCCCCACCAGGAATTCACTGACCATCTTGTGAAAACCCACACCCACACCAGAGTCTCAGTGCAGAGGATTCAGGCTCCAGCTGTGGCTAAGACACAGGGTTTTTATACAGAAAGATAAAAGTGAATTAAGCTTGTTTAAAAAAAAAGGTATCAGGCCAGGGAGGTGGGAGGTGACTCAGAAGCTCAAGACACTTCCTTACAGAGCCTGCCTGCCCAGGTTCAATTCCCCAGTACCCACATAAAGCTAGATGCACAAAATGGCACATGCATTGTTTTCAGCTGCAAGAGACCCTGTTGTGCACTTTTCTCTCTTTCTCTCTCTCTCCCCTTGTGGATAAATAATTAAAAATAGAAAAATAAAACACCCAACGCTGGGGCTGGGGAGATTGCTCAGGATAAAGTACTTGACACACAAGCATGCACACCAGAGTTTGGGTCCCCAGCACCCACATAAATTCCAGGTGGTTGTGGTGGCCCACCTATAATCCTAGTACTTGGACGGCAGAGACAGTGGATTCTCAGGACAAACTGGCTAAATAGACCAGCCAAATCAGCAAACTGCGGGTGCAAGCAAGAGACTGTACCTCAGTAAGTAAAGTGGAGTGCCATTAAGGAAGACACCATCCGTCAACTTCTGGCCTCCATACACACATGCACATATGAACACAAACATATGAACATGCATACACACACCACATGCACAAAAAAAAAAAAAATCTGGGGTTGGGGGGACTGGAGAGATGGCTCAGCAATTAAGGCGCTTGCCTGTGAAACCTAAGGACCCAGGTTCAAATTTCCCATGTAAACCAGATGCACAAGGTGGTGCATGTGTTTGGAATAGATCTCTCTTTCTCTCTCCTAAATAAGTAAATAAAATATGTTTTTTAATCTGGGTTTGATGGCATGTGCTGTTCTTGCAGCACTGGGGACGTGGATGCTTGAGTGTCACTAGCTAGCTAGTCTAGACTACATGGTGAGCTCCAGACCAACAAAAGACACTGTCTCAAAAACTGGGTAACATCTGGAGAAATGACCCCTGAGGTCGCCCACTGGCCTCCATGCCCACACACATGTAACTTCACACATATACGCAACCCCCCCACACACATATGCACACAAAAGTGAGAGGAAAAAAAAAAACAACATGAAAGGTGTTGCAGTCAGCTTCACGTTGCTGGGACAAACATCCAACCGGAAGCAGCTTATGAGTGAGAAAGGTTGATTTCAGGCTTACCGATTCCAGGAGAAGCTTCACTGTGGCCGAAACAGCTAGCTCGTTTCCATAGGTCATAGCCAAGGGATACCACAAAACAGCCAGCACCACAAAACCCAGCAGAATTCAAACTCCTCTCAACACACCTCAGAGCTACACTCAGAATCCACCCCCAAACACACCTAAAGGCTGGACCCCAAGATCTGCCCCCAATGACACACCCCATATAGAAGGGATCTGCCTGCTAGGGGGCTCATGTTGTGAACTCAGTTTTAATAAAACACGTGAGTCTAGGAAGCCATACATGCAAACTCCCACGAGAGGAAACTCCAACTGTGCCACAAGACGACATATCAAACCAGCCTCAACTCAGCAAGGTGAACCCATGAGGGCAGAGCCATGTCCAGGTCACTCACCAGCCAGATGGGAGAAAAAGACCAGGTCATGCTGGAAAAATGGATCTGACCCACCCCACGTTCCATCACGTGCGTCAATTTCTTATCTACCTCTTTCCTCCCTGCTGCTCCACTGTGTAGAATCAGAGAGAGACACAGAGATTTGTGTGGAAGGCACACCAGAGGTCACAGCTCAGGCCCTTCCCCATACAGACCTGTATGTCTATGTCTCTGTAGTCCTCTTTGCTCTGCTAGGTGTGAGGTCTGCCCGGGTCAATCAAATAAGAAACATTCTCGTCAGCTCTGCTGAGCAGCCAAAACCCTACTGAGCTGTATGAGAGAGGCAGTGAATGCCACAGCAAGGACCCGGCATACACAAGGTCAAATACATAACTGACCACGTGTCATCAGCACTTCCGCAGGAAGGACCAAAAGACCACACAGATGCTCAGCTTGACCCAAGGCATCGCGGAGACATTGCTGCTCACTGGATGGCGCCACAGAAAGTCGCTGCCCGCTGTTTAGCACAGAGGCTGTGGAAAGGAATGGTCAATGATGAAAGCCCACTGTCCAGATCACAGATGATGGGTCTGATATCCAAGTAGCATGCTTTTTTAAAAAAAAAAAAAATTATTTATTTATTTATTTATTTATTTATTTATTTATTTGAGAGAGACAGACAGAGAGAGAAAGAGGCAGAGAGAGAGAATGGGCGCACCAGGGCCTCCAGCCTCTGCAAATGAACTCCGGACACATGTGCCCCCTTGTGCATCTGGCTAACGTGGGTCTTGGGGAATCAAGCCTCAAACCACGGTTCTTAGGCTTCACAGGCAAGCGCTTAACCGCTAAGCCATCTCTCCAGCCTAGTAGTATGCTTTTTGATTCAGACCAACTCTTCCAGGGCAGAGCCATGTCTGTTCAGGTTCATTAGAGAACATCGTGGCTGGATTCTTCACAAACATTCACTGAAGACAATGTGAAAAACAAAATCTAAGTTGAGGGCTGGAGACATTGTTTAGTGGTTAAAGCACTAGCCTGCAAAAAACCAAAGGACCCATGTTTGACTCTCCAGATTCCACATAAGCCAGATGCACAAAGGTGAGGCAAACACAAGGTTGCATGTGCCCACCAGGAGGCGCAAGCTTCTGGAGTTCAATACCAATTCTCCATCTCTCCTCTGTCTCTCTCTGTCTCTTGCTCTCGGTCTCACTGAAAGAAAGAAAGAAAGAAAGAAAGAAAGAAAGAAAGAAAGAAAGAAAGAAAGAAAGGAAGGAAGGAAGGAAGGAAGGAAGGAAGGAAGGAAGGAAGGAAGGAAGGAAGGAAGGAAGGAAGGAAGGAAGGAAGGAAGGAAGGAAAGAAGAAGGCAGGGAGGGAGGGAGGGAGTGAAGGAGGGAGGGAGGGAGGGAGGGAGGGAAGGAGGGAAGGAAAGAAAGAAAGAAAGAAAGAAAGAAAGAAAGAAAGAAAGAAAGAAAGAAAGAAAGAAAGAAAGAAAGAAAGAGAAAGAGGGCTACAGAGAAAGAATCTAAGAGGGCAAGCAGGCCTGGCAAATTGTGTAAAAGTCACAGATAATGACTGGTTTCCCACCAGGATCATGTGGAAGAGTATACAGGACCCATTGTTGCTACAACGGCCCTCACAGAGTCAACCAGTCCAGCTCTCAGCTTAGCAGCCACCTTCAAGAACATCCATCTGTCGAGCATCTGATTTCTTGCCCACCTTCTCCTGTAGCATGCTAAACAGCTTTGATGACACAAAGTCTCTCTAAAGAAATCTCAATGCAATATTCTGAAAAGCAATGTCAGTGGAGGAGCAACGGCTCGAGACTGAGACCTGATTTAGTCATTAACATGCGATGATCTCCTTGGCCTCTGGATCTGAATCCGAAAAATTAGGAGGCAAGGTGGAGGATGCCAGCTCCCAGCATGTCAGTGACAATAAATGAAATCATGCATTCTCTGCCATCGGAGCTCCCAGAAGAAAGTAGAATATGTACGGCAGGTGGTGTTATTAATGACATCCTCAGGTGTTTTCCAAAGTTTGCAATTAGCATGAAAGGATAATGGAGAACTCTTCCATTTCTCAAGATGACTCCAAGCAGAGCATCCCAGCATTAAATAATGAACCCACTGCTCTCATCTTTGTGTGAATTTTCTTTTCTTTTTTTAAATATTTTATTTTTATTTAAGAGAGAGAGAGAGAGAATGGATGCATCAGGGCCTCTAGCCACTACAAACAAACTCCAGATGCATGAGCCGCCATGTGCTTACGTAGTTACTGGGGAATTGAAATTGGGTCCTTAGGCTTTGCAGGCAAGCACCTTAACTGCTAAGCCATCTCTCCAGCCTTTCTTTTCTTTTTATTTAATCTAATGTGTGTGTGTGTGTGTGTGTGTGTGTGTGTGTGTGTGTGTGTATGTGTATGGACATGCTACAATCCCTTATCACTGCAAGTGGATACCAGACACATGTACCACTTTTCTGCATCTGGCTTTACATAGGTGCTGGAACTTGAACTCAGGCTATCAGGCTCTGCAAGTAAGTACCTTGAACTTCTAAGCCATCTCCTCAGCCCTGGATAATTTTCTTTTAACTGTATGTGTGCATGTGGGTACATGTATGTTTGTATACATGTGGGTACACAGTCATGTGGGGGGGAGTGGAGGTCATAGAACAACCTTGGGTGCTCTTCCTCCTCAGGTGTCATTTGCATAAGAGGCAATTCTGGCCCCGCCCACATGTTTTGAGACAGGGTCTTTCATGGGCCTGGAGTTCACAAATTACGCTAGATTGGCTGGCCAGCCAGGCCCAGGGATCCTCCTGTCTCTTCCCCACTGCCCACACAGAGCTGGGATTATAAGCACAAGCCACCAGCCCAGCTTTGCTTTTTTTTTTTTTTAACTATCCTGGGTTTTTTTTTAATATTTTATTTTTATTTATTTATTTGAAAGAGAGAGGGAGATACAGAAATAGGCAGAGAGAGAGAGAGAGAATGGGCGCATCAGGGCCTCCAGCCACTGCAAATGAACTCCAGATGTGTGCATCCCCTTGTGCATCTGGCTTATGTGGGTCCTGGGGAGTTGAACCTAGGACCTTTGGCTTTGCAGGCAAGCGCCTTAACCACTAAGCCATCTCTCCAGGCCTAGCCCAGCTTTTTTTTTTTATGTGGAGTTTAGGGATCAAATTCAGATTCCCATGTGTGTAAAGCAAGCACTTTACCAGCTGAGACATTTCACCTTTTCCCTAGCCCCTTTATCTGGGTTTTACCATTATGCATCGTGACAAGAGACACCACTAAGAGAGTTAGTTCTGAGAATATTGATTGACTTCCTTATTTGGTGATGCTCATTTCCCCTCCTTTGTTGAGCTGATAACAAACAGGCCATATCTCCCCAAAAGCTGTCAGCCCAAGCACTGCAGCAGCACCAGGCAACAGCAGCCACAGAGGAGGCAGCAACAAGCAAAGCACCAAGAGCTTTTCCTTCTCCATCTCAGAAAGCGAGAGACAGAGGTGCCAAGTGCTGGTGAGGGTTGTGGGGGGCAGGTGCAGCTGCTCCAGAATCCCAGCTCTCCTCACCAGCACCAGGCACAGGAGTTGCCATGAGTACACGTACCAATCAGGGAGGCTTCCAGCTGGCACGGGGAGCTGTATCCTCCACAGTGCTTGGGGAGACACTGAAGAAGAAGGAAGGAAGGACCAAATCCAGCTTCTGGCTAGAGCGGAGAGCAGTCGTGATGAGAAGGGCATCTCAAAGCCATAAGGCAGCACTACAGACTTGGACACACTCTCTAGAAGGAAATCCATCTGTCCTTGAGACTCGGGGCGGGCGAATTCTTTCCTGAAGTTCTCAGAAAGAAGGAAAGGAAAGGCCAGTCTTGCCAAAGGACTTGGGTTCTGTGTTAGAGAGCTGGAAAAGGACAGAGCCCAGAAATAAACACAAATGCCAATGTCAACAGGCTCTCTCGGCCCTCTGGGCACTGCCAATCTGAGCTGGACTTGTCATTTTTTTTTATTGATTTTTTGGTATGTGTGGTGCAGCTTATGACACGTGGTGTGTTAGTGTGCGGCATATGTACAAGTGAGTGCAGAGGTACATGTACTATGCAAGTGTGTGAGGAGGCCAGAGAAGGACTTTGGGTGTCCTTCTCAATGTTCTTCCACATTTGAGTCACAGGCTCCCTCTCTCCCTTTCTCAACACAGAGCTGCCATTTTTCCATCAGTGAGCCCCAACAATTCTCCAGTCTCAGCCTCCCCACCACCCCACTGTTCATGAACTGGGTTACAGCTGCGCATGGCCACACCCAGCTATTTACGTGGCTTCCAGGTAATCAAATTTGAGCAGTCTCACGCTTACCCAGGCTGACCTGGAATTCACTATGTAGTCTCAGGGTGGCCTCGAACTCATGGTGATCCTCCTACCTCTGCTTCCCGAGTGCTGGGATTAAAGGCATGCACCACCACACCTGGCTCAAAACTGTGCAGGGTTTTTTGTTTGGTTTCGTTTTTGTTGCAGTCAGGTTCGCATTGCTGGCAGAAATCACCTGACCAAGAGCAGCTTTTGAAGAAAATAAAGGGGGTTATTTTGGCTTACAGACTCCAGGGGAAGCTCCACGATGGCAGGGAAAATGATGGCATGAGCAGAGGGTGGACATTACCCCCTGGCCAAAATAAGGTGAACAATAGCAACAGGAGAGTGTGCCAAACACTGGCAAGGGGAAACTGGCTATAACACCCATAGCCGCCCCTAACAATACACTGCCTCTGGGAGGCATTAATTCCCAATCTCCATCAGCTGGGAACCTAGCAGTCAGCACACTTAAGTTTATGGGGGACACCTGAATCTAACCACATTCCTCCCTTGGCCTCCACAAACTGATAACCATCCATAAAATAAAATGCAATACATTCAGTCTATCTTTAAAAATCCCCATATTTTTATCAATCCTAATGATATTCAAACATCCCCATAATCCAAGGTCTTTTAACTGAGCCATAATGCCAAAAATCCAAAAAAACAATCACAATGGCACAGAAGAAACACACTGCAAAAGATGGAATAGGGTATAGCAAAGAAAATATTCAACCAACTCAAGATTTAAAACAACCAGGACAAACATCAAACTTTGTAGCTACAAGTCCAACAACTCTAGTCAATGACAAGTCTCCAAGTCTGATAATGCTAACCAGCAACAACTCTCTGGAGTTCCAATTCTGCCCCTCCAGCTAGGCTGCTCACAGTCCTGGAAAACTTCATCAGGACCAGCAGCTTTCCTTAGCAGCCATCTCATGGTCCCAGCATCTCCACAGGGTCTCCAATGCAACCCACAATCTATCTTCATGACTCCATCAGGTCTTCATGCAGGCATCCAGCAAACCTACTTCACACTGCCCATGGCCATTTCCAAAACACAAGACAGCACTACAAACTCAATGACCCTCTCTTTCCTGCTTTTCTTATACTTCATAATACCAGGCGGGGTGCCAGTTTGTTAATCCAGGGGGAATAAAGCCGACTTTGAAGAACAGGACACTCCTCAGCATTCTGGCTCCTGCAAAAGACTGTATTTTTTGTTGTCTCAATGCAGATGAGCTGGCCCAGTCTCCAAGGTTGTAATCTCTCATATAATTGCAGCTGAAGGGGCAGAAGTTTCAGCCCAAAGATTTCATTTCTGTGTCATATCCCTCTGCTCACACCAGTCCATTTCTATGCACTGAAACCCTGTACAAGTTCTCAGGACACATCCATAACAGCAAGCCTCTCACACAAACTGCTTCTAGCTCAGTCCAGCCAAAGCTCTTTCTTACCTTCATAAGCCAAACCTCACAGTCCATAGTTCTTACTACATTCGGGTCTTTCAACTCTGACCAGAATAGTCCATTAAGCTGTATTTACAGCACTACAAGGCATCTCTGAGGCCAAGGTTTCAAATCCTCCCACATTCCTCTTAAAAATCATCTCCAAAAAGCCAAAGCCACACAGTCAGGTGTCTCAGCAACCCCACTCTTGGTACCAACTTTATTGTTGCCATCAGGTTTGCACTGCTGGTAGAAATCACCCGACCAAAAGCAGCTTTTGGGGAAAAAAAGGGTTTATTTTGGCTTATGGACTCAAGGGGATGCTTCACAATGGCATGGAAAATGATGGCATGAGCAGAGGGTAGACATCACCCCCTGGCCAACATAAAGTGGACAAAAGCAACAGGCGAGCGTGCCAAACACTGGCATGGGAAACTGGCTATAACACCCATAAACCTGTCCCCCAAAATACACTGTTTCTAAGAGGTGTTAATTTCCAAAATTGCTTTCTGTTGTTTTTCTTTTTCTTTTTTTTTTTTTTTTTTTTTTTTTTTGGTTTTTCAAGGTAGGGTCTCTCTCTAGCTCAGGCTGACCTGGAATTCACTATGTAGTACTCACAGTGATCCTCCTACCTATGCCTCCCAAGTACTAGGATTAAAGGCATAAGCCACCATGCCCGACTTAAGCAGCAAGAACTCTTAATCAGTGAGCCATCTCCCAGCCCACAGCTAGACTTTGGCCAGTTTCACATGTCTTCATGGTAAAAAAAAAAAAAAAAAAAAAATTGGATAATGCATTAAGATTTGATAAAGCCTTCTAAAACATGCTTTCCCAGTCCATAGCCCTACCAAGTATTTCCAATCAGCGCATGCCCAAGATCACATCTCTGGAACATTGGGTTTTAAGTCAATGAAGAGACTAAGAGGCAAACCTGGGGAAGACTCCTCTCCCCTTCTCTCAGAAGACACTGTTATCTGCCCTGAGAACTGGACCCCTAGAAGATGGAACAGACATGAAACAAGAAAAGAAAAAAAGAAAAAGAAAAAGAGTGTCTGGTAGTCAAGCAGTTGGGGTTGACAGTGAGGCCTCTGGAACCAGACTGTATGCAGAAGCTCCACCCACATTACCTATGTCATTGTGGACTTGTACCTCACCTCTGTGCCTCAACTTCGCCTCCCAGAAACATCCAGAAGAGTTATGCTGTGTGGCACTGGCCCCTGGTGTCTCTCCACGAAAACAGGACTCTGACACCATGTGGGAAGACATGGCATCTGGATGGGACAAGCAGAGGCCTATGACCAAGACAGCTGCTTCTAACTACAGGGGAGATACAGGAACAAGCCATCCTGTGCAACGCCAAAGAAATGTCCCCGGAAAAAACAACACAGTCCGCAAACTTTAGGTTCCTACTGTCTTGCTACATTATCCCTGCTTCCTCTGGTCATGTTTTTGTTTGTTCATTTTGCTGGATGGTTGGTTGGTTTCTGAGACAGGGTCTCATGTCACCCAGGCTGGCCTCAAACTGCCTGTGTAGTTAAGAATAGCCTTGAATTCCTGATCCTCCTGCCTCCACCTCCCAAGTGCTGCTGTATCAGCATGGTAAAGTGTTTTAAAGTCCCTGAATCCTGGGCCAGGGGAGCCATAACACCTGGCTCCTTGGTGGAATGGGACTCTAAGAAGAGCAGGCAGGGGAGACAGGAAGGTTTTTCCCTTCTCACCTTCTACCTTCCTCTGCTTTCTGGGGGCCCTGAGACACCTGTTAAGGGAACAGCCACGTCCTCTCAGCCTCTGCCCCTCCCCACCATCCCAACCTCCATGCCAGGATCTGCCTCCCGAGCGAGTCCGCACCTGTATTTGTTAATCAAGCCACCGAGGACGCAGTAATTGCCCAGCAGAAAACACGGGTGCAGATGTTAGGGAGCGCCGGGGCAAAAGCACTAAATGAGATTCTTGTTTTCCAAACAGAGCCTGAGATTTAATTACAGCCTTTCCAAGTGCTTATTAAAAACCCTTATTTTTTTTTCTTATTGTTTTCCTGCCTGGCGCATATTGAATCGGCCGTGGCTGTTGTCTTGTTTTTGGAGCGTTCATAAAAAGAACCGATGTGGAAAATTGCAAACACAGATTGTACCCAAACACTATCTTCCCCCTTCGCTTTCTCTCTCCTCTTTCTTCCTTCTGAATATCAACGTCTATGAACGTATTCAGTGCACATCCGGGCTCTCTCTCCCAGCAGAGGAGAAGGGTCCTTTTTGGAGCTCAGGGTCGACCCTCCACCTACCTGAGAAAAAGCATCGTGTGTCAGGACGTGAGGCACACCCCTATAATCCCAGCACTGGAGAGGCAGGACCAGTTTGGGCTACATGAGATCCTGTCTCTAAAAAAAAGGAAAAAATAGAAAATGAAAGCCAGAGAACTGAAGGGATGGTTTAGTGGTTAAGGCGCTTGCCTGCGCAGCCTAAGGACCCAGGTTCGATTCTCCAGGACCCACGTGAACCAGATGCACATAGTGGTGCATGCACCTGGAGGTCATTTGTAGTGGCTAGAGGCCCTGGTGCACCCATTCTCTCTCTCTCCAAATAAATAAAATATATTTTAAGAAATGAAAGCCAGGAAGACAGAGGAGCAGGAACTTGCACCTGTAGACAAGGAGAGGGGACAGATGCACAGGAAACCTAGAACCATAGACCATCAGCCAAGAGGGCTTTAAGCAGAGTACTAAGGCCTCCTATAGCAGGTGAAAGGACCAAAGGCCCCAGAGAGGCGACATGATGGAGTTGAGACTAAGCTGGTTACAGAACTGGGGACCCTCTGCTCACATATACAGCCCCTCCTGATGCTTCTGGAGCCGTTATCCACAAAGACCTGTGGACGCTTCTTTTAAGCCTACAGTGTTCCTCATTTAAAAATGTTGAACTCACCAGGCATGGTGGCATACAGCTTTAATCCCAGCACTCGGGAGGCAGAGGTAGGAGGATCGCTGTGAGTTCGAGGCCACCCTGAGACTACAGAGTGAATTCCAGGTCAGCCTGAGCTAGAGAAAGACTCTACCTCAAAAGAAAAAATAAAACGTTGAACTCGCCAGGCATGGTGGTACACATCTTTAATCCCAGCAATCGGGAGGCAGAGGTACAGAGATTGCTGTGAGTCACTGTGAGTTCAGGGCAAGCCTTGGGTGACAGTGAGGTCCAGATCAGCCTGGGCTAGACTGAGACCCTACCTCGAAATTAAATAAACAAAAAGGGAGCTGGAGAGATTGCTTAGTGGTTAAGGCACTTGCCTACAAAGCCTAAGGATCCAGGTTCGATTCTCCAAGTCCCACATAAGCCAGGTGCACATGGTGGTGCATGCCTCTGGAGTTCATTTGCAGTGGCTGAGGGCCCTGTGTGCCCATTCTCTCTCTCTCTCTCTCTCTCTCTCTCTCTCTCTCTCTCTCTTTCTCTCTCTCTCCCTCTTTCTCTCTCCCTCCCTGTGTCCCTGTGTCTCTAATAAATAAATATATATAAATCAGAAAAAAAGAAAAGGTTTAACTCCTAATGCATCTTCTTAAATAACTTATTTATTTAACAGAGAGAGAAAAGGAGACTATGGGTATTCCAGGGTCTCTTGCCACTGCAAAGAAACTCCAGACACATGTACCACTTTGTGAATGGGGTTTTATATGTGTACTGGGGAACTGAATCCCGAGCCAGCAAGCTTTGCAAGAAAGTGCCTTTAGCCACTGAGTCATCTCTCCAGCCCCCCCTAACCCCCGCCGCCACCACCAACCAGTGCCTTTTCCATTTGAACATTCCGTGTTGATAACCATCTTGTTCCAGGGGAGAATAACCATATATATGGTCACGGCCAGACAGGGTGCCACCCAGGGGATCAAATGTTAAGTTGTCCACCTACCTCTGAATGACGCTGCCTGTTGGAAAACAAGCCTATTTTCTAGATCTTTCTCAGAAAGATACCACAGAACAAAGTCTAACAGGGGCACACACACACACACACACACACACACAACACACACATTCAAGTCCTCTGCATGACCACAATCCCCATTGAACTCTCCTCTCCTTGATCTATCCTCCTCACCCTCCCCATCTGCTCCTGCTCCCTTTATTTGGCACCACTACCACTTGGATGTGGAACTAAGATTTGAGGGGCAGGCAGCTCTTCTCTCCAGCCGCACCCCCCCGCCCCCCGGAAAACCCCTGCTTGCTGTACAGAAAGGAATGAGTCAGTTCAGAGGAGCAGTGTAAGCATAGGGAAGGCTTCTCATCCGATGATATTTAAAGTCTACTCTTTTCTGCCCTCTCTGCTCATAATACGCAACGGAGGCCGCAGGCTCCTTCCTGCCCTCCACTCCACTCCCTAAGTCAGGTTGCCTGGCTGGGGAAAGAAGGGGAAAGCTACTAAGAGGCATTGGGGAAACAAGCAAGAGTGCTGCTTCCTTGGTAAGCCTGGTACCAGCACAAGGGTGAAGGAGATCAACACAGAGAACAATCAACTCCCACCAAACCAGAGATCCAGAGACACAGAGGCTCCCAAGACCTCATCACTGAAGCAGACCCAAAACGAATCCAACACGGCTCAGGGAAATTTGCGGAAGAGGGGGCAGAAAGAATGTCTGAGCCACACGTTGGGTCACGATACACAGAGACATTGCCTCTCACCCATAACTGATGGCTAACCTCACAATGCATGACCCCGCGTGTGCCCGCGGATGGGGGAGGACAGGGAGGAGGCTAGCGATGGTACTAACATGGCTGTATACACACTGTGTACATAACTAATTAAAAAAATTAAAAGCCGGGCGTGGTGGTGCACGCCTTTAGTCCCAGCACTCAGGAGGCAGAGGTAGGAGGATGGCTGTGAGTTCGAGGCCACCCTGAGACTACATAGTGAATTCCAGGTCAGCCTGGGCTAGAGTGAGACCCTACCTCGAAAAAACAAAAAAAAAAAAAGTGGGGGACAGAGGGGAAAGCTGAGTTTGCTGGCCTGGTGGCCTTTGATTCCTTTCTTCTGGCTCTTCCAATCATGCTGCAAGGACCTAATTCTTTCTAAAACCCATTTCTACCTGAAATTCTTAGAAAGGCTTCTGTTTCCTGCCGTAAGCCCTGGCTGATGGCAGTCTTTGTGTCCATCCTGTATGGTAGCTTTATGCTAGCACTGAAGTGACTTGCCCAAGGTCACACAGCAACTTCAAAGGCAGAGCTTCCGGACCAGAATCAGTTTTCCTCTTCCAGCCCAGAGTTCTCTGTTGGCAGAATGAAAGGCAACATTCCCCTTCAAAACTCCTGTCTTTCCTGCTCAGGGCGGCGGATGTGTGCATGTGAGTGTGTGGAAATACACGGGCACACCCCAGTGCACACTAATGCGGTGTGTCCCAATACTGAAGGGTTTTGTTCCCGGTGCCGCCCAAAATCCGAGTGGCTTGGCTTTGTACTGTGTGGTTCTATTAAAGGTCTTTCAAGGGAGCAGCCTTTCATTTCATGGGTGATTCAGGATCTCTGTTCAGAAAAAATGGATGTTCTGCCCCGCATTTTCCCCACTTGAGAGGTGGTCAGCGTTCACCACAAAGGCAGATAAAGACTTAGAACCACAAATAAAATTTTTAAAAAAGCTGAACGGATGAGAAAAGTCTTTAGATGCAGTTTTAAATCCCATGACACCCTAGGGAGGCTGTTAACAGCCTGTCACCTGAGGCTGAGGAGACACCCAGCATCCGAAGGCAAGGGAACAGACCTGCTCCATGGCTGGATAAGGGAGTTCCGCACCTGACTTTCCCAGCTGGGCTCAACTTAAGCCTCAAGAAGTTTCACCCGAGCTGGAGCATGGAAACAGGAAACGGAAAGTTCAGTCGGCCCTTGAGGAGCAGACAGTGACCATCGGATTGGTACAGTAGAAGGATGTGATGACTCATTTTGATTGCCAACTTGATTGAATTAAGAAATGTCGGGGGCTGAAGAGATGGCTTAGCGGTTAAGCTGTTGCCTATGAAGCCTAAGGACCCTGGTTCGAGACTCGATTTCCCAGGACCCACATTAGCCAGATGCATAAGAGGGCGCATGCATCTGGAGTTCGTTTGCAGTGGCTGGAGGCCCTGGCGCGCCCATTCTGTCTCTCTCTCTCTCTGCCTCTTTCTCTCTATGTCACTCTCAAATAAATAAAAATAAACAAAAATATTTTTTAAAAAAGAAGAAGAAATGTCGGGCTGGAGGGATGGATTAGCGGTTAAGGCATTTGCCTGCGAAGCCTAAGGACCCAGGTTTGATTCTCCAGGTCCCACGTGAGCCAGATGCACAAGAGGGTACACGCATTTGGAGTTCATTTGCAGTGGCTAGAGGCCCTGGCATGCTCATTCTCTCCCTCCCTCCCTCTCTCTCTCTTTCTCTCTCTCTCTCTCTCTCTCTCTTTCTACCTGCCTCTTCCTCTCTCTATCACTCTCAAATAAATAAATAAAAATTACAAAAAAGAATATTTTTTTATTATTATTATTATTTTTTATTTATTTATTTGAGAGCGACAGACACAGAGAGAAAGACAGATAGAGGGAGAGAGAGAGAATGGGCGCACCAGGGCTTCCAGCCTCTGCAAACGAACTCCAGATGCGTGCGCCCCCTTGTGCATCTGGCTAACGTGGGACCTGGGGAACCGAGCCTCGAACTGGGGTCCTTAGGCTTCACAGGCAAGCGCTTAACCGCCAAGCCATCTCTCCAGCCCAAAAAAGAATATTTTTTAAGAGAGAGAAAGCTGCAGCACTCAGGAGGCAGAGGTAGGAGGATCGCTGTGAGTTCAAGGCCACCCTAAGACTACACAGAGAATTCCAGATCAGCCTGAGCTAAAGTGAGACCCTACCTCGAAAAACCAAAAAAGAGAGAGAGAGAGAGAGAGAGAGAGAGAGAAAGCTGCCAAGCATGGTGGTGCACGCCTTTAATCCAAGCACTCAGGAGGCAGAGGTAGGAGGATTGCCGTGAGTTCAAGGTCAGCCTGAGACTACATGTTGAATTCCAAAGTCAACCTGGGCTAGAGTGCTTCAAAACTCAAAAAGAGAGAGGGATAGAGAAAGAAAGCTGAAAAGCTTGGAATGACACCCAAGGTTGTTCTCTGACCCCCACATGGACATCATAGCCTGTGCAATCCCCAAGACACAGATTTAAAAAAAAAAAAAAAAGCCAGACTTGGTAGTGCCCTTTGATCCTAGCAGTTAGGTAGGAGGATGACTGTGGATTGGAGGCCAGCCTGAGACTATATCATGAATTCCAGGTCAGCCTGGGCTAGAGCAAGACTCTACTTTGAAAACAAGGAGGAGGAGGAGAAGGAGGAGGAAGAGGAGAGGGAGGAAGAGGTGGGGAAGAAGAAGAAGAGGAGGAGGAGGAGGAAGAAGAAGAAGAGGAAGAAGAAGGAGAAAGAAGTAGAAGTAGAAGAAGAAAAGGAAGAAAGAAAGAAAGAAAGAAAGACCGACCTTGGCCTTTAATGTGGTACACCTTTGGATGTGTCTGTGAGGGCTTTTCCAGAGAACTTTAAATAAGGAAGAAAGACTGACATTGAATGTGAATAAGTGACACCATCCCAGGACTAAAAGGAAGAAAGGAGGGGGCTGGAGAGATGGCTTAGTGGTTAAGGTGCTTGCCTACAAAGCCAAAGGACCTCGGTTCGATTCCCCAGGATCCACATAAGCCAGATGCACAAGGTGGCACAAGCATCTGGAGTTCATTTGCAGTGGCTGGAAGCCCTGGTGCACCCATCCTCTCTCTCTCTCTCTCTATCAAATAAATAAATAAAAATCAAAAAACAATTTTCAAAGAAAAGAGTGCCATGAGGAACGTGTTTCAAAAAAAAAGGGAAGAAACAAAAAGCCAGCTGAGTGCCAGCGTTCTCCTCTCTGCTTCCAAATCCACCCCAGCTGGGAGCAAGTCCCCACAGCGATAGTTGAGTCCCTCCTGCCACCCTGCTGCCCTGCCACAGATGAATTCTGTCCCTTGAGCCATGAGTCAAATAAGCCTTGAAGGTGCTTCTTGTCAGGTATTTGATCACAGCTATGGGAGAAGTAGTGAACATCACAGGAGTATGACAGAGGAAGGAAAGCCGTGTCATAGGGAGCACCATGCCTGTCCTTTAGCCGGTTAGCTGGTTGCTCCCTCCCTCCCTCCATATTTTCTTTCTGAACCTAACGTGTGAGATTATATGAGAACCAGCCTGCCTTGCTTTGACAACATTCCAGGCCTTTCCAGCGCCTGGGCCAGAGTAGGCCATCTCTCAGCCCAAAGCTGCTTCTATTTAATCTTGCCTGGGACTCTCTCCACATCTCAGTGTGGAATGGTTCATCCAGAGTTCAATCCACAGACAAGACCCATTCGTGGGCAATGTCTCCTCAGACTTTAACGAAGTGAAAAAGTAAAAGGAAGGATTATATATTGGGGAGGGGGGGGTACTCAGTGTATGTGTGTATGTGTGGGTGGTGTGGGATGGGTGGGGTTATGTGCATGTAAAGCTGCCAACTGACCGTTCTTAGGAAAATTGTCGTTTGTTCTGAGATTGTGCCTTTCCTGCCTACGAAATAATTGACCTAGTAAAATAGCCTTTCTTTCATGAAATGATGGTAATAGCCATGCTATTATGTTTAATGTTGAGAAAGAGTTATTTCTTTTCCTTTTCAATATTTTTTTTTTACCTGACAAAATAAGTCACTTCCTTCACATCAATCAGGATATTGTTGGTTTTTCTTGTCTCTGAAGTGAATGAGCCTCTCTCTCTCATTCTCTCTCTCTCTCTCTCTCTCTCTCTCTCTCTCTCTCTCTCACACACACACACACACACACACACACACACACACACACACACACTCGCAGAGTAAATGTGCAGGACAGGGCAAAGTTCTCCCTGTCCTCCACAATTGCTTGTATCTACAGAGCAGCTAAAGCTAGGAGGCCGGGCTGGGGAGATGGCTTAGCGGTTAAGACGCTTGCCTGCAAAGTCAAAGGACCTAGGTTCAACTCCCCAGGACCCACATAAGCCAGATGTACAAGGTGGCACATATGTCTGGAATTTGTTTGCAGCAGCTGGAGGCCTGGCGTACTCTCTCTCTCTCTCTCTCTCCTTCTTTCTCTCAAAAACAATAAATAAAAATACAAAAAATTTAAAAAACAGGAGGCTACAGCCCTGGCTACTGACTGACCCCAGGATTATTATCACAGACACCTGAGACCTCTCAATTTTCGCTGTCCCACCTTCTTACCTTCCTGTGACATCGCCTCCAAGACAAAAATCTATTCTCTTCACCTCAGCCCAAGGAGAATCATGCCAGCCTCTGCCCCAGGGATGCTTCCATTGATTTTTTAAAGGCTATTGGGAGGGTGAGAAATTAAGTGCCCCATCTCAAAACCAAACTGATCCTCTCTTCCGAAGGCTCCTGGCTCTAAGTGAGGTGCCCCCCAGGCCAGAAGAAACATCAAACCCTTAGCAGATGCCATCTGCCTCCAGTGTGTAATTCTAACCCAAAACCAGACAGAAAGAGGTCACTCGCAGAGCCACACCCCTCCAGGAGCCACCAAAGCTCCACACGGGCCCAGACTGAGGACTTACCGTCCAGGCCCCATGAACTCCCCTCCCAACCTGTTCTTACATCCCTAACCTGACTCAGCCTTACGTAGGGAGAGGCTCCTGCGCTCCCTCTAAGGCCAACCGCCTTAGCAAGCTACAACCCCCTTCCATGTGCTTTTGTAATTCTGAAGACCGCTACATTTTCCCATCCCCCGTGTTTTAAACTTCAAAATACACGCTCGTGCATTTTATAGATTTTATTATTGTTGTCGCGTGGTAGATAAGAAAAGCATAGCGAGTAGCTGGAGGGACTGGGATTTGAACCCAACAATCTAGCTCAAGAGCCTGCGCTCTCTGCCCCTCGATACCGCCTCTGGGCCTGGCACACGGGAGCATCCTGGGACCCAGAGATTTGGAGAGAGGAAGGACACAGGAGAAAGAGGTCATGGTTTACTTCCTGCCAGGCTCTGTGCCCATGCTGCCAATGAACCACTGACATCCACAGGGAGGTGGAAAGGACTCTTCAAAAATAAACTGTTGGCTGGGCGTGGTGGCGCACGCCTTTAATCCCAGCACTCGGGAGGCAGAGGTAGGAGGATCGCCATGAGTTCGAGGCCACCCTGAGACTCCATAGTGAATTCCAGATTAGCCTCAGCTAGAGCGAGATCCTACTTCAAAAAAAAAAAAGTTTCACCGGGCGTGGTGGTGCACACCTCTAATCCCAGCACTTGGGAGGCAGAGGTAGGAGAACCACCATGAGTTCAAGGCCACCCTGAGACTACATAGTGAATTCCAGGTCAGCCTGAGCTAGAGTGAAACCCTGTCTCGAAAAACCAAAAAAATAAAAATAAAAGTTTCCCCTGAGAGCAGACAGAGCCCTGTGGATACACTGCCTGCGTGGCAGATGGGAATTTGTGCCTCAGTCCCTTCAACCTTCCAAATGTGCACTAAATAACACACACTTATTTGAGAGGATGAACCTTCCGAGTGGAGGCACCAGCCAGAGCAGATGCCCTGAGGTGGGAATGTGCATAGCTTACCCAAGAAAGAATGGAGAATGCCTGAGCCAAAAGAGCCAGAGAAAGCTTTGAGAGGATAGGCCAGAGACCCCAGAGCCGAGCCCCATGGGAGCTTGAACACCATCAAGATAGGGGTGGCTGCCCCAAGTGAAATGTGGTTCACTGGAGAGCATTAGTGGGAAAAACCGTGTGAATCTGAATCATATATTTAAAAAATTCTGGGCTGGAGAGATGGCTTAGTGGTTAAGCGCTTGCCTGTGAAGCCTAAGGACCCCGGTTCGAGGCTCGGTTCCCCAGATCCCACGTTAGCCAGATGCACAAGGGGGCGCACACATCTGGAGTTCATTTGCAGAGGCTGGAAGCCCTGGCGTGCCCATTCTCTCTCTCTCCCTCTGTCTTTCCCTCTATGTCTGTCGCTCTCAAATAAATAAATAAATAAATAAATAAAAATTTAAAAAAAAAATTCACACAAGCTACTGGGATGAAAATAGGGGAACTAAGGAGATTTCTCAGTGGTTAGAGGCACTTGCTTACAAAGCCTACAGCCCGGGTTCGATTCTCTAGTACCCACATAAAGCCAGATGCACAAAGTGGGGCGTGGATCTGGAGTTCGTTTCTTACAACAGAAAGTCCATAAACTCTCCCCCTTTTCTTACTTTCTCTCATGAATAAATAAATAATTTAAAAAAATTTTTTTTATTTGAGAGCGACAGACACAGAGAGAAAGACAGATAGAGGGAGAGAGAGAGAATGGGCGCGCCAGGGCTTCCAGCCTCTGCAAACAAACTCCAGACGCGTGCGCCCCCTTGTGCATCTGGCTAACGTGGGACCTGGGGAGCCGAGCCTTGAACCGGAGTCCTTAGGCTTCACAGGCAAGCGCTTAACCACTAAGCCATCTCTCCAGCCCCCTAAATAAATTTTTTAAAAGAAAGAAAATCGATATGAGAGACACAGGAGAGCTGGAGGGCCTTGCAGTGATGGGAACCGAGCAAGGGAAGGGCAGTTGCAAGTGGTAGGAACTGGATAGAGTTGGAAGGCAGAGCCAGGGTGACAAGGGAGATAGCAGTCAAGCAAGACTCAAAGACCTGGATGCAAGCAACAGAGAGATGGAGTTCTGCTTAGCCATGATGATGTTGCAGGAGGTGCCAGTTGAGAACAGAGTCTGAGACCCTGAGTTGGACCTGTGACTCGAGGGTCCAACTAGACGCTGAGTGTAGGATAAAAACAGATAAGTGATGAATTAGGGAAGCGGGCAGCACATAGATGCTACTCAAAGCCATGAGACTAAATGAAGTCCCTGAGGGAGCAAGCACAGAGAGATGGGGCTGGAAGTTGAGAAGGTAAAGAGCCAACAAAAGAGCCTGAAAGGGGCCAAATGAACCAACGGGTGCAATAGTGGCACATCTGTCATGGTGGAAACCAACTGCCCTCTAATTGGACTGTAGGCCCGCTCCATGGGAGGGAATACATCCCTGATACTGAAAACTTAAAACAGGGGTAGTCATGAGCCCTAGGGGGGTAACGTCTGCTGTTGTCTGGCTAAATGTGTATACTATTCTCATCAAACTGCCCAGTAAGCACCTCTCTTACTATTCATACCCTTATATTAATGCTACTCTCACTTTTGGTAGAGAATCTTCTTTTTTCAGATGGCAATGACTTTGGGACGACTCAGAAGGTATCATGGTGCTCAAAAGAAGTGACCGCAGTGCTCAGTACTGAAATATCTTTATCACACCTTCCAAGGCTCAAGGTCTAATGTGGAAGAGGTGACAGAAAGAATGTAAGAGCCAACGGAAGAGTAGGACTCTTTACAACGTGCTCCTTCCAGACACAAAATGGCCTGGATATCCATGACCTCACAGTGCCTGAAACTACCTACACGAGACCATAATAATAGGAGGAAAAGATCATGACATCAAAATAGAAGAGAGACTGATAGAGAAGAGGAGGGGATATGATGGAGAGTGGAGTTTCAAAGGGGAAAGTGCGGGGAGGGAATTACCATGGGATATTATTTACAATCATGGAAACTGTTAATTTTAAAAAGGTTAAAAAAAAGTGGAGGGGCTGGAGAGATGGCTAAGTGGTGTAGATCCTTGCCTGGGAGGGTCCAGGTTCGATTCCCCAGGACCCACGTAAGCCAGAAGCACAAGGTGGTGCATGCGTCTAGAGTTCATTTGTAGTGGCTACAGGCCTAGTGAGCCCATTCTCTCTATCTGCCTCTCTGTCTCTGTCTCTCTCTCTCTCTCTCTCATAAATAAAATTTTAAAAATAAGGTGGAGCTCAATGGCAGAAGATATCTGACATTGACCTCAGGTTTCCACATGCATGTACCCAAACACATATGAACATGCAAACATACATAGAAGAGAGAGAGAGAGGAATAGAAAATAATGTAAAGTGCCTATCAGCATGCCCAGCACATGGCAGACAAATGGGCAAATGAGAGCTAGGGGCAGCACCTGATGGCAGCCCCTGGTCCCACCCTTCTGACGCTGTTTCCTGGAGGAGAAGAGGCAGAAGGTCCCCTGGGGATAGAGCGGGGAGGGATTCTGAGGCCTGTAGCATTCCAGTCGCGTTCTCAGGCTTTGGAGCATTTTTCTAGACTGACTTTCCTACCAGGAGGTCACCAAAGTTCTTCCTAAGGTGCGATGCCAGGTTCGGGCTGGAAGGGGTCAGGAGTCTATGATGTACCACAGAGCAGCAGATGGGAGAAGACAAACTCCCAGAGCTTGGGGCCAGGAGAGCCAATAGGACATGGTCATTGCCACACACGGGGTGCCCCTCATAAACCCAGCTCACCGAGAAGTCTCCCTCATGGTCTCTCAGGACAATTCTCCAGCTGTGATCTGACAGATCCCCACCCCACCATCTTCAGCACCCTCCTTCCTCCTCAGGTCAGGTCTCATACACCAAGGATCCCACGGGCCCCGTGCGCCAAGGTACCGTAGACTTCCTGTCGCCACGGTCACCATCGCTCTTCTCGCTGGCTTCTATAAGGCCAGAACTCAGCCCTGCCTCCCCCGGAGCAGCCCACGCCTCTCTGCCCCACCACACACAGAGACACGACTGGACATCCAGAGACAACACCCTTTTCCTCTGCTTTCCTCAAAGACACAAAGCCCTTTGCTCATCCTGACATTTTGCAAGCTGTAACCTCTCATCTTCTATGCTAAAGCCACACTCAATAGGGGTGCAAGGAGAGCTCAGTTTCAATCAGTCACGCCTTGACCCTACAGCTGTGGGACTTGGGCCAATGAAATCTCTGGGGGACCGGGCTCCAGTGAAGCTGGTGAACATGACAGGACAGAGATGGAATCACAAAGGGAGAGTGGCCTGCCCTGTCAGGGATTTATCGGATTGTCTTAGAATACATGATTGCTTCTCTCCCTTGAACCCAGTTAGTGGCAGACAGGACCAGAGGACACTCAAGCAGCTTCCTTTCTGGTCTCCCTGACTCTAGGACGCACCCCCCAACCCCATCATCCCTATTCTGTGTTTACTGGGGTCTACCTCTGATCCTCTCTCAGTGGCAAGCCATTCTTGATCAAGCATTTGGTGCCAGCCACCCTTCATCCCTGACCCTACAAGCCTGCCCTGCCCTCTGACCTCATGCTGTTATTGCCCCAAATGGACAAACACCCTCTTCTTCTCGGCCTTGGCATGTGCTGTCCCCTCGGTCTACATCCTCTGCCCGCATCGTTCATCCCATGGCCTAGCTAGCTCCCGCTCAGCCTGCAAGGGCTCCTCGCTTCCTGAGAAAGCCTTCCCTGATATCACTACGGACATCTCTCTTCAGGGACTGTCCCTCCCCTCTGTGAGAAGACGGGGTGCTCTGTGTCCATGACTGCGGGCCTAGCATTTCAATCACAGACAGCTCACCTGAGCTGGCTAAAACGCTGCTGCTTCGACTGGTCCTGCTTGCGGAATCAGAGCTGAAAACAGAGCAAAACTCTTGACAGCACAAGCATGAGGATCTAAGTTCAGACCCCCAGAGCCCCCTATAAATGGTAGAAGGCGTGGGAGCGCGCACACCTGTAGTCCCAGCACTGGGAAGGTGGAGACAGGTGCATCTCTAGGATGAGCTGGCTAGCTAGATTGGCAGAACTGGTGACCCCTGCCTGGGTTCAGTGAGAGACCCGACCTCAATAAGTAAGGTAAAAATGACCTCACAGTGCCTGACACTACCTACACAAGCCCATCACAATAGGAGGAAGAGATCATGATGTCAAAATAAAAGAGAGACTGATTGAGAGGGGGAGGGGTTATGGTGGAGAGTGGAGTTTCAAAGTGGAAAGTTGGGGGAAGGAGGGCATTACCATGGGATATTGTTTACAATTATGGAAGTTGTCAATAAAAAATAAAAATTAAATAAATAAATAAATAAGGTTAAGCCAGGTGTGATGGCGCACGCCTTTAATCCCAGCACTCAGGAGGCAGAGGTAAGAGGATCGCGTGAGTTCAAGGCCACCCTGAGACTACAGAGTGAATTCCCAGTCAACCTGGGCTAGAGTGAGACCCCACTTCAAAAAAAAAAGTAATAATAAATAAATAAATAAGGTAGAAAGCAATTGAGGAAGACACCCGACATTGACCTCTGCCCTCCATACACACGCATATACAATTGCACATGAACCTTCACACACACGTGCACACCCACACCTACAGACACACAAGAACTCATGCGTGCAAGCTGCAAACATATTCGCAAGAAAAAAAAATAAGGAAATGTTTTTAAAGCTGAAAGCAACGTACATGAAGTGTCTGCTATGTTCTCAAGGAGGCTTCCAGAAATACGAAAAAAAAAAAAAAAAAAACTACGTGAAACTATAATCACAACCCCACCTCCAACTTAGCTTATAGAAATGGAAATCAACAGAGAAGTCGAGATCATTTTCAGGATCAGGGTTGTGGGCCAAGGTGAGGGAAAACTGTGCCTTGCTCCCCCTGGGGAGGGGAGAATTTGCTTGCCTGGGCCTGAGGGAAATGAAATAGGTACCAGTAGAAATGTTCACAGAGGCTTGGAAGTGCCTGGAAAGGGACATGCGGAATCTTATCCCATCCCAGCCCGAGGCAGCCAGACGGTGCCCCTGGATCTCCTGGACGTCTTTCTCCACTGCCCCCGGCTAGAGAGCAAACACGTGCGGCAATAAGGATCCTGACTCCTCACCCTGGAGAAACAGTCCGTATCCAGATCCACTCTCAGAGAGGCTAGGCCAGCCCGCCTTCAGGGAGGATGGGGAATGCTAGACTAAGTTCAGGTGACATGCCCAGACCTGACAGCCTCGGAAAGATCCTGAAAGGAGACTGGAAAGATGGCTCAGGCGGTAAAGTGCTTGCTGTGCAGGCAGGAGGACCCGAGTTTGCATTCCCAGCGCCCAGGGGAGTGCGTGTGACAGCCCACCCGTAATCCCAGCGCCCAGGAGAGTGCATGTGACAGCCCACCTGTAATCCCAGCGCCCAGGAGGCAGAGACAGGGAATCTCTGAGGCAAATTGGATAGCCGGACTAATGGAGTCTGTGATCTCTGGATTCTAGTGAGACACCCCGCTTTGGTAAAGAAGGCGGAATGCACTCCAAGAACGTACTTGATGTAAACCTCTGACACCTACACACACATTTACACACGTGCACCCACACGTACATGTGCGCTCCCACACACAGGAGCATGGATTCGCCGGCACACCACCCACAGACATACACGTACAAACATCCTGAAAGATCCTGAAAGGGGGCTCAGTTTGAGATGTCACCAAGGAGTAGGGAGGGAAACGAATCCCAGTTCCTTTGTACCCCATCCCATAAATCAGTTCCACCAGGAGAGGAGGGTTTGCAAATCATCCAAGTCTGGAGGCATTAGGGACCTGGGATACCTTCTCCACCGTCCCCCACCCACCCCCGCCCCCATCCAAATGCTGTTTCCATTATACGGTGTTAAACATCTGGACGAAGGCTAGGCATCAAAGCCAGGCACCCACATGAGGAATTCATGCCAAAGCTGCTTCCCAATGGCCAGAGAAGGAGACACAAAATGGGTGCCTCATCTGCCTTGGATGTTTTCCTGTTTTCTTCATGACAATGTGTGCTTTGACACCCCAAAAACACAGCATGGACGGATTCCAAACTAGTCCCCCACAGCCAGCACACACGGTGTCCCCCAGTAACACCCAGCTGTGTGCAAAAGAGCTGACCCACAACTCTGAAAGCTCAGACAGCCCCCACCACAAACCCAACCCAAGAGGAAAACATGATTCCTCTGAGATCCTCATGCGATCTGTTTTCCTCTCGTCCCTCTTCCTTCCCTGCCTCTAGCATTTTTGTTCTCAATATTTATGACATCATGACCCAGGAGTATTCCCCCTAGGGCACCTTTAAGAAATATCCTGGGGAGGGAGAGTCATCAGCTTCAATGTTAAACATTAAATTTATAAGATATATAACCCTCCTGATCAAGCTGAGTTTAATCTTGTGCGTTAGATTAGGAGAAACGTGGGGGGGGGGGCGGGGGGACGGACAACAGCGGCTATCACGACAGCCAGGAACCAAGGTGGAGCTTGGTCAGTTTTTAACTCTCAGCAGCTGCCTCCTGTCTGATCTTCAAAACCGCGCAATGTGGCGGTATCTCTGGGATCAAAGCCAGAAGCCAAGCAGGGTAGAGAAAGGATTTCCTTCTAGAACAGCCCAGACAGGTGGGACACCTCCAGCAGCTCAAGCAGTTCTGGGCCTGGCATTGCAACTGCCAGCCCTGAGCGGAGTCCCCCTCCCCAATTCTAAGCCAAGCTACCTCATCATAGCCCCCCCCCCCCCCGCCCATCCTCCCTCTCTGGACCTCTTCCCACCCTGTAAACCTGGGTTGTGCTTCCTGTGATGAAATCTGCCTAAAGCATTCCACTGGCTTAAGATCCCCTCTCCCTGGCCTAGGAAATGTCTCCTCAAGGACTACCCTCCCCCTCACCCCCCGTAACAGCCCTCTCACTCCCTGCCACAGTGCTAGGGTGGCCTGGGTCACTCACTCTTCTCCCTGGGAAGAACCTCACACTGGGCTGCCTCACTCATTGCTGGGCCCCTACCACACGCCAGTTACCCTTCCGATCTGCTAGAAACAATGGAGGGGCACCAGCCAGTGGCCCTCAGGCTCCCTCATAATGCAAAAACGGGTGATCTGTTACTCTACAACTGGGATGGACAGATTCAGCTGACATTTCTTCCAGATAGGGGGCTGTGGGACAAGCCAGCTTAGTGCCCGTTAAACAAAGGACCCACCGATTTGACAAAGCAGGTTTCTCACTCAGCCTCCTGACAGAGGGGAGATATGAAAGGGGGAAGCACCTTAACTCTTACCCTCAGAAGACTTCCATTCTTTTTGTTGTTTTGTTTTGTTTTGTTTTGTTTTTCCAAGTAGGGTCTCACTCTGGCCCAGGCTGACCTGGAATTCACTCTGTAGTCTCAGGCTGGCCTCGAACTCACGGCGATCCTCCTGCCTCTACCTGCCGAGTGCTGGGGTTAAAGGCGTGCCCACGCCTGGCTTTCAGAAGGCTTCCATTCTTGTTCTTGAAAGGACAGCAGGGAACCAGGCATCCCAGGAAGGATAGGAGGAAGGATAGCAAGGAGGAGTAGATGTTAGCACTTGTGGGGACCAGGCACCCCCACCATTGGCAGAACCCAAAGCAAGAATGCAAATCAGAAGACAAAGAGCTTCAGCCAGGAGCCTCCTTTCTTCCTTGTCCCTTCCTCACCTTTTTCCAGCCCTAAGGAGGCTTTTCCGCATGCAGATATGCAGGCCCACATACCTAAGTCTCTGCCCAGTCCTCTCAAGCAGTCATTCCCTAGAGGCATACTGCGGGAAGCAGTCATTCCCTAGAGGCATACTGCGGGAACGGGGTGTGACCTTGGGACCTGGCAAGGGCTGGACCTGACTTGGGCAGGGTGTTCTGGTTGTCTCGGGTGCATGGAACAGTCTAGAAACAGTCAGGGCACTGTAGAAATGGGCAGGGAGTGAGGAGCGTGAAGGGTTGAATCCTGGCTGTCAGGCTGTTAAGAGCCATTCCAGCAGAGAGGAGTGTGCCACAGGGCTTCAGAGCGAAGCATCAGGAAGGGAAAGAAGGTGTCCAGGTGAGGGGAGAAGAACAGAGTGTATTCCAGGGGAGAGGACCTGCTGAGACAAAGGATTCATGGGAGTCACCCCAAGGGCAAAACCTCCAACACGTGACGCGGCAGGCTCATCGAGGTGTGAGGAAAGCGCCTTACCCGGCACTGGGAGGCATCACCAGGTGAAGAAGACGAAAGCTGTATTCTTAATTTTTAAAATATTTTATTTATTTGAGAGAGAGAGAGAGAGAGGCAGATATATATGCAGAGAAAAAAAATGGGCATTCCAGGGCCTCAGGCCACTGCAAATGAACACCAGACACATGTGCCACCTTGTGCATCTGGCTTATGTGGGTGCTGGGGAATCAAACCTGGGTCCTTCACAAACAAGCTCCTTAACCTTTAAGCCATATCTCTAGCCCAAGAGCAGTATTCTTTTTTTCATATATTTTTATTTTAGAGAGAGAGAGAATTGCCACTTGAGGGCCTCAGCCACTGCAATCAAACTCTGGACGCTTGCACCACCTAGTGGGCATATGTAACCTTGCACTTGCCTCACCTTTGTGTGTCAGGCTTACGTGAGATGTAGAGAGTCGAACATGGGTCCTTAGGCTTCGCAGGCAAGCGCCTTAACCACTAAGCCATCTCTCCAGCCCCAAAAGTAGTATTCTTTTTTTAAAATTTTTTTTGTTTTTTTATTTATTTGAGAGCAACTGACAGAGAAAGAAAGAGGCAGAGAGAGAGAGAATGGGCACACCAGGACCTCCAGCCACTGCAAATGAACTCCAGATGCGTGTGCCCCCTTGTGCATCTGGCTAATGTGGGTCCTGGGGAGTCGAGCCTCGAACTGGGGTCCTTAGGCTTCACAGGCAAGCGCTTAACCGCTAAGCCATCTCTCCAGCCCAAAAGTAGTATTCTTAAGTCTCGACCTTTCAGCCACAGCTGGAGGGGACAGTGACATTGTCAGGAGAAGCCCTTGCCGGCCCGTACCCCTCTGGTGACTAAGCTAGACGTACTGCTGCTTTCCCGCCAAACCAGGGAAGTAGCTATCTGCACATGCCAGCCAGCTTGCACTGGTGACTGACAGCCAAGAGCCTCCGGGCCCTTCTGTGAAGAGCAAAAGTGTTCTGCATCCTAAATGGAAAAATGGAGCATGGGAAAAGTGGGACACCCAGGAGAGCGAGGAGAGCTGGTGGCTCGTTCCTCTAGCAAGTGGAAGCTAGGCTGCCCTTGCTGCTCACAGCAGGGGCGTCAAGTCTTCTAAGCAGAGACTACGGCAGACTGGAGAAAACTGCTCTCCTGGGCAAGTCAGCGCAGGGACTGCCCTGCTGCGGTTTAGGCTTGAAGCTCATAAAGCAACCTCCCCCACCAAAAAAAAAAAAAAAAATACAGATGCACATTAGGGCTGGAGAGATGGCTTAGTGGTTAAGGCACTTGACTGCCAAGCCTAAAGACTCATGTTCGACTCTCCAGGTCCCGTGTAAGCCAGACACACAGTGATGCCAGCGCACAAGCTCACACACGTGCACATGTGTGCAAAACGGGGCGCACTTGCCTTGAGTTCAATTGCCGTGGCTGGAGATCCTGTCACACCAATTCTCTCTCTCTCACTCTCTCTCTCTCTCTCTCTCACTGTCATGTTTAAAAAAAAAAAAAGGTAGGGCTGGAGGGATGGCTTAGCAGTTAAAGCATTTGCCTACAAAGCCAAAGGACCCAGGTTTGATTCCCCCAGGACCCACATTAGCCAGATGTACAAAGAAGCGCATGCATCTGAAGTTCATTTGCAGTGGCTGGAGGCCCTGGCGTACCCATATTCTCTCTATCTCTCTCTCCCTGTCTCTCAATCTCCCCCTTTCTCTGTCGAGTAAATAAATAAATAAATAATATATTTTTAAAAAGGCAGTCTGTTGGGCTTGCCTCAAAAATTAAAAAAAAAAAAAAAAGGACTGGAGAGATGGCTTAGTGGTTAAGGCGCTTGCCTGCAAAGCCAAAAGACCAAGGTTCGACTTCTCAGGACCCACGCTAGCCAGATGCACAAGAGGGTGCACACATCTGGAGTTTGTTTTCAGTGGATGGAGGCCCTGTCATGCCCATTCTCTCCCTCTCTCTCTCTCTCTCTCTCTCTCTCTCTCTCTCTCTCTTTCTGTACCTGCCTATTTCTGTATCTCTCTCTCTCTCAAATAAATAAATAAGTAAATAAAAAAAATTTTTAAAGATGCTTATTTTTCAGGGTAGCAGAAGACAGTCTAGTCTGGTCTGGTCTGGGATCAGACTGGCTGCTGGAAGCTGGCCCTGGCCTTCCTCTGCTCTGCACACGATACACAAAGGATGAGTCTTACAACGCGGTTATGTCCAGCTGGCTGCAGACTGGATGAAGAATGGCCTCCTCACAAATGTGCTCTCTGCTTGTGTCTGGGAACACTGGGCAGGAAGCATACCCAGTGTTTAGTATACCATGGCTAGCAGCATGTTATGTAATTGTGGATGGCAGGAGGATTTTTCAACTTTGAAACACAGGATCTTACTCCTGGTAGTCCAGGCTGACCTGGAACGCACTACGTGTGGTGGTTTCAACTAAGTGTCCCCCCATAAACTTATATGTTCTGACCGCTTGAGCCCCAGCTGAGGGCAATTTGGTAGGTGTGTCACTGGGGGCAGACCTTGAGGTTTATTAACCCCCTGTTTGCCAATATTAGTCGGCTCACTTTCCTGTTGCTGTTTTCCACCTCCTGTGACAGAGGTAATATCCAACCTCTGCTGTACCATCTTTCCCCTTGGGGGGCGGGGGGAAATGATCATGGAACTTCTCCTTGACACTGTCAGCCAAACTAAACACCTTTCCTCCCGTTGGCAGCTTTTGGTCGGGAACCTTCTGTCAGCAATGAGAAAGAAACTGCAACGTTGTACAGCCTAACCTGGCCTTGAACGCCCAGAGCTGCCCCTGCCTCGGCCTTCCAAGCACTGGGATTGTAGGCACAAGTCACCACGCATACAGGAATGCCCCTTGCTCGTCAACAGATCTGCAAGTTGCCAGTCTTTAGGCTGGCGGACTCCTGATCAGTGAAGTGAGCAGTCTGGAGGTACTGGTATCCATGGCTTCGTAGGCAACCAGGCTAGAGAGATGGCTCAGTGGTTATGAGACTTGTATAGAAAGCCTAAGGACCTGGGTTTGATTCCCCAGGACCCATGTAAAGCCGGATGCACAAGGTGGCACATCCGTCCGGAGTTCATTTGCAGTGACTAGAGGCCCTAGCATAGCCGTTCTCTATATATCTGCTCCTCTCTCTCTCTCTCTGTTTTTCTCTTTCTCTCTCAAATAAACAAGTAAATTTTAAAATTTTTTGTTTATTTTTACTTATTTATTTGAGAGCAACAGACAGGGAGAAAGAGGGAGAGAGAGAGAGAGAGAGAAAATGGGCGTGTCAGGACCTCCAGCCACTGCAAACAAACTCCAGATGCAAGCGCCCCCTTGTGCATCTGGCTCACGTGGATCCTGGGGAATCGAGCCTTGAACCAGGGTCCTTAGGCTTCGCAGGCAAGCGCTTAACCGCTAAGCCATCTCTCCAGCCCTCAAATAAATAAATAAATAAATAAATAAATAAAATTTTAAAGAGAGAGAAAGAGAAAGAAATAAGCTTAACCGCTAAGCCATCTCTCCAGCCCTCAAATAAATAAATAAATAAATAAATAAAATTTTAAAGAGAGAGAAAGAGAAAGAAATAAAGGGCTGGAGAGATGGCTTAGCGGTTAAGCGCTTGCCTGCGAAGCCTAAGGACCCTGGTTCAATTCTCCAAGTCCCATGTAAGCCAAATGCACATGGTGGCGCTTGCATCTGGAGTTCGTTTGCAGTGAGTGGCTAGAGGCGCTGGCGTGCCCATCCTCTCTCTCTCTCTCTCTCTCTCTCTCTTTCATAAATAAATAAATCAAAATATTTAAAAAAAAAAAAAAAGAACAAGCCAGGCGTGGTGGTGCATGCCTTTAATCCCAGCACTCAGGAGGCAGAGGTAGGAGGCTCACCATAAATTCGAGGCCACCCTGAGACTCCATAGTGAATTCCAGGTCAGCCTGAAGTAGAGTGAGACCCTACCTCAAAAAAAAAAAAAAAGAGCACATGCTTTGAAAAACTAAAAAGAGGAAAATATTTTTAAAAAGACTAGAGCAGCTGCAGACGGTAACTCCAAATGGACTCTCAGGAGACAGAAAGTTAGTGAGGGGACTTTGGGAGCCATGCCTAGCTCTGTGTATCTGGACGCCACCAAGGAAGGAAGCCTGTCAGACTAGGAAAGGACGCAGAGTCCAAGACCACAGAGGATCTTAAAGGTTCCACTCAATAAGAGGCTCAGGAGGGACCTCTGATGTACAGAGGGCCAGAGAAGACGCAGCGTGGAAGGGGCGCATGCAGGAGAGTGGGGTACAACCGAGCCTTAAGGAGGTAGACAGTCAGCCCTGGGAGGCCTGGGGCAGAGCTGAGCCTTTCTCAAATCCATCCACCTGGGGTGCCGCAATTGGAGCCGGCTCACTGGGGAGTCCCCCCCAACCCACCCCGCCCCACCCCACCCCCGCCCCACCCCACCCCACCATCATTGTCTTTGGCTCTGCGTCCACTGTGTTTGCTGAAACTCTAGGAATTGGATTTTAAATTTTTTTTTTTTTTTTTTTTTTATTTGAGAGCGACAGACACAGAGAGAAAGACAGGTAGAGGGAGGGAGAGAGAATGGGCGCGCCAGGGCCTCCAGCCTCTGCGAACGAACTCCAGACGCGTGCGCCCCCTTGTGCATCTGGCTAACGTGGGACCTGGGGAACCGAGCCTCGAACCGGGGTCCTTAAGCTTCACAGGCAAGCGCTTAACCGCTAAGCCATCTCTCCAGCCCTAGGAATTGGATTTTAAAATCCTATGCAGGGAAAGGACAGGGATAACAGGATTTCCATATTTCAGGAGGGTGAGCCCCGCCCCCCAACAAGTGGCTCTCTTTACTGACAGCAGAGCCTTTGCCCCTAGGGGCCTGTAAGCCCCCACCTTCAAAAGCTGTGGCCTCTGCTGTTGTCCTGCAGGGTTCCTGGCTCGCCTCTGCAGCCCCCCACCCTTTCCTCTCTCGGCTCCCAGGAAGCAGCTTCAGGGTACAATGTGCGTGCACCAGTGTCCGGATTCCCTCTTGTCACCCACGCCTGGATGAGTGGCACCTTCGCCATCAGCGTTCACGCAGATGGCACCGTCTTTGCATTCATTCATTCTGATTTTTTTTGTTTGTTTTGTTTATTTCATTTATTTATTTGATGGCGACAGACAGAGAGAAAAAGAGGCAGAGAGAGAATGGGCACGCCAGGGCCTCCAGCCACTGCAAACGAACTCCAGATGCATGTGCCCCTTGTGCATCTGGCTAACGTGGGCCCTGGGGAATCGAGCCTCGAACCCGGGTCCTTAGGCTTCGCAGGCAAGTGCTTAACTGCTAAGGCATTTCTCCAGCCCTGTTTGTTTGTTTGTTTGTTTGTTTGTTTGTTTGTTTGTTTGTTTTTAACAAAGCCAATAATACTGAGCCATTGGCCACACTGAGCTTGTGCTCTTGGTAGGAGACCAAAAAAAAAAAAAAAAGAGCCGCGCATGGTGGTGCACACCTTTAATCCCAGCACTCTGGAGGCAGAGGTAGGAGATGGCTGTGAGTTCGAGGCCACGCTGAGACTACAGAGTGAATTCCAGGTCAGTCTGGGCTAGAAGGAGACCCTACCTGGAGGTGGAGGGTGGGGGAAACACCATAAGAAGAGAAATAGTAACTGAAATCTTGTCTTCCAGATTTATGAAATTCAGAGTGTTCCAGGGTTCAGGCCTTAGACCTCTTTCTATGCCAACTGCCACCTTCACATCCTTCAAGCCTGAACTTCTTCCCTGAACTCAGACTCATATCCAAGTGTATTTGTGTGTGAGAGGAAGATTGTTTGCCACTGTGGCAAAATACTTTAGATAATTGTGGTGGTTTGATTCAGGTGTCCCCCTTAAACTTAAGTGTGCTGAATGCTAGGTTCCCAGCTGATGGAGATTTTGGAATTAACACCTCCTGGAGGCGGTGTATTATTGGGGGCAGGCTTATGGGTGTTACAGCCAGCTCCCGTTGCCAGTGTTTGGCACACTCTCCTGTTGCTGTTGTCCACCTCATGTTGGCCAGGGGGTGATGTCCACCCTTTGCTCATGTGGTCATTTTCCCCTGCCGTCATGGAGCTTCCCCTTCAAGCCTGTAAGCCAAAATAAACCTCTTTTTTCCCATAAGCTGCTTTTGATTGGGTGATCTTTACCAGCAATGTGAACGTGACTGCAACAATAAATAACTTGTAAAGAGGACAGGTTTATTTTTTGGCTCACACCTTTGGAGGCATCAGTCATCCTCGGTCAGCTAGCCTATTGAATCTATGGTGCCACCACACGAGGGAGGCAGCGCCTTACTTCATGGCAGGCAGAAAGTAAAAGAGAAAAGGAAGAAGGGCACGGCAAGGACACCACTCCCCCTGCCCAGCGACTTAACTTCCTTCTACTAAGCCCGCCTCTGGAAAGTTCTGCCCCTTCCAGAGTGTCAAGCTGAGGACCAAACCTGTAACCCATAGCCCTTCGGGGGACATTTTAGACCCAGATTTTAGTCATATAGAAATGTAAGACGTATATATCCCTTGTGTGTGAGCAGTTGTGCATGGATGCATGCTAATATGCACGTAGGCAAATATTTGTGTGCATGCTTTGTGCGTGTGTGTGTGTGTGTGTGTGTGTGTGTGTGTGTGTGGAGGTCAGAGGTCAATGTCAGGTGTCTTCCTCAACCTGTCTCCACCTTACTTATTGACGCAGTCTCTCACCGAATCTGGAGCTCACTCACTTGGCTAATCTAGCTAGCCAGCAAGCCCTAGGGATCTTCCTGTCTTATGAGCACTGGGGTTACAGGTGAGCATTACCATGTTTGGCATTTATGTGGGTACTGGGGATTCCAATTCCTCCTCACCAAATATGCGACCCACTGAGCTATTTCCCAGCCCAAAGAAAATATATATATATATATATTAAGTTTAACATTCAAAACTGAACTCCTAATCTTTCCCCTTGGCATTACCCTTCTCATTGCTGACAAAAGAAACTTAAGAGTTGGGGGACTTCCGGTTAAGATGGCGGCGTAGGTACCACGCCAAAACAGCCTGGGGGGGGAAGACCAAAAAAAACTCAGCAAAATACACACCTTTACTAAAAAGTGAGGTGTATAGGAAGTTGAGGCGGTAGCGGAGAAGTAGAAGAGTTCCAGAGCATCCAGAGCCTGCACAGGCGGGAACAGCGGCTCCGGGCCGCTCGGCTACCCGCCGCAACCGCGGAGCGGCAGAAAACCTCCGGACTCTCGGCTCGAGCCGCAGGACAAGCCAGGTGCGGGATTTTCCCCTCACACCGCGCTCTCCGCAACTCGGGAAACGTGAGGGGAGAGCGGCAGCGAGCTACGGAGGGAGGAGCAGACCGCGAGGTAAAAGCACACGTGGAGAAACGATACAACCAGAACAGCGCGGCTCCCTCCCCTCCCCTGCCGCCTGAACCCAGCTCCAGCGAACACAGCAGCGGCCCGGGACCCGGCCACGCCAACTTGGGCTGACGGCGGGACCCAAGCAGGAGCAGAATTTGGCAGCAACTTCAGCGGCTCCAGCACCGGTACCAGTGGCCCCAGCAGCAGCGGACCCAGGAGCGGCAGCGGTGACAGATCCCGCAGCAGCGGCTTCGGGGTGAGCAGCAGCGGTGGACACGGCAACGGCAGCTTCAGCAGCGGTGGGGGCTCCGGGGGTGGCGCCTACAACAGCTGCAGAGGCGGCGGCAGTGGCTCAGTTTGCCCCGTAGGAAAAGCAAGTGCCCAGCTCCAGAAATCAGAACAGCAGCCCGACGACCCAGGCAGCAACTTGACTGAGACCACAATCACCCAAGGTAACTGGGATTGCACCAGGGAAGGGTCTCACTTGGTCACAAGAAACTTAAGAGTTGGGCGTGGTGACACACACCTTTAATCCCAGCACTCTGGAGGCAGAGGTTGGAGGATCGAGGTGAGTTCCAAACCACCCTGAGACTCCATAGTGAATTCCAAACCACCCTGGGCTAGGGTGAGACACTACCTCGCAAAACCAAAAAGAATAAAGGAACTCAAGGAAGAAAGGGCTTATCCTGACTGCCGCTGGAGGGAAACCTCTCTGGAAAGGCCCTCGTGGACATGCCCAGAGCTGTGTCTCCCAGGTGATTCCAAATCTAGCCAAACTGGCAGTGAAGATGAGCCACTCTCTCCTCCCCAGGCCTAAATTTGCTCTCCACACAGACTCCCTGTAGCACACAGGCTCAAGTTGCTGAGATGAACTTCCAAACCAGGCACAGTTATGGAGGAAGGGACTTAGGGAAGCTTCCAGGTAAAGGGGAAGTGCCTTAATGGCAGAAGACGCTGGCCCCCTTTCACAGGTCCATGCAGAGAGGAAAAAGAAAAAAAAAAAAAGAAGCAACCACCCACAGCACAAGCAAGCCCACTTTAGGAACCCCAGGCAAAACTCCTGCACTCTGCATATCTGTAGTTCGAAATTCCAGATCCGCCCCCCCACAACTTAGAGCCAGACCCTAGGATCTGTCCACAGTGACACCTCCTCCAGCCAAGTTGCAAGCTTCAATAAAACTCCCGAATCCACTGAGGGACATCCATTCAAGCTACCACACTCCCTTTGTCAGGTGATGCCCACACAATTCCTCTAGTTTCCCAGGCCCACAGCCTTGTAGTCATTTTTGACCATTCTCTCTCTCCCATGTCCTATGTTCAGTTTGTAGGCTCCACCTTCAGAATAGATTCAGAAATCCAGCCACTTGTCTGTACCCCACTACTAGGATTCTGAGCCAACATACCACCCTCTCTCACCTGGATCGTTACGCTGGCCTCGTACATCGCCTCTTAGCACCCACCCTGCCTTGAATAATCAGTTCTAAACTGAGCTGCCCGGAGGGGTGTCTGAAGGATGAGTGTCACATCTTACGAATTGTCAGGCCGAGACAGTCCCTTGCACATGGCCAAACAGAGAGTGTTGGGCCCCTAACACTAACTCCTCCTTGAGGGGCAGACTAGGTCCTGGACAAGGTGTTCACGGTCACGGGAGAAGGTTTCATCAAGCTCTGGATCTCCATCTCTGGCAGAAGCCCAGGTAAGAGTGAGCAGAGATGAGATGTGGTCACGGAAAAAAAAAAAAAATGGTCCCATAATGAGCAATTGCTCAGGAGATGTTCACCAAGCAGCACCCTGAGGACAGGGCCGCCTGACCGCCCTCCCTGAGGACGGGCTCGTTCTCTGTTTCAGGATAACCCAGGATTTCCTTCTCTTCCTGTGCCTCGGAGAGAAACAGTCAGCGACACCATCGGGAAAGGTAAGGGGACCAATGAGATGCAAGAAGATGTAGAAGGGACTGGAGAGGTAGCTTAACGGTTAAGCACTTGCCTGTGAAGCCTAAGGACCCCGGTTCGAGGCTCGGTTCCCCAGGACCCACGTTAGCCAGATGCACAAAGGGGGCGCACGCGTCTGGAGTTCATTTGCAGAGGCTGGAAGCCCTGGCGCGCCCATTCTCTCTCTTTCTCTCTATCTGCCTCTTTGTCTCTCTGTCACTTTCAAATAAATTAAAATAAACAAAAAAAAAAATTAAAAAAAAAAAAAGAAGAAGTAGAAGAAGGAAGCCCTGACAACTCACGTCAGTTCCCTCAATTCCTTTCCGTACGCCGAACTCCCTTGGAAAATTAAATAAATTAAATAAACAAGAACCAGAGTTGGACCAAGGGAAAGGAGGCTTAAGCAAAAGAAGAAAAGCCCAGGCCTGGTTATAATGAGACAACCTCCCCACACATGCAATCTAACTTGCTTTACTAAGATCTGAACTTCATACACGGCTTTAGGGCCCAAGTTTCCAAACCAGTGAGAAATAGGGCATGTGTGGGCATTATATAATCAACCTATATCTCCCTAAAAGCCTGGCAGGCAGGCAGGAAGTACTTGGTGTTCTGGCTAGCTTCCCTCTGTAGTCTCGTGGACCGGTGCGGTAGAAGGCACGGTGGGTGTTGGCTGACTACCTAATTACAGAGCTAGATGATGGAAAACGGGTTTGCGGTTTCTTTACTGACAGTCGACACCACATCCATTTGCATTGATTTAAACGCCCCTTTAGATCCTCAAGTGCAAACATATAAATAAGGATAAACCACCGCTCCCAGGAAATAATGTCTCTAAATCAGGAGCAGCCAGCCCCACACCCACTCACCGCCCACGCCGTTCACAAAGCAAATGCTGACTCGTGTGTTCATCAGCCCTAAGGTCTACCACCTCCCCTGCCCATCCATGCCCTGCAAATCCATCACCGCCGTCGCCTTGCTGATTCTGTGACTTCGTGGTGCCTGGACATCCTCACTCCCGTCATGCACATGCTAGACAGGAAACGTGGAGAGACGGTGCCGGGGCTGGTGGCTCTTGGCTCTGTTTGCTGCGGGATCGCCACTCGAGAGAGCTCCCACGGCCTCATTAACACCCACTGTGCTTGGCAACTTAGCCAGCTGCCCTGGCAGAGCTTCCTGGAGGAAACTCTGGGATGGAGCCATGTTCTAAAAACCCCATAGGATGGGGCTGCAGGCAGGTGCCATTTCCCGAGGCCAAACGTACCCAACCATGCCCTACTTCAGGGTGCATAAGCTCATAAAAGCTGCTGTAGTTATTTGCCCAGAAAGATCATGTACTTATAACATAGGTATATGCCCATACCTGTGTTTGTGTATGTACACCCACCAGTGGAAACAGGCCTAGGTATTGTTAAAGGCCTCTTTTTTGCAGTGGGGGGGGGGGTTGCTGTAGGGTCTCGCTCTAGCCCAGGCTGACCTGGAATTCACTCTGTAGTCTCAGGGTGGCCTCGAACTCACAGCGATCCTCCTACCTCTGCCTCCCCAGAGCTGGAATTAAAGGTGTGCGCCACCACGCCCGGCTAAAGTCCTCTTTTGATATGCTCATACTGAAGCAGTACTGTCTACCTTCAAAGAACCTTGGAATAAGAGTGTCTGCATGTAAATTTGGCCCCTGACAAAATAGGAGAATGTGGCCTTGCTTGCCATTAGAGTTTTATCTTATAAGCCAACATTAGTTTGGAGGTATGGAATGCTTTCATATTCTTATAATCACAAGATTGGGGAGTGCTGGAGAAAATTGGTTAGTGGTTAAGGCACTCGCCTGTAAAGCCAAAGGACCTAGGTTTGCTTCACCAGGACCTACATAAGCCAGATGAACAAGGTGGCACATGTGTCTGGAGTTCATTTACAGTGGCTGGAGGCCCTGGCGCACCAATTGTCGCTATCTGCCTCTTTCTCTCTCTCTCTTTCTCTCTCTCTCTCTCTCAAATAAATAAACAACATAAATTTGAAAAAAAATATTTTTTTTCTTGATCAGTAAAAGACCTTTAATGAAGCTGGACGTGGTGGTGCACACCATTAATCCCAGCACTTGGGAGGCAGAGTTAATCATTCAAGGGTACCCTGAGACTCCATAGTGAATTCTAGGTCAGCCTGGACTACAGAGATACCTTACCTTGAAAATAAAGAGCTTTAATGGTATGTCTACTTGTGAATAGTCTTTAGATTAATGGAAACAATTTGTCATCTAGAAGTGAGTGCAGGCTTAAGAGAATAGATATTCTACATTCGCTTATTTCTTCTTTTTTACTTGTTGGTACTTCATACGTGTAATGAGAAATACTAAGACAAATATGATAGGACCATGGCCTTCACAACTTTCAGTTTTTAATCACATCAATCCAAACTTTTTTAAGTTTTCAAACAACATATTAGACAACATATAGTTCTCCCTAAATAAAAATGAATTGACTTTAGCTTTCAGTAATGTGGCAGATGAGAGTTGGAAACCTCCTGTTGCCAAGTACCTAGAAATGCTGTATTAAAAAAAAAAAAACAGGGCTGGAGAGATGGCTTAGCAGTTAAGCGCTTGCCTGAGAGCCTAAGGACCCCGGTTCAAGGCTCAATTCCCCAGGACCCACGTTAGCCAGATGCACAAGGGGGCGCATGCATCTGGAGTTCGTTTGCAGTGGCTGGAGGCCCTGGCGTGCCCATTCTCTGTCTCTCTCTTCCTCTTTCTCTCTCTCTCTCTGTCACTCTCAAATAAATAAATAAATAAATAAATAAATAAATAAATAAAAACAGCCTATAAATGAACATCTGCTGTCATAAAAAAAAAAGCAAAGAAAATTCCCAGAGGCACTGCAACACAGAAGAAGCTGAAAAGCAGAGTGGGGGCTGGAGAGATGGCTTAGCTCTTAAGGCACTTGCCTGCCAAGCCTAAGGACCCATGTTCAACTCTCCAGATCCCACATAAGCCAGAATCACAAAGGTGAGGCAAGTGTAAAGTTGCACGTGCCCACTAGGTGGCGCAAACATCTGGAGTTCAATTTCAGTAGCTGAGGCCCTGGCATGCCAATTTTTTTCTCTCTCTTTCATTCTCTCTCTCTCTCTCAAAAAACTATATACAAATAAAAATAAGGCAGAGTGGGAAGCGGTGCTGATGCTGTGGCTGTGCTCAGACCACGGGCATATCCTGAGGCATTGTCACCTCCAACCCCCCCCAGACAGACGCAAGCACTGGTGACCCCACAGTGAAGCCTAACAACCCCACTGAGGAGAGCCCTCAATGGAGTGGGAATGGGAGAGAGATGTTATAAGAGTATAACCTGATAAGAATATGACCAACATGTGACTTGTTCATGCAGTAAAGTACATAATTTAATTTAAAAAAAAATTTTTTTTTTTTTTGGTTTTTCGAGGTTGGGTCTCACTCTGGCTCAGGCTGACCTGGAATTCACTATGTAGTCTCAGGGTGGCCTTGAACTCACGGCGATCCTCCTACCTCTGCCTTCCGAGTGCTGGGATTAAAGGCGTGCACCACCACGCCCGGCTAAAATTTTTTTTTTGTTTAAAGAAATCACAGAGGAGCCGGGCATGGTAGTGCACACTCTTTTTTTTTTTAATTTTTTATTTATTTATTTGAGAGCAACAGACACAGAGAGAACGACAGATAGAGGGAGAGGGAGAGAATGGGCACGCCAGGGCTTCCAGCCTCTGCAAACGAACTCCAGACACGTGCGCCCCCTTGTGCATCTGGCTAACGTGGGACCTGGGGAACCGAGCCTTGAACCGGGGTCCTTAGGCTTCACAAGCAAGCGCTTAACCGCTAAGCCATCTCTCCAGCCCTAAAATTTTTTTTTTTTTTTTTTTACTTATTTATTTGAGAGCGACAGACACAGAGAGAAAGACAGATAGAGGGAGAGAGAGAGAATGGGCGCGCCAGGGCTTCCAGCCTCTGCAAACGAACTCCAGACGCGTGCACCCCCTTGTGCATCTGGCTAACGTGGGACCTGGGGAACTGAGCCTCGAACCGGGGTCCTTAGGCTTCAGAGGCAAGCGCTTAACCGCTAAGCCATCTCTCCAGCCCCTTAAAATTTTTTTTAATTAAGTAAAAAAGCAAGGGTTAGTGATGGGACTCAAGAGACAAAGGACTTGCTTGTCAGGTATGGTCAAGTTCTTGGGCTTATCCCCTAGCACTGCAAAATAAAGAAGGTAAAATAATTCAAAAAGAAAGAAAGACGTTTGGATTTAAAAAATAGTCAAAGGGGGCTGGAGAGATGGCTTAGCGGTTAAGCGCTTGCCTCTGAAGCCTAAGGAGCCCAGTTCGAGGCTCGGTTCCCCAGGTCCCACGTTAGCCAGATGCACAAGGGGGCGCACGCGTCTGGAGTTCGTTTGCAGAGGCTGGAAGCCCTGGCGCGCCCATTCTCTCTCTCTCCCTCTATCTGTCTTTCTCTCTGAGTCTGTCGCTCTCAAATAAATAATTAATTAGTTAGTTAATTTAAAAAAATAGTCAAAGGTGGGGGGATAGTCAAAAGGGACAAGAAACAAAGTCTTAGGCCTAGGTAAGATGGAGAGTCAGTCCTGAAGATCATCCGAGAAGATGAGCGCACAGAAGGGCGGACTGGGCAAAAGCCTGGCATGTCAAAGGTTTGTTACACAGCACAAAACACACATTAATGGAACCAAAGACATGACGTATTTATGGGCTAGAAAATTCAATACTGGTAGCATGGCAGTTCTCCCCAAAAGACCTAGATTTAATATAAGTTCAATAAAAACACAGTATGATTTATGGACAAATTAACTGATTCTAAAATTTATTTGGAAGGACAAAGGAACTAACATAGCAGAAACAAATCTGGGGCAGAAATGAGTTGGAAAACTCACAGCATCTGATTTCCACACATAAAGTTTTTAGAGTCAAGCCAGTGTAGTATCAAAGAAAAAACAACAAATACATTAATCAATGAAACAATAGAAAGCCCAGAAGTAGGGCTAGAGAGATGGCTTAACAGTTAAGGTGAAGCCTAAGGACCCAGGTTCAAATCCCCAGTACCCACGTAAGCCAGATGCACAAGATGGCTCATGTATCTGGAGTCTGTATGCAGTGGCTGGAGTCCATAGTGTACCCATTCTCTTACTTTATCTGCTTCTTCCTCTCTCTCCCTAAAATAAATAAATAAATAAAATATTTAAGAAATAAAGAAAATCCAGAAGTAGACCTATACAAATGTTGAAAGTAGATTTTGGCAGAGGGGCAAAGATAACTCACTGAACAAAAAGTGATCCTTTCAACAACTGGTGCTGAAACAAATTGACATCCATATGCAAAACACAATGATCCAAAAGCCATGTTCTACTCTATGTACAAAAACAAACTCAAAAGCAATAAAAGACATATATAAGAGCTAATAGTATCAAACTTCTAGAAGAAAATAGAGGAGAAAATGTTAAGGCCTGAAACTAGCATTTCTTACCTACTATATAGCAAAAGCACATTTTTTTTTTTGAGGCAGGGTCTCACTCTAGCTCAGGCTGACTGGGAATTCACCCTGTAGTCTCAGGATGGCCTTGAACTCACAGCAATCCTCCTACCTCTGCCTCCCAAGTGCTGGGATTAAAGGCGTGCACCACCACATCCGGCCCTGAAAACACAATTCTTGAGAGAAAGTTAAATTTTTCAAAATTTAGAACTTTGCTTTATATTGGGCTGGAGAGATGGCTTAGCAGTTAAGGCACTTGCCTGCGAAGCCTAAGGATTCCATTTGGAAAGACAAAGATAAAACCAGATGCTTAAGATGGCACATGTGTTTGGAGTTCATTTATAGTGGTTAGAAACTCTGATGTAGCCATTCTCTCTCTCATTCTCTCTCTCTCAAATAAATAAAATATTTTTTTTCAAAAGATACCATTATGGGAATGAAAATATAAGCCACACATTGAAAGAATATATATTTAAAATCACTTATTCGATTAAAAATAAAACCTTGCAACTAAAATATAAAATGAGCTTAAAAGACCCGCCAATCACCAAACAACCCATCTGCTAACAAATTATTTATTTGGGTTTTTTGTTTTGTTTTGTTTTGTTTCTGGGGAAAGGGTTGTTTTATTTCAGACAAACTCTGTAGCCAGACTGACCTCAAAGTCACCCTCCTCTTGCCTCAGTCTCTCAAGAGCTGGAACTACAATCACACGCCACCATGCCCACATCCATTTTTCAACGTACACAAGATTTAAAGACACATCTCACCAGAGATACACACGTGGAAGGTGAGCACATGTTCAGCATCATTAGTCACTAGGAATTGCAAATGAAAACCATAATGGCATATCACTGCACATTTACGATAATGGCAAAATGACAGGCAACAATAATAACAAAAAAAAAAAAACCTTAACAGGCACTTGGGACGATCGTTTGACACTTTCTAATTAAAATTAAATATATCCTTACCATACTACCCAACAATGCCACTCATAGGTTTTCACTCGTGAAACGAAAGCATATGTGTATAAGAAAACCTGAATGTGGATGTTCATTATTCATAAAAATTATTCATAGGATACAAAATTCATAATACATAAGGCCTAGCCTGAGCACAATGCTGCATGCCTCTAATCCAGCTCTCACGCAGGAGAGACCAGATGACTTAAGTTCAGGGTTTGGTCTACGTAGTTAGTACTAGGCCAGTCCGGGCTAAATATAATCCTGTCACACACACACACAGAGACACATATGACCTTGAATCTGGCCAGGCCTGGTGGCACATACCGGTAATCCTAGCTATTTTGAAAGAACATCCTCTGAGCCCCAGAGTGGAAGGCTACCTAGGCAACCCTGACTATTATCGTGAAATACCTGAGGCACAGGGAACATTGCAGAAGAGCCGGGGGGGGGAGGGGGACATTGTCAGAGCCACAGGGTGGCAAGGAGTAGGCAGAGGCATTGCCCCCCAGCAACGACTGACCGCTGCCCTCACAACTCATAACCCACAACCCACAACCCCACGATGAATGACGGGAACTGGTGGCAAGGAGGAGGGGAATGGGACCAGCACAAGATTTGTCCATAAAACAAAGTTTCGAGCTAATAATAATAATAATAATAATAATAATAAATAGGGCTGGAGGGATGGCTTCGCCATTAAGGTGTTAGCCTGCAAAGCCTGAGGACCCAGGCTCGCTTCCCCAGGGTATACATAAACCAGATGCAGAAGGGGGCGCATGCATCTGGAGTTCGTTTGCGGCGGCTGGAGGCCCTGGAGCGCCCATTCTCTATCTGCATCTCTCTCCCTCTCTCTCTCTCTCTCTCATTAATAAATAAAATAGAATAACAAAAAATAAAAATACCTGCAGCAGAATAACGTGTAAAGAAAAGAGGTTTATTTAGCTCCCAGTTCCTCAATAGCCTAATGATCTCTTTGTATATCACCTTGTTGTTTTGTGTTTGTTTGTTTGGTTGGTTGGTTTTGGTTTGTCGAGGTAGGGTCTCACTCTAGCTCATGCTGATCCAGAATTCACTATGTATTCTCAGGGTGGCCTTGAACTCATCTCATGGCGATCCTCCTACCTCTGCCGCCCAAGTGCTGGGATTAAAGGCGTGCACCACCACGCCCGGCTTATATCGCCTTTTTAATTTTTTGCATGTGTGTATGTGTGTTAGTAGTGTGTACAGTATGTGTGGTGTGTATGTGACAGGTAGTGTATACATGTGCAGACACGTGTGCCCCATGTGTGCATATGTGGAGGCACAAGGAGAACTTAGTATTCAGACATGTGTGTCCTTGAGACAGGGTCTCTTGTTCAATGGAAGCTGCTGTCCATCAGCAAGCCCTAGCAATTCTCCAATCCCTGCCTCTCCCTAATGGACTGGGGTTTCAGATGTGCAAAACCACATCCATCTTTTTATGTTGGTTCTGAGAAGTTGAACTTGGTGGTCTCCAGCCCAAGAGACCCTCGTGCCTGAGCAGCAAGTGCTCTTAACTACGGAGCCATCTCCCCCCACCCACCCAAATGTCATCATTAAAAGGACTCACCTCCTCTTAACATTACTACATGGGGGCAGGCTTCTAACATATGAACTCCTAGGGAATAAAGCACATCTAAACTATAATGGGGATCAAAAACTCAGGGGCTGGAGATATAGCTCAGCAGTTAAAGGTGCTTGCTTGCAAAGTCTGCCGGCCCAGGTTTGATTCTCCAGTACATATGTAAGACCAGATAGACAAAGTGGTACATCGCTGAAGTTCACTGGCTTTGCAGCAGCAAGAGGTCCTGATATTCCCCCACACACACTCTCTTTTTCTCTGTCTGTCTCATAAGTAAATTAAAAAAAAAAAGAAGAAGAAGCTCTGAGGAAGTTTGGCAGTTAATGAATCACTCCTACATTTTTTTAAATTTTTGGGGGGGTGGTTTCAAGGTAGGGTCTTGCTCTAGCCCAGGCTGACCTGGAATTCACTATGGAGTCTCAGGGTGGCCTCGAACTCACGGCGACCCTCCTACCTCTGCCTCCCGAGTGCTGGGATTAAAGGCGTGCGCCACCACGCCCGGCTCTAGCCTACATTTCAATTATAGTGGTCACTGTGCAATCATTTGCATTTGTCAAAAGAAAACAAAACTATAAACTAAAAATGAGGGATTTTAACCGTGTACACATTAATATCTCGGTTTTAAAATAAAAATATTTAAAAATGGTGTCAATCATTTGAAAATATGTTCAGCCTTGCTCACGAAGGAGAACTGCTACTCTAAGACATCATGAGACGCAGCCTCTCACCTATCAGATTGGTAAAAGCCCCAAAGCATGATAATATATTCCACTGGAAAGGCTGTGGAGAAATGGACACTCTCACATATTGCTGATAAGAATGCAAAATTGCACACCCCATGGAGGCAAATGCGTCAATAATCAGCAATATTACATATGTATTTGTCCTTTAACTCTGCAATGATTATTCCAGACATTTCAAAAGATATTAGGAAAAATGCAAAGTGACATCAACATGAGTCTGTTCATTGTAGCAATCTTCATAATAACAAAAGCCTGGAAGCAAGACAACTGTCCATCTTCGGAGAACTGATTGAATCATGGACGATGCATTCACAAATAGATTATCATGCAGCGGCAAAAAGGCATCATCTGTCCACTGATACCCAGGCTTCACGGCTAACGGAATAAGGCACAGTGGAGAAAATCAGGTACACTATATCACCCTCTTATCTATGCAAAGGCAAGAAGTTACAAACTTGTGGGCATTTATTTTCCTTTTAAAAAAAAATATTTTTTATTTTATATATATGGAAAGAGAGAGAGAATGGGCACGCCAGGCTTCTAGCCACTGCAAACAAACTCCAGACACATGTACCTCCTTGTGCATCTGGTTTACATGGGTCCTGGGGAATCAAACACGGATCCTTAGGCTTTGCAGGCAAGCACCTTAACTGCTAAGCCAGCTCTCCAGCCTGAAATTTTTATCTGTACGAAAAATAAATAAGAGAAAGGTAAAGCATAAAAGTATTCGATTTATTTCCTATTAGGAAAGAGAGAAAATAAGACAGGGAAAACAGAAACAAAAGTCAGGCTTTGCTAAACATGTGGAATTATATGAATATGTATATAATCAGAAAGTAATAAATAATTCCTAAATATTCAAATCGGAGTTATATAAATAAACCTGTCTAGCCTGGGTGTTGTGCTTTGAATGTGAAATGTTTCCCACAAGTTCGTGTGTTTAAGCATTTGATCCCCAGATGGTGGTGTAGGGTTATAAGAGGCTGTGAACCCTTAGGAGGCGGGGCCTAACTGGGGAAGGAGCGTCACTGGAGGTCAGGCCTTGAGTAACCATTATGGGCCTGCTTTTAGCCCTCTTTCTGTATCCTCTAACACTGAGAAGTGAACCAGCAGCTACCACACACTCCTATAACCACAAAACTGCTGCTTCCTACTTAAAAAGTAAACAAATAATTAGATAAGGCTGCAGAGACAGTTAAGCGATCAAAGGTGCTTGCTTACAAAGCCTGAAGGATTGTGGTCAATTCTGTTGTACCCAGGTAAGGATGCACAAAGTCATGCCTGTACTTGGAGTTCATTTTCAATGGCAAGAGACCCTAGTGTACCCATCTGCCCCCCCACTTACAAATAAATAAATAAAAATATCTTTTTGAAAAACTGCTGTTTCCATGCCCTCTCTACCATGGTGACTTGTATTCCCTAAAGCTATGAGCCAAAATAAACCTCCCCTTCTTTATTTATTTTTATTTATGTATTTGAGAAAGAGAAAAAGAAGCAAACAGAAAGGACCTCCACCCACTGCAAACGAACTCCAGACACATGTGCATCTGGCTTATGTGGATGCTAGGGAATCAAACCTGGGTCCTCGGGCTTTGCAGGCAAGCGCCTTAACTGCTAAACCATCTCTCCAGTCCAAGCCTCCCCTTCCTTAAGTTGCTTCTTATAAGGTGTTTGGTCACAGCAATGGGAAAAGCAACATACAGAAAATTTCTACCAAGAAGTGGGGTCATTAGTGTGAGAAATCGGACCATGTATTTCTTCAGCCTTCTGAGCTTGTTTGTAGGAGCAGTGTTGAAGGTTCGAGCTACAGGCTGAGCTTAATGGGTCATTCTGCTTGGAATCCAGAAGACCAGAATGCCAATAGAAATGCCAGCTGTTGGGCTGGAGAGATGGCTCAGTGGATTAAGGAGCTTCCTTGTAAAGCTTGGTGGCCTGGGTTCAATAGCCCAGTACCCATATAAAGCCACACATGCAAAATGTTGAATGTGTCTGATGTTCACTTGCAGTGACAGGAGGCCCTGGCATGCCCATACTTGCTCTCTGTCTCTCTGTCTCTCTCTCTCTCTCATAAATAAATAAATAAACATTTTAAAAAGAAAGAAATGCCAATGGTAGACTATACTCATGAAACCTCAGAAGGGGAATAAGGGCCCTATTAAAAACTAGTTTGGGGCTGGAGAGAAGGCTTAGTGGTTAAGCACTTGCCTGTAAAGCCCAAGGATCGCGGTTCAAGGCTCAATTTCCCAGGACCTACGTTAGCCAGATGCACAAGGGGGCGCACACGTCTGGAGTTCGTTTGCAGTGTCTGGATGCCCTGGTGCGCCCATTCTCTCTCACTCTCTCTCTCCCTTTTTCTTTCTCTCTGTCTGTCACTCTCAAATAACTAAAAATAAACAAACAAAAACACCAAACCTAGGGCTGGAGAGATGGTTTAGCGGTTAAACGCTTGCCTGTGAAGCCTAAGGACCCCGGTTCGAGGCTCGGTTCCCCAGGTCCCACATTAGCCAGATGCACAAGGGGGCGCACGCGTCTGGAGTTCGTTTGCAGAGGCTGGAAGCCCTGGCGCGCCCATTCTCTCTCTTTCCCTCTATCTGTCCTTCTCTCTGTCACTCTCAAATAAATAAAAATAAAAATAAAAAAAAACACCAAACCTAGTTTAGTACCATATACTGCTGACACAGAGCCTGGAGAGACTTGGCTTGAATTCAGTAGAAAGCCAGTCGCCAGACAGCCTGTCTAGTGCTGGAAAGCGCTACATGAGCTACTGGGGGGAAATGGTCAACAACTGTTTGAGCAGCCAGAGGTCTAAGCAACTCAGGAGCAAACACCCTGACAGGCTGTACACGCCAGTGCAATAGTGGCACACAGCCTCGGTGGGTAACCAATAGCTTTCTGACTGGCTAAGAGATCCGCTCAGTGGAAAGGAACGTGTATCTGGAATTGGGATCAGAATCCTATGGAGACAAAGATTATGTTCTCCAGTGTCAAGCTCTCACTAGTCTTTGACTAAAAGAGGGGTTACGTACATCAAATTCTCCCTAAATTAATAATGCTTATCCCATTTAAACTGTGCTGACTTCACTGTCCGTTGGAAAATCTGTTCTTCTCTTTCAAAAGGTAGCAAGACCAGAGGAGATAAAGTACCCCTTACAGTTCAGCCAAGCCACAGCTGAAACCACTGAGGAATTGGGGAGATGAGCAAGAGAGCTGCTTCCATGCTGAACCTGATAATCAGTGCCAGGGTGAAGGAGACAGACCCTGAGGATACTCAACACCTACCAAAGCAGAGACCCAGAGGCTCCTAAGAGCTCATCACTGAAGTAGACTTAAAACTCACCCACCAGGCTGGAGAGATGGCTTAGCGGTTAAGCGCTGGCCTGTGAAGCCTAAGGACCCCGGTTCGAGGCTCGGTTCCCCAGGTCCCACATTAGCCAGATGCACAAGGGGGCGCACGCGTCTGGAGTTCGTTTGCAGAGGCTGGAAGCCTTGGCGTGCCCATTCTCTCTCTCTCCCTCCATCTGTCTTTCTCTCTGTGTCTGTCGCTCTCAAATAAATAAATAAAAAATTTAAAAAAAAAAAAAAAAAACCTCACCCACCACAGCTCAGGGAATTTTGCAGAAGAGGGAGCAGAAAGATTGCAAGAGCCACAGGTTGAAACATTATGCCTAGAGGCATTCCCAACCCCCCCCCAAAAAAAATAACTGACTGCTGCTCCCACAAGCATAACCCACAACTCCATAGGGAATACCTGCAACCCCACTGAGGATGGTCCCCAACGGAATGGGAGCAGGGACAAGGGAAAAGAGGATTCCAACACGTGATGTATCCATACAAAATATGCTGTTAATAATAATAATAAAAACATTTTTTAAAAAAGTAGTATAGAAACCATGACTGCTATATTCTGGCAATTAATCTGGCTGTGTTTTGCTCATATCCTGAAAACTTGCATTAGGTTGAATTCAAAAGAAATGGATTAAGTTCCTTGGCAGGATAAACTTCAAAACAGAATAATACTCAAGCTGCTTGCTGATAACTGTGCTTACCCAGATTTACAGTGAGAGACAGACAAATGTGAAAGATATAGAGTAGAAGTGAGTGAGGATAGCACTGAGGAAATGACTTAGCGGTTAAGGCACTTGCCTGCAAAACCTAAGGACTCCAGTTCGATTCCCCAGGACCCACATAAGCCAGACAGATGCACAAGGGGGAGCATGTGTCTACAGTTCATTTGCAATGGCTGGAGGCCCTTGTGTGTCCATTTTCTCTCTCTTTTTCTTTCTCTCTCTCTTTCTCACAAATAAGTAAAATACTAAAAATAAATAAATAAATAAAAGAAGTGAGGAAAGAATTATGAACCCAGCTAGATGTACCAGTAAAACTATGTAGTTTAGGGCTAGAGAGACTGCTCAGAGGTTAAGATACTTGCGTGAAAAGCCTAAGGACCAGGGTTCAGTTCCCCAGTACCTATATAAAGCCAGCTGCAGAGTGATGCATGTGTCTGGAGTTCGATTACAGTGGCTGAGGCCCTGGCATACCAATTTCTCTCTCCCTCTGTCTCTCTCTCTCTCTCTAAAAGTAAAAAAAAAAAAAAATCAGGGCTGGAGAGATGGCTTAGCAGTTAAGCACTTGCCTATGAAGCCTAAGGACCCCGGTTTCAAGGCCCAATTCTCCAGGACCCACGTTAGCCAGATGCACAAGGGGGTGCATGCATCTGGAGTTCATTTGCAGTGGCCAGAGGCCCTGGCGCGCCCATTCTCTCTCTCTCTATCTGCCTCTTTCTCTCTCTGTGCCCATCGCTTTCAAATAAATAAAAATAAACAAAATAAAATTTTTAAAAAATCAAATGAGAATTACTTCATGTGTCATTAAACCAGGATTTTTGGTATGATGGAATGAAAGAGACTGAGCAAAAGTCTATAACCGTGAATATGAACTGAAGATATCAGTATGATGCCAGGCATGGTGGTGCATGCCTTTAGAAAGAAAGAAAGAAAGAAAGAAAGAAAGAAAGAAAGAAAGAAAGAAAGAAAGAAAGAAAGAAAGAAAGAAAGAAAGAAAGAAAGAAAGAAAGAAGGAAGGAAAGAAAGAAGAAAGAAAGGAGGAAGGAAGGAAGGAAGGAAAGAGAAAGATGGAAAGAAAGAGAGAGAAAGAGAGAAAGAAAAGAAAAGGAAGAAAGGCACCAGTATGGACTTGTGACATATCTTTTATCACATAGTATCTGGCTCTGTTTCCTGAAAAATATTTTGAAATAATGACTAGTACAGAAACAATCCCCTTATACCCAGATTGTGGTGTTTCTCAAATGCTATTTCTCACTAAAAGAAACTAGGACTCCTCAAAGTGGCTGATTTCAAATCAAGCCAGGAAATGTAAAATGGACCAAACATATTTTCATAGGAGAGAGAAAGGAAGCCAGAGGACTCAGAGACCATTAAAGAAGATGAGGCTGAGTTCACATGGGACAATTTATACATAAATAAGGATAATAATGCAATGGATTGAACCACACGACAGCATTTTTGTTTATTAACTCATTGATCACCTTTGAAGGATACCAGAAAACCAAACTGCTATTTTTGAAAATCCACAAAAGTAATTCAGTGGATAGAGAGGGGAAGTTTTTCTTTGTAGAGGCATTCCCACTAATAAATGAAGAAAGAACAATAGAATTGTAATGCCTCCACATTTTCTATCCCCTAATGAACTAATACATCAAAGTTATAATGACTCATGTCGGCTAGTATCATATAAAGGAAGAAAAAGAAAGCAGACCTTGTGTGCTTCATAATAGGTGCTCTTGAAAAGAAACCTTAAATCAAGCCTCCAGATCTAACTGCTGGTTCGCAGCTACCGTGGGAAGCAGGAGCGTGTTGATTGACAAAGTAGAATGAAATCAGCCAAGTCCAGCCTGTGGAAAACCATGGGACAAACTGCTTGGTTTCTCAACAGTTACCCCAAAAAGAAGAAATGGAAGAAGACCTAGGGATCTAGAGAGGGTTAAGGGACATGTTAATGACTTGCAACTATCGGATCTGGATTAAATCATGTTGCAGTTACCTTTTCACTGCTGAGACAAAACAGCCACCCAGAAGCAGTTCATGGAAGGTTTATTGCAGTTTACAGCTTGAGGCGAGACTTCATTACAGCATAGAAAGCGTGGCAAGGGATGGAGAGATGGCTTAGCGGTTAAGCGCTTGCCTGTGAAGCCTAAGGACCCCGGTTCGAGGCTCGGTTCCCCAGATCCCACGTTAGCCAGATGCACAAGGGGGCGCACGCGTCTGGAGTTCGTTTGCAGTGGCTAGAAGCCCTGGCACACCCACTCTCCTCTCTCTCTCTCTGCCTCTTTCTCTCTCTGTCTGTCACTCTCAAATAAATAAATAAAAATAAAACAACAAGAAAGAAAAAGACATACACCACCACGCTTGGCTGACTAAAAAAAAAAGAAAGAAAGAAAGCATGGCAAAAGCAGATAGCCCAGGGGTGAGTGGACACTTCTTCCAGAGATAGCTTGCTTAGTGGTTAAGGCACTTGCCTACAAAGCCTAAGGACCCCAGTTCGATTCTTCAGTACCCACATAAGCCAGATACACACGGTGGTGCATGCATCTGGAGTACTTTTGCAGTGGCTACAGGCCCTAGCACACTCATTCTCTCTCTCTCCCTCTCTCTCTCTCACACACACAAATGAAATATTTAAAAAAAGAGCTGGGCATGGTCGCACATCCCTTTAATCCCAACACTAGGGAGGCAAAGATAAGAGGATCACTGTGAGTTTGAGGCCCCCCTGAGACTACCTAGTTAATTGCAGGTCAGCCTGGGCCAGAGTGAGACCCTACCTCAAAAAAGCAAAAAATAAAAAATAAAAAAAAAAAGAATCAGAAAATTTTGAAATCTAAGTATTGATAATATTAATGAATTGCCAAATTTCAGGTACAATAGTGACATTATGATTATGTGTTTTAAACATGAATTTTAAGGGTTGGGGATATGGTTCAGTAGATAAAGCACTTGCAGCCCAAGTGTGAGGATCAAAGCTCAGATTCCCAGTCCCCCATGTAAATCCCCATGTGGCCCACCTGTCATCCCAGAGCTCAGGAGGTGCAGATAGGAAACCTCTAGAACAAGTTGGCTAGCTAGACTAGGTGACCAGGCAAGCCCTGAGTCCAGGTGAGAGACCTGCCTCAGGAAATAGGGTGAAAAGTGATTGAGGAAGACAGCTGACATAGACTCCACATGCATGTGCATACATGTGCACACACACATATGAATATCTCAGGCATACATGCATATCACACATGTATGCAAAAAGAATAATAAAAGACTGAATTTTTAGAGATGCATTCTGAAGTATTAGGAATGAAAGCATTTCCCTCTCAGCCTTTTAACTAAGATAAAATGATTAATAAAGATGGACATAGTGGTGCGCGCCTTTAATCCCAGCCCTCGGGAGGCAGAAGTAGGAGGATCGCCATGAATTCGAGGCCATCCTGAGACTACATAGTGAATTCCAGGTCAGCCCGGACTAGAGTGAGACCCTACCTCGAGAAACAAAAAGAAAAAGGAAAAAAAGAATGTAAGAATGACCGAGCATGGTGGTGCACACCTTTAATTCCAGCACTCGGGAAGCAGAGGTAGGAGGATTGCTGTAAGTTCGAGGCCAACCTGAGACGACATAGTGAATTCTAAATCACTGGGCTAGAGCAAGACCTACCATGAAAACCCAAAAAAAGAAAAATGAGACTCTATGACATATTTTCTCAACATAATCTGGGAGGACAGAGAAATAGGATGAATATATTAATTAAACAAAATCAACCAGATTGAGTCTGCATGTAGGTCCATGGGGAGTGTTGCAGTTGGGTTTGCATTGCTGGCAGAAAACACTCCACCAAGAACAATTTGTGGTGGGGGGGGGTTATTTTGGCTTACAGACTCAAGGGGAAGCTCCATGATGGCAGGGGAAAACGATGGCACGAGCAGAGGGTGGACATCGCCCCCTGGCCAACATCAGGTGGCCAACAGCAACAGGAGAGTGTGCCAAACACTGGCAAGAGGAAGCTGGCTATAACACCCATAAGCCCGCCCCTAACAATGCACTGCCTCCAGGAGGGTTTGATTCCAAAATTGCCATCAGCTGGAGACCTAGCATTTGGAACACCTAAGTTTATGGGGGACACCTGAATCAAACCACCACAGGGGGTTACTATATTTTTAAAGAAAAGATAAAGAAATAAAGACATGGTCAGTCAGTCCATAAGGAGTCAAGTAAAGAGAAAAAAAGAAACAGAGAGCAGGTAGGGGGAAAAAATATACATATATATATGTGTGTGTGTGTATATATACATATATATATATATATGTATATATACACACACACACACATAGCTGGGCATGGTGACGCATGCCTTTCATCCCAGAGCTTGGAAGTGGGGAGAAGGTTATCAAGTTCGAAGCCAGCCTAGCATACACAGCAGAAGGGGTGCATGCATGTATAGGGAGGAGAAAGGACAACTGACGTTCAGGTCAGTCTTTGCCTACAGTGTATGTGAGGCTGAGTCTTTCATTGTTCATAGCTCCATGCACAAGCTTCTGGAAAATTCTCTTGTCCTTGCCTTCCTTCTCGTCATAGGCACTCTGGGATTACAGAAACTAGCCACGGATTCCTGCTTCTACATGGAATCTGGGGATCTGAACTCGGGTATTCAGAGGTGCACAGCAGATAATTTGCCCACCAACCCATCCTCCAGCTCCTATAATACAAAATTTAAAATATCTTGAAATAAATTAATTTTAAATGAAAATGTTTTCACAATGAGAACATACAGTTCAAAACTCTTAGGAAACTTTGCCAGAAGAAAATTGCAAGTTATAAATATATATTAGATAAGTTAAAAAGATGGAAATTTTATAACAACAAAATTGAAAGCCTCAACAAAATGTATACTTTTCTAGCAAAACCTGCATAAACTGACGCAAGGAAAACAGAGTATAAATAAATCACTAAAATAAGTGAATTTGCAGTTATTCATTTCCATGAGGCAGGCAGGAATGTTTGGACAAGGTTATTTTACAAACCTGTGCTACCAAAACCATAAGAAATAATCACTTTTTTAAAATATCATTTTAGGGCCAGGCATGGTAGCACACACCTTTAATCCCAGCACTTGGGAGGCCAGGGTAAGAAGATTGCTGTGAGTTCAAGGCCTACTTGAGACTACATAGTGAATTCTAGATCAGCCTAGACTAGAGGGAGACCATACCTCAAAAAAACAAAATATATGTATAAAAATAATATCAATATATATATATTGGTTTTTCGAGGTAGGGTTTCCCTCTAGCTCAGGCTGACCTGGAATTTGCTCTGTAGTCTCAGGGTGGCCTTGAATTCTCAGCAATCCTCCTACCTCTGCCTCCCAAGTGCTGGGACTAAAGGCGTGCACCACCATGCCCGGCTATACATATATATACGTTTTTTAATTTGAGAGAGAGTGGGGGAGCTGGAGAGATGGTTTAGTGGTTAGGCACTTGCCTGTGAATCTTAAAGACCCCGGTTCAAGGCTCAGTTCCCCAGGACCCACGTAAGCCAGATGCACAAGGTAGCACATGCATCTGGAGTTCATTTGCAGTGGCTGGAGGCCCTGGCGCGCCCATTCTCTCTCTACCTATCTGCTTCTTTCTCTCTCTGTCTGATGTTCTCAAATAAATAAATAATTTGAGAGACAGAGGCAGACGGAGAGAGAGAGAGAGTGACTATGGGGCACATCAGGGCCTCTTGCCACTGCAGACAAATTGAATCAAAGTGAATTGCATGTACCACTTTGTGTATCTGGCTTTACATGGGTACTGGGGATTTGATCCTGGGTCTTCAGTCTTTGCAAGCAAGTAAATGCCTTTAAGTGCTAAGCCATCTCTCTAGCACATAAGGAATAATTTTAATCTCATTCAAATTATTTCAAAGACAGAAAAAGGAAGAATCCTTATCCATGTGTCTTCCAAAATAACAATTCCTAATGCAGCCAATATAGACAGTATAAGAAATACTTCATGGGCTGGAGAGATGGCTTAGCGGTTAAGCGCTTGCCTGTGAAGCCTAAGGACCCCGGTTCGAGGTTCGATTCCCCAGGGCCCACGTTAGCCAGAGGCACAAGGGGGCGCACGCATCTGGAGTTCGTATGCAGTGGCTAGAAGCCCTGGCGTGCCCATTCTCTCTCTCTCTCTTTACCTCTCTCTCTCTCTCTGTCACTCTCAATAAATAAAAATGAACAACAAAAAAAAAAATTTTTTAAAAGAAATACTTCAGGCCAGTCTCATTTATATAAATAGATGTAAGATGACAAATGAAAATTTAACAACCTGAGCTAAGAATTAGGGAGAACTTGCAATCAAGACCATGAAAGATTTATCACAAGGGGCAGTGATAGAGTGTCTACAAACACAACAAATCAATTTACTAAAAGTAGATAAACTTCATGATCAACTTCATAGTAACAGAAAGTCTTTCTCTTTAAAAGTATGTAGGGAGGGCTGAAGAGATGGCTCAACCTTTAGGGCACTTGTCTGCAAAGCCTAAGGAACCAAGTTCACTTTCCCAGATGCACAGGGTGGCGCATGTGTCTGGAGTTTGTTTGCAGTGGCTAGAGGCCCTGGTGTGCCCATTCTCTTCCTCTCTCTCTCTCTCTCTCTCTCTATCTATCTATTTCTACCTGCTTCTTTCTCTCTCTTTCAAATGAATAAATAAAATATTTCTTTTTTTTTAATTTTTATTTATTTGAGCATGACAGACCGAAAAGAGGCAGAGAGAGAGAGAGAATGGGTGTGTTAGGGCCTCAAGCCACTGCAAACGAACTCCAGACTCGTGCGCCCCCTTGTGCATCTGGCTAACGTGGGACCTGGGGAATCGAGCCTCGAACCGCAGTCCTTAGGCTTCACAGGCAAGCGCTTAACTGCTAAGCCATCTCTCCAGCCCTAAAATATTTCAAAAAAAAAGAAATTTAAAAAGAAGTGGGCTTGAGAGATGGCTTAGCGGTTAAGGCACTTGCCTGTGAAGCCTAAAGATCCAGGTTCAATTCTCCAGATCCCACATAAGCCAGATACACAAGGTGTCACGTGCACCTGGAGTTTGTTTGCAGTGGCTAGAGACCCCTGGTGTGCCAATTCTCTCTCTCTAATAAATAAATAACATAAAAATAAATCTTTTAAAAATTAATAAAATAAAATAAGTATTAAGGGAGGAGGAAAAACAGTTCAGCAGTTAAAGGTGCTTGCTTACAAAGCCTGTCTATTCATTTGTAGCAGCAAGAGACCCTGATGCACCCATACATGCACATGCATGCACACACACACACACACACACACACACACGTGCAAGTAAATAATTTTTTACAGAATATGAAAGGCTTTTTTGTTTGGTTGGGTTTTTTGTTTGCTTGTTTATTTGTTTTTGGTTTTTCAAGATAGGGTTTTGCTCTAACGCAGGCTGACCTGGAAATCACTATGTAGTCTCTCAGGGTGGCCTCAAACTCACAGTGATCCTCCTATATGCCTCCCAAGTGCTGGCATTAAAAATGTGAGCCACCACGCTTGGCTTCAAAGACTTTTCAAATTACAAATAGGTGATATCTTCCTAATAACCACCCAAAGTCTTAAGAACATCATATACAGCAAATAAAAGTGTTTGTTTTTTCAAGTTGGGTGAAAATACCACTTTCCTTACTTCTACTCAGCATTTTACTAGAACTCTAAAACTAATTTCTTATGGCTAGAGAGATGGCTCAGCGGTTAAGGAGCTTGTCTGCAAAGCCTAACGACCTGGGTTCAAATCCCCAGTTTGCAGCAGTTTAGAGACCCCGGCATGCCCATTCTCTTTGTCTGTCTCTCTAATTTTTTTTCTCTTATTTTGTTTTATTTATTTAAGAGAAAAAGAGGCACACAGAGAGAGAGCCAGTGAGGAAGAGAGAGTATGGGCATGCCAAGGTCTCCTGTCACTGCAAATGAACTCCAGATGCATGTGCCACTTGTGCATCTGGCTTTATGTGGGAACTAGAAAATTGAACTCGGGCTGTTGGGCTTCTCAAGCAATGCTTTTAACCACTAACCCATCTCTCCTGCCCTGTCTCCACTCTCCTTCTCTCTCTCCTTGTAAATAATAAAGAAATATTTTTTAAAAGACGATGTGAAAGATACTTAGATTGCTTAGGGAGACTTAACCATCCAAAAGGAGAACTACATACATAACTAATAACTCAACCTGTGACAGAGATGTCTCTGCAGGTCATAGGAGTAAGGATGTAATATGTGATAAATGATGGTGGGTTGATTACCCAAATGAAATATAATTGAATTGACCCATTCCTCATACCATACATGAAATAGTAATGAATAAAAAGTAAATAAAGTCCTATATATGAAAAGGAAAACTTCAAAAATTTTAGACATAATTAAAGTATAGGAAAACATAACATTTAGGCAAAAAAGAGCTTTCTTAACAAGAAACAAAGAAAAACTATAAAATAAAGCACTAGCAAATTCAACCAGATTGAAATTTAATCTTTTTTGTTTTTAATTTTTATTTATTTAAGAGTGACAGACACAGAGAGAAAGACAGAGAGAGGGAGAGAGAGAGAATGGGCGCGCCAGGGCTTCCAGCCTCTGCAAACGAACTCCAGACGCGTGCGCCCCCTTGTGCATCTGGCTAACGTGGGACCTGGGGAACCGAGCCTCGAACCAGGGTCCTTAGGCTTCACAGGCAAGCGCTTAACCGCTAAGCCATCTCTCCAGCCCGAAATTTAATCTTTTGAGGCATCAAAAAGCACCATAAATTCCGGGCATGGTGGCACACGCCTTTAATCCCAGCACTTGGGAGGCAGAGGTAGGAGAATCACAGTGAGTTCGAGGCCACCCTGAGACTACCTAGTAAATTCCAGATCAGTTGAGCTAGAGTGACCCTACCTCAGAAAACAAACGAACAAAAAAGCACCATAAATGTGATGAGCATGAAAATTATAGCCAGCTGTGGTCCTGTAACCTCAACACTTGAGAGGTAGATATAGAAAGATTGTGGGTTCAAGGTCATCCCTGCTACACAGAGAGTTTGAAGCCAGCCTGGGCCACATGAGACCCAATCTCAAAAAGAAAAGGAGGCAGAGGTAAGAGAATCACTGTGAGTTCAAGGCCACTCTGAAACTACATAGTGAATTTAAGGTCAGCCTGGGCCAGAGTGAGACTTTACCTTGAAAAACCAAAGGAAGGAAGGAAAGAAGGAAGGTGAGGAAGAAGTGGGGGGGGGAGAAAAAAAGTGAGAGGGAAAAGGAAGGAAGGGAAGGAGGGAGAGAGGAAGAAAGAGTGGGAAGAAGGAAGGGAGGGAGGGAAGGAAGGAAGGTTATTTTTGTTTGTTTGTTTTGTTTTTCAAGGTAGGGTCTCACTCTGGCTCAGGCTGACCTGGAATTCACTATGTGGTCTCAGGGTGGCCTCGAACTCTCAGCAGTCCTCCTACCTCTGCCTCCCAAATGCTGGGATTAAAGGTGTGCACCACCACACCCAGCAGGAAGTTTATTTTTAAAAAAATATTTATTTATTTGACAGAGAGTCAGAGAGAAAAAGAGTGAATGGGTGTGCCAGGGCCTCCAGCCACTGCAAAGAACTCCAGACACATGCACTACCTTGTGCATCTGGCTTATGTGGGTCCTGAGGAATCGAACCTGGGCCCTTACACTTTGCAGGCAGTACCTTAACTGCTGATCCATCTCCCCAACCCAAGAAGGTTATTGTTAATGCTTATCAACAATACAAAAATTGTGTCTATATTATAAAATGAAGTACTGCAAAGAATAAGATGAGCAACCTAATAGAAAAAAACAAATCAATAAAGAATACAAGTAGAAACTCATTAAAACCATGTTGCAAAGTGTTCCCAAACAGCCTATTATTAAGTATATAACATCACCAGAACACAAAAAAATGCAAAACTCGAGCCATGTTATAACTCCGTTTCATGCCCATTCAATTGGCAACAATTTTAGCACTCCCAGATCCTGGCAGTCACTGCAGAACCATTGGTTCTGACAGGTTATTGGGAAAACCACTCTGAGGACAATTGATCAGTGCTTAATACTGCTCCAGGCACATATTATGCGGCACCCACAAATCTAACTTTAAAGTTGGAAATGCCCTAACATCGGTCAGAGAAACGTCTACGTGTGGCAGACTCACTCAAAAGAGTGCTACACCACCATGAAAATGATTGAATAGGAGATCCGTGCATCAACTAAGCAAGTCTCAAAAATATAACTTTGGGGCTGGAGAGATGGCTTAGCGGTTAAGCGCTTGCCTATGAAGCCTAAGTACCCCAGTTCGAGGCTCGGTTCCCCAGGTCCCACGTTAGCCAGATGCACAAGGGGGGCACACATCTGGAGTTCGTCTGCAGTGGCTGGAGGCCCTGGTGCGTCCATTCTCTCTCTCTCTCTGCATCTTTCTCTGTCTGTCGCTCTCAAATAAATAAATAAAAATAAAAACAAAAAAATTAAATATATATATATATATATATATATATATATAACTTTGACAGGGGGTACAGGTAACATGACTGGACCCTGGAAGGTGAAAAGGGCAGGAAAGTTTGCACTTGTTAGAAATCAATGATGATTTGACCTCTTATCTCTTGCCTAGTTCCCTAGACCTGTTTTTCCACAAACAATCAGGACCCTCTCCTGGGAGGGAGGTCTTTCATAGGATTCAAACATTGTGGATGGTCAAGTTCAACCTCCAGAACTTGGTGCCAGGGCTACCCTCTTCCTGAGACAGCCCCTAGCCCTGACCAACCAGTTGGTCCTCTGGCTCACCTGAGCTGGAAGACACCCCCCCATAAGGTCATAAATAACCTTTGCAAGGGGAGGGCAGGTGTTCTGACCACTAGGGAACTTCTAGCTGTGGGTGAGTTTTTCCCTGCACTGGGCCTGGGCTGGCTGGGAGGACCCCTAGCCCTGCTCTGCACATGGGCTCCTCTACCCCCTCCAGCTGCCCACATGGCAGGAGCTCCTTGAACTTTCTTCTCTGTCTTTTCTTTCCACGCTTTTTTCCCAGGCCCTCCGTGTGGGATCTCTAGCCATGTGGGTGTCTTTCCTTGGCTCTGTACTTCCCTCAATAAATTTTATATTTATATATTTATTTATTTATATTTATATCTATATAACTTTGAGCTGGGTGTGGTGGCACACGCCTTTAATCCCAGCACTTGGGAGGCATAGGTAGGAGGATTGCTGTGAGTTTGAGGCCAGCCTGAGACTCCATAGTGAACTCTAGGTCAGCCTGGGCTAGAGTGAGACCCTACCTCAAAAAAAAAAAAAAAAAATATATATATATATATATATACACACATATATACATATACATATATACATATACATATACATATATATATATATATATATATCCTCCACAGGAACATGTACACATACAGATGTGCATTCGTATACCCACCTCTACCCACACACACACAAAAAAAAATCTTGAGTGAAATAAAACAGTTATATTAGGATAAACACAGTTTGACAGCATAATCCTACGTATGTAGCTTTAAATTTGCAAACTAATACCATGTATTATTGAAGTATACCTATATTTGTGTAGTTGAACTATAAATATGAGAACGGTAGATGTTACAGTCAGACACAGTGGTGGTTACTTCAAGGAAATGGACAGAGGAAGGGACTATGAGGGAATGGCACACTCACAGGAACTTAAGTTTTTTTTATCTGTGTGTGTGTGTGTGTGTGTGTGTGTTCATGCAGGTGAGTGTGGACACATACATGTGGAGGTCGGAGGACAACCTCACCTTCCACCCTGTGTGAGGTGTAATTTTTTTTTTAATTTTTTATTTATTTATTTGAGAGCGACAGACACAGAGAGAAAGACAGATAGAGGGAGAGAGAGAGAATGGGCGCGCCAGGGCTTCCAGCCTCTGCAAACGAACTCCAGACGCATGCGCCCCCTTGTGCATCTGGCTAACGTGGGACCTGGGGAACCGAGCCTCGAACCGGGGTCCTTAGGCTTCACAGGCAAGCGCTTAACCGCTAAGCCATCTCTCCAGCCCCTTTTTTGGTTTTTTGAAGTAGGGTCTCACTCTAGCCCAGTCTGACCTGGAATTCACTATTTAGTCTCAAGGTGGCCTCGAACTCACAGCGAACCTCCTACCTCTGCCTCCCGAGTGCTGGGATAAAAGAATCTTCTGTTGTTCACTGCTGTGTTCACCTGGCTAGCTGGCCAGCAAATGTCCAGGATTCTCCTTCCTCTGCCTTGTTTCTGTTTCTCTTTCTCTAGGCACACCGGGTTACAGACACTAGACCTATAGCACCCACCTTTACGTGAGTTCTGGACCCAGCCTCAGCTATTCACCCTTGCAGGGTGTGGTAGTTGGGATGTATGTTCCCCCAGTAGGTTCAGGTGTTAAAATTAAACTTGTGATTTGGATCTCTAGCCACCTGGCTGGAGGAGATGTCACTGGGGAGGGGGGGTGGATCCTGGGGTCCCACCCAAAGGTGTGTCTGGGGGACGGATCTGGATTCTAGCCCAAAGGCGTGGAGAGCAGTGTGAGTGGGGTGGGGAAGGGGGTTTTTGCTGGCTACCAATTTGTGCTTGCTGCTTTTTCTGGTGTTTGCTGGCTGCTGGTGGTTTTTCTCACTCTGTCTGCTTGGCCTACAAAGGGGATCCAGCTACTTCTTCCATAGATGGAACATCCCTGGATCTATAAGCTTGAAATGAACTCTTCCTCTCATAAGCTATGCCTGGCTTGGATGTTCATCCCAGCAATGTGGAGCTGATTAGAACACAGACAAACATTGTATCCCCTCAGCCATCTCCCCTATGCATCAGCTCTACCTTTGAAAACCTTTTTATTGTGAGATTCGTATTTATTCACAGGCAGTTGTAAACAGTACAGAAAAGTGCTCTATACCTTTGCCTCAGATTTCCCCAGTGATTACATTATATAACTGTGCTACAGTATTGAAGTTAGGGTACTGACATTGGCACATGCAGGTGTGCAGTTCTGTGCCAATGTCTAGATTCCTAGGACCCCCACCACAATAATGATACACAACTACCCCATAAGCACACTATTTCCCTCACTATATCACTATAGAATCACACCCACTCTCCCTCCTATTTTCCCCCATCCCCAACCCCTAGCAAATATTAACTCTCTCTCCAACTTTAAATTGATATTTAAAATCATCATGTATGGGCTGGAGGGATGGCTTAGCAGTTAAGGCATTTTCCCGTAAAGTCAAAGGACCCAGGTTCAATTCCCCAGGACCCACGTTAGCCAGATGCACAAAGGTGTGCGTTAGCCAGAAGCACAAGGGGGTGCATGCATCTGGAGTTTGTTTGCAGTGGCTGGAGGGGCTGAAGGCCCTGGTGTACCCATTCTCTTTCTCTCTCTCTCTCTCTCTCTCTCTCTCCCTCTCTCTCTCTCTCTCTCTCTCTCTCTTTCTTTCATCCTCCCTCTTTTTCTCTCTGTCTGTCATTCTCAAATAAATAAATAAAAATAAAAAATATTTTTTAAAAATCATCACGTAGCCGGGGATGGTGGCACTCACCTTCAATCCCAGCACTTGGGAGGCAGAGGTAGGAGGGTCACGGTGAATTCAAGGTCACCCTGATAATACATACTGAATTCCAGGTCAGCCTGGACTACAGTGAGACCTTACTGCCAACAAACCAAATAAGGGCTGGAGAGATGGTTTAGCGGTTAAGGCACATGCCTACAAAGCCCAAGGTCCCAGATTCAATTCTCCAGGTCCCACGTAAGCCAGATACACATGGTGGTGCATGCATCGGAGTTTGTTTGCAGTGGCTAGAGGCCCTGGTGTACCCATTCTCTCTCTCTCTCTCTCTTTCTCTAATAAATAAATCAATAAAAATAGATCTTAACAAAACAAATAAATAAATAAAATAAAATGACTTCATTATGTAACATATGACTGACTGTGGTGGTTTAAATGTAAAATGGTCCCCCCCCCATAGCCTCAAGTGTTTGTGATTAAGCTTACCCCAAGCTGACGGAGCCTTTGGGAGGTGCAACACTGCTTCATCTGTATTGAGGGGGGACCTTGGGTTTGATTGGTTTAGCTGCTGGCTATTGAGAGCTAGCTCACTCTTATCTCTCTCTCTACTCCTCTCCAACCCCCCCCCCCAGTATGTGTGATGACTGAGCTAGCATCCTCCACCATGATGGAGTCTCCCCTCGAAACTGTAAGTCTGAAGTAAATCTTTTCTTCCCATAAGATGCTCCTGGTTGGGTGTTTGTCCCAGCAAAGGAAAGCTAATTACTCCACTGACCATTTGAGGCTGGCCTTTTTGTTTTGTTTTGTTTTGTTTTTCCAATCAGAATACTGAGGTCCACCCAAGTTGTTTCCTGTGAGGATGATTCTTTTCTTTCTTTCTTTCTTTCTTTTTTTTTTTTTTTTTGAGGTAGGGTCTCACTCTAGTCCAGGCTGGCCTGGAATTCAGTATGGAGTCTCAGGGTGGCCTTGAGCTCATAGTGATCCTCCTACCTCTGCCTCCCGAGTGCTGGGATTAAAGGCGTGCACTACCACGCCCTGCCGATTCCAATTCTTTTCGATTTCTAACTAGTAGTCCATAGACTATGGACTGGTATAGAACACTTCAGTTGTTTTCAGTTTGGAAACAAAGCCAATAGAAGCAGTCATGTAGAGGGTGAACTTTTTTTTTCCTCTAGGATGAATGCCTAGGAGTAATTTCGTTAGGGTAGATGATTAGTGTATTTTTTCTCAACTATTTTCCAGAGTAGTTATACCATTTTACTTTCCCCTCAGCAGTACACAAGAGTGTTTTTCCCACATCCTCAACAGCATTTCCTATTGCCATTATTTTTATTCTTATTATTTTAGCTGTTTTCGTGGATGTTTAGTGATATCTCATTATGATCTCAAACATATCTCCCTGCATACATCTTTAATCCCACCACTTGGGAAGCAGAGATAAGAGGATCACCATGAGTTTGAGGCCATCCTGAGACTACATAAGTGAATTCCTGGTCAGCCTGGGCTCAAAAAGCAAAAACAAGCTGGGTGTGGTGGCACACGCCTTTAATCCCAGCACTCAGGAGTTAGAGGTAGGAGGATCGCCATGAGCTGGAGACTACTCTGAGACTCCATAGTGAATTCCAGGCCAGCCTGGGCTAGAGTGAAACCCTACCTTGAAAAACCAAAAAATAAAAAATAAAAAGCAAAAACAAACAAACAAAACAGAAGTATCTCCCTGACAACCAGGGAGGCTTAACATTTTCCCTGTGTTTACTAAACTATGCTGGGGGCGTGGCTGAGCATGTAAGAACACTTGCTGAATAAGCATGAGTCTGAGAGAATCTGATGTGCCCTGAGTTTGATTCCCCAACAGCCACAGAAATAGCTGGGTGTGATCATGTGCACCTGGGACCTCAGTCCTGTAAGACTGGAGACAGGAGAATCACTCGGGCTCTCTGGTCAGCCAGTATGACTGAAAATAACAGCTCCAAGTTCAGGGAGTCACCCCATCTCAAGGAAACATGTGGATGAGTGATACAAGACATCCAGTATTCTCCTCTGGCCTCCAAATGTGTGTGCACTGGGCATGTGCATTTGCACATACATGTGCATACACACATGTATACCACCCCATATATACAATACACACATGCAAAAAAAGAGGAAATAGGGTTTGAAAGATGGTTTAGCAATTAAGGTGCTTGCCTGCAAAGCCAAAGGACCAAGGTTTGATTCCCCAGGACCCATGTAAGCCAGATGCACAACGTGGTGTATGCATCTAGAGTTCATTTGCAGTGGCTGGAGGCACTGGCATGCTCTTTCTAGCTCTCTGTTATTCTGCTTCTTTCTCTCTCTCAAATAAATAAAAATAACATATTTTTTAAAAGAGGAAGTAAAGAAATTAAATTGAGGAATGGTGAGATTGCTTAGTGGTAAAGGCATTTGCCTGAAAAGCCTTAGGACCCAGGTTTGATTCTCCAGGACCCACATAAGCCAGAGGCACAAGGGGGGTGGTGCATGCATCTGGAGTTTGTCTGCAGTGGCTGGAGGCCCTGGCACACCCATTCTCTCCTCCTCTCCCTCTCTCTCTCTCTCTCTCTCTCTCTCTCTCTCTCTCTCTCTCTGCCTCTCTCTCTCTCTCTGAAATAAGTTAATTTAATTTTTTCAATTTAAAAGAGGGCTAAAGAGATGGATTAGCAGTTCAGGTGCATGCCTGCAAAGCCTAAGGACTCAGGGTCTATTCTCCAGGTCCCACATAAGCCAGAGGCATATGGTGGCACATGCATCTGGAGTTCATTTGCAGTGGCTAGAGGCCCTAGTGTGCCCATTCTCTCTCTCTCTCTCCCTCTCTCTCCCCATGCTAAAGTTAGTCAAAATTTTATCTACTACCAATGAGCACATGGAAATCAAAAATAAAATTATAGTGCTATATATAGGCACTTATGTATATATTAAAACCAGGGCATTGCTCATGCTAGGCAAGTGCTGCATTTCCAGCCCAGGCTATTTTTGAGACAGGATCCCACTAGCTAGCCCAAGCTGACCTCATAATCACTATCTTCCTGCCTCTATCTCCCAAGTGCTAATATTATAGGCAAGTGCCACCATGCCCAACTTAGGCAGAAATCTTTTTTTATTATTATTTTTCTTTATTTCAGAGAGAGAGAGAAATAGGTGGGGAGGGAGGAAAAGAGAGAGAGAATGGGCACGCCAGGGCCCCCAGCTGCTGTGAATGAATTCCAGATGAATGCGCCCCCTTGTGCATCTGGCTTATGTGGGTCCTGGGAAATTGAACCTGGATCCTTTGGCTTTGTAGGCAAGCACCTTAACCACTAAGCTATTTCTCCAGCCCCAGAAGTCTTTTTTTTTAATCAACTTGTATAGATCTTGCATGCTAAAATACTAATGAAAGAAATCAAAAGCCTAGTTTAAGTGGAGAGATATGCCACATTTATGAATTTGAAGACTCAACAAAGATGTCAGTTTTCAAAATCACATTCTGGCCTAATATATCCACTACCAAGATAATAATGTCCAGTACTTTGTAAAAACGGCTTAAACCAACCAGCTTTTACTGGTTCCAACTGAAAGCATGTCTGTACACATATATGTGATGCAAATATAGGGTTAAGCCTTACTTCAATAAAGCACTGTTGTGCTTGGCTGTTTGTGGAAAAAAATACAAATGGAAAACATCATCCTCCCCATTAAGTTCAACTTACATGAGCTGCAAAGCAGACTCACACATGGCCAGCGTGTGACAGCCGCTCTAAGGCATGCCTATGTTACTTGGCATTTTTTTTCCTTACATCACCCTAACCTGAAACCCATGTGGAAGATATGAATCTCCCTGGAGCTGCCTCTCAGCACAAATGATAAGATAAACTTCCAACTTCACTCCATCATTCTTCACTTGGCCCCCTCCAAGCGCAGAGAGATCCATTATCTGCTGGGGCCATCTGAGCCCTACACAGCCTTCTTCCTTGCGTCATACCCAGCCAGGGTGCCACTTATTCTTTGATCTTCTTCAGTTGTTCCCTACCTCCTCACTCCCATCAGCACATGAGTGCCCTGGTCTCGAGACAGAGAACTCATTAATATTCACCATGGATGGGCCCCGTGGGTGTTCTCTCTACCACAGATGTGTCTAGACGTCCATAAATATCAGCAAAGAAAAGCAGATTTTTTAAAAAATCAGTTGTGAGTAAACAGGTAGGGCGCAGAGCTCTGAGTGGAGCCCCAAGCATTGGGACCAAGGGGGACATCTGGAGTGTTTGCACTGGGAAGCCACTCACAAGTCAGTATGACAGAAGATCTTATGAGAAAAATCAAATGCCATTAAACATCTGCTGTTAGCGGTGCTTGGGAATTTGGGTAGTGGAACTTCCAAATATAACTCACCAGACTTCGCTGCTCACAAATCAATCCAGAGATCTTGACGCTACGTAAAGCATCCGTGATTGGACCCGGCTGAATTCTACAACTCAATCATGTCAAGGCTGCTTGAAACACAATGTGCTGTTCACACAATACAGCCAAAACACTGGCATCTCACCTCACTATCAGTGGTTGCTAGGATGAACTGCTACTATGAAATCACGGGTGTATAACCACCCTAGCCCACTCCAACTGCCAGGCACTGTACCACCCACGTCAGATGATAAAAAGCCAAACAAGCTTGGCTTCTACGAAGGTCTTACGTCAAACAGCAGGAGAGGAGAGCTATCATGTGAGAAACAACTTGAGGATTGACAATATGTGGATTCTTCCTTCTGCAGCTAAGCCAGAAGAGGAGTGATCAGAACAAACTAAAATGTTACAGAAGGGGCTAGAGGGATGGCTCAGCAGTTAGGGCATTTGCCTGCAGAGCCAAAGGACCCAGGTTCGATTCCCCAGGACCCACATTAGCCAGATGCACAAGGGGGTGCCTGTAACTGGAGTTCGTTTGCAGTGGCTGGAAGCCCTGGCACACTCATTTTCTCTCTCCCTCTTTCTCTCTGTCAAATAAATAAATAAATCTAACTTTAAATTTAAAAAAATCTTAGCCCCAACCACTAGCTCTCCCTGGGACTTAAGGGAGTCAGTTACTGGCTTCTCAGACAAGGGAAACCCAGACTTCACGTAAAGCCAGCTCCAGCCATTGCTTAGGTAACCATGAGCTACTCTTGTTTTTCTAAGCTTCAGTCTGTGTACCCAAGGGGACTGAGAATGGTACCAAACTCATGGAATTATTATGAAGAATAAAGAACAGCTGGAGAGATGGCTTAGCAGTTAAGGTGTTTGCTTGAGAAGCCTAAGGACATAGGTTCAACTCCCCAGAACCCACCTAAGACAGATGTACATGGTGGTGCATGCATCTGGAATTTGTTTGCAGCCACTTGAGGCCCTGGTGCGCCCATTCTGTCTCTGCCTGTCTCTCTTCTATCTTTCTGCTTGCAAATAAATAAAATTTAAAAAAGAAATGTTTTCATGTTTCCTTTAGAATAGGTCCACTAGTAAAAATCTGGTTTCATTTGCAAAATATATGTGTGTGTGTGTGTGTGTGTGTGTGTGTATGTATGTATGTATGTATATATATGCTAGGGCTGGAAAGATGGCTCAGCAATTAAGGGTGCTTGCTCACAAAACCCTGACAACCTGGGTTTGATCCCAAGTACCCACATAAAACCAGATGCACAAGGTGGCACATGTGCCTGGAGTTTGTTTGCAGGGGCTAAAGGCCCCCGTGCACCCATTTATATTTTTTCTCTCTCTCCCTCTTTCTCAGTCTGTCCCTCTCAAAGAAATAAATAAAAATACTTTTAAAAAGATGCAGGCAAGGGCTGGAGAGATGGCTTAGCAGCTAAAGTGCTTGCGTGTGAAGCCAAAGGACCCACGTTTGACTCTCCAGATCCCACATAAGCTGGATGCACAAGGTGACGTAAGCACACAGGGTTGACATGTGCACAAGATGGTGCATGCATCTGGAGTTTATTTGCAATGGCTGGAGACCCTGGCACACCAATTCTCTCTCTCTCTCTCATAAAGAAAAAAAAAAAGCCCAGTCTAACTGGGCTTGCCTCAGAAAAAAGGATGCAGGAAAAAAATATTCACTTTTTTTTTCACCTTCAGCTTTGGGTACGGTGCTGGGACATGAACACATGCTAGGAAAGTATTACACCACTGAGTTATACCCCAGCAATTCGCCTTCAGTTGTGAAGAATATCTTCAATTGATTGGGTTGCAGATGGGCAATTACTTTTTGTTTTGTTTTGTTTAAAACATATTGGGCTAAAGCTGGGCATGGTGGTGCACAACTTTAATCCCAGCACTCGGGAGGTGGAGGTAGGAGGATTGCCATGAGTTCAAGGCCACCCTGAGATTACATAGTGAATTCCAGGTCAGCCTGAGCTAGAGTGAGAACCTACCTCAAAAAAAAACATTATATATATGGCTGGAGAGATGGCTTAGTGGTTAAGCGCTTGCCTGTGAAGCCTAAGGAACCCAGTTTGAGGCTCGATTCCCCAGGACCAACGTAAGCCAGATGCACAAGGGGGTGCACGCATCTGAAGTTCTTTTGCAGTGGCTAGAGGCCCTGGCATGCCCCTTCTCCATCTATCTGCCTCTTACTCTCTCTGTTACTCTCAAATAAATAAATAAATAAATATGGAAACTGGGCATGATAGCTCACATCTTTTTCTTAATTTATTTTTATTTATTTATTAGAGACAGAGAGAGAGAGAGAGAGAATGGGTGTGCCAGGGTCTCTAGCCACTGCAAACAAACTCCAGATGCATGTGCCACCATGTACATCTGGCTTACATGGGACCTGGAGAATCAAACCTGGGTCCTTAGGCATTGCTGGCAAGCACCTTAACTACTAAGCCATCTCTCCAGCCCACATTTTTTAAAGTCTTTATTTATTTATTTTTATTTTTACTTTTGTGTGTGTATGTGTGTGTGTGTGGCTCACGTTTTTAATCCCAGTACTTGGAAGGCCGAGGTAGGAGGATCACCATGAGTTCAAGGCCACCCTGAGACTACAGAGTGAATTCCAGGTCAGCCTGGGCCAGAGTGAGACCCTACCTCAAAATAAATAAATAAATAAATACTACACACACACACACACACACACACACACACACACACACACACATACACACACACACATATATCACTTTGTGAATTTGCATGCCATTCTTGCAATTGGCCATACTAGTCTTCTCTGTATAATTCCAATTTTAATATATGTGCTGCTTAAGTGAGCACTAGATAGGTAATTCTTTTACCATCTAGTGTTAGTCAGCATTCTCTAGAGGAACAGACTGGCAGAATAAATATGAGTGTATGTGTTTATACATGCATATATATGTAAGTATACATACAGATGTATACATTGGGAATATATATATGTGTATGTATGAATGTATACATACATATGTACATCTATTTGTAAACATACATATATCTCGAGGATGTATTAGGCTGGCTTACATGGTACGGGCTGGGGATCCAGCAGTAGCTGTCCACACACTGCAGAGGCTGAGAGTTGAGTAGCTTACTCCAATTCTCAGCAGTTCCAATGTGGCACCAGAAGCGTGGAGGATTCCTGAAGATCAGCTTGTCTTTGGTCCACATTGGAAGGCCACAGAAGCTGGGTTCTATTCCGTAACCCAATCAAGATGACAAGTGACATCTGTGAGTTCCTGGATTCTTGCTCCAGGGCTGGTCATGGTTCCCCCAAAAGGTGCCCAGACAACCGGGTTGGATGAGCGTGTGATGAGAGAAAGAATCACTCCCAGGAGATAGTTTTGGCGAAGGGCTCTCTCAGTTTATTGTCAGGGAAATGGGTTTTAAGCATCTGAGGTCGGGGGGAGGGTCCTAAGGGGATTGGTTGCACCAGGTTCATTCTTAATGACTAATTAGCATATGGGGACATTCATTCCAGCACATAGGCAGTGGCCGGGTGAGGGGGAGTTGTGTGATCTAGGATCTCAGGGGGATGGGCTGTGAAGGTACCCACTGTTAAGGAGTTTCCTAGGCAACTGGCCAAAGGTCACAAGGCTTGGAGCCAAGCCTAAGTTCAGGTGTGCTGGGCTTGGAAAGAGAGTGGCCTCCGGAACCCGGGGGTCCTCAGCTATACCTGGCAGCTGAAGCCCCTCTCTTGAAGGCTCCAGCCTGTGGCTGGAAGTGCCCAACAACTCCCCCTTTGTTTTTATAAAGGGGCAGTGTCATCCCAAATGAGTTCTTTATAATTTACCATAGGTCCAGATAGAGTTAGGCGGTGTATGAGAACTTGACTAGCAACCTTAGCAATATTAGTTATTTGTTATCTGAGAAATTTGATGAAATGGGCCTACAAGCAATAGGGTTCTTATAGTAAGGAGGGAGCTAAGGAGAAGCCAAGTAACTAAAGGGCTAGAGAACCAGGTGGTGGGGTCCTCGGGCTTGGAGCAGTCAAGCAGCTTAACAACATTTGATTCCTTAACAAGGAAAACAATATTCTTGTCCCAAGACCATACATGCCCCCCAAGATCAGCAGTAATGAAGTCTCAGGTTAGCCGGTTTTGAAGTACCACACCTGTGAGAAAGTTCAATTGTCTCTGGAAAGATTAGAGGCTGTTGGTCACTGGAGGCACCCAGAGACAGCATCATGCCAAGGGCCACCAGCAGAGGGATGAAGATTTCTTTCGGTTGGCACAGGTGGAGTTTTATAGGTTTTGTTCTTGTAGAGATACACCTGTGAATCAATCAAGACTGGGGGACAGTAAGTGGGAGAGGAAATATTTATGCATAGGGTGGTTACTCCTTTTGAACCAAAGAAGAGCAGGTATCTTGACACAACCCATTCTGATTATGTAAATATGGAGCAGGCATTTAGCTCTGGTTGGCTTAGAGCTGGACAGGCAGAAAGACATAATTTGACCAGCATTAAAGAGGGTGAGGCCTGTCCTTTGCAGAACCAGGGACACGGTGCACACATGGTAAAACAGTTATCTGGAACTAGACAAGAGATGAGAAAAACTTTCCAGAGACTTCTGGCCAAGATGGCGACTGTCTAGCTGCCCTGCAAGTCCTGGGGAAAGAAAGGCAAGACATTAAGGGTTTTCTGGGTTTTCTTATCGGGGGGGGGGGGAAACAGGGAATTGTGGATCCCCTCGCAAGCAGGTAGACCACCCCTAACACCAAATAGCCGTCGTGCCCCACCACCGTGGCCCGCAACCCCCACCGCGGCCCAGCACCCCCACCCCACAGTCTGGCACCCCACTGCCGCTCCACCCGCGTCCGTGCCCATCGCCAGCGACCCATGACCCACCACCGCCACACATGCTTCTACGCCCCAATCGCACACACAGATCGATTCCTGCATATGGAAGCTTAAACTGCTCTGTACACTTGCCCACACTACTGTTCAGCAAGCCCAGTCCCATAGCAACTGCCACACAAGCCCAGAGTGTCTCTGGCTTGTGCCAGCTCAGGTGCCCTCCCCTACCTGTCTGCCACGCCTGCCATCCTACATTCTCCTGTGGCGGGGGAGCGCAGACTGTTTCTGGGTCCCAGTGTTCCCAGCCAGAGTTTGGGCTGTTTTAGGGCTTTGTACCTCAGTCCCCCTCCAAGCTCAAATGCAGGCAGCCTTGGCGCATTACCGCTTGAGAATTCAGGCAACTTTGGCACCCCTGTCAGGCAGTAGATAGGTGGTTTTGGCAAGTGGGAGCCAAAGCCCAGGCTGCCTGGCAACTGCCCCAGGTTGCCTCAGATTCCCATTGTGCTAGAGCCCAGGCTGATCCACCCACCTACCTGCCCATACACTGTCATGGGCAGCCCACAGTGCAAAAGAAATACCATGAAAAATCAAATGCAAGAAAACCCAGTTAGACCACCCAGTCCTACAATGAATGCATCTAACCAAAACATAGAAGAGTTATTAGGATCAGAACATCAAACTGAAGCTATGAGCAATGCAACCCTTACCAACCTACTTATAGAACTTGCAGGAAAGCAACAAAGGACCAATAATCATGTGGATACTACCATCCCTAAGCTAGAATAATTTGATAAGAGATTGGAAGGAGTTCAAAGAGAGTTAATAGATTTGAGGAAGAGTGGGGAAAAAAAGAGGACCTTAAAAAGCAGCTGGCCATATAATGGAAACCCTGAAAGCTAGAAGGGCCTGGAGTGAAACTCTCCAAAGTCTAAGAACCTATGGATTCCAACCCAAACTACTCTATCCGGCAAAAGTATCCTTCATAATAGATAGTGAAAGAAAAACTTTCCATGACAAAACTCAGCTTTACAATTATATGAACACAAAACCAAAACTACAGAGAGTATTTCAGGAAATTCTCCACAAAGAAGAAACAAATAACCAAACTCAAATGCCTACAAGAAGCAGATCACAACAACCAAACCCAGAGTAGGCACAAAAACTTCAAAGCCCATGAAAACACCAACACACACCTACCACCACAATATGGCAGGGATCAAATCAAATCTCACAGTCATTACCCTAAATATTAATGGCCTTAATTCGGGGCTGGAGAGATGGCTTAGCGGTTAAGCGCTTGCCTGTGAAGCCTAAGGACCCCGGTTCGAGGCTCGGTTCCCCAGGTCCCACGTTAGCCAGATGCACAAGGGGGCACACGCGTCTGGAGTTCGTTTGCAGAGGCTGGAAGCCCTGGCGCACCCATTCTCTCTCTCTCCCTCTACCTGTCTTTCTCTCTGTGTCTGTCACTCTCAGATAAATAAATAAAAAAATGAACAAAAATATATTTTAAAATGGCCTTAATTCACCCATCAAGAGACACAAACTAACAGGATGGATCAAAAAATTAGACCCCTCAATCTGTTGCCTTCAAGAAACCAACCTCACCACTAAAGACAGACACCTCCTGTTGCAGTCCAGGTCACATTGCTGGTAGAAATCACCCAACCAAAAGCAGCTTATGAGAAAAAGAGATTTATTTTATCTTACAGGCTCAAGGGGAAACTCCACAATGGCAGGGAAAAACAATGGCATGAGAAGAGGGTGGACAGGAGGGCGTGCCAAACACTGGCATGGGGAAACTGGCTTTAACACCCATAAGCCCGCCCCCAACAATACACTCCCTCCAGGAGGTGTTAATTCCCAAATCTCCATCAGCTGGGAACCTAGCATTCACAACACCTAAGTTTATGGGGGACACCTGAATCAAAGCAACACATTCCGCCCCTGGCCCCCATAAACTAATATCCATACATGATGTAAAATACAATGCATTCAGTCTTACTTTAAAAGTCCCACAGTTTTTATCAATTCCAATGATGTTCATACATCCCCATAGTCCAAGATCTTTTAACTGAGCCATAATACCAAAAATTAACCTCAAAAAACCCATAATGGCACAGAATATTCACACTGCAATAGATGGCATTAGGCATAGCAAAGAAACATTCAACCAATACAAGATTTAAACAACCAGGGCAAACATCAAACTCTGTAGCTTCAAGTCCAACAACTCTAGCCAGTGACAAATCTTCAAGTCCGATAATTCTAACTAGCAACAAGTCTCTGGCATTCCAATTCCGCCCCTCCAGCTAGGCTACTCACAGTCCTGGGAAACTTCATCAGGGCCGACAGCTCTCCTTGGCAGCCATCTCATGGTCCCGGCATCTCCACTGGGTCTCTACTGCAAGCCATGGTTCATCTCATGGCCCCATGGGGTCTCTATGCAGGCAACCAGCAATCCTGCTTCACACTGCCCATGGTCATTTCCAAAACACAAGACCGTGTTGCAAACTCAATGACCCTCTTTCCAGCATTTCTTATACTCCACGATATCAGGTAGGGTGCCAATTTGTTAATCCAGGGGAGAATAAAGCAGACTTTGAAGAACAGGACACTCCTTGAGCACTCAGGCCCCTTCAAAAGAGTCTACATTCTTCCTGTTGCCCCAGTGCAGGTCAGCTAGCCCAGGCTCAAAGGTTGTCATCTCTCAGTTGCAGCTGAACAAGCAGGCAACAGTTCACCCAAAGATTTTTCTTTCTGTGCCATATCCCTCTGCACACACCAGTTCATTTCTACGCAAAGTAACCCTGCACAACTTTTCAGGACACAGGCATAACAGCAAGCTTTTCACACAAACTGCTAGCCCAGTCCAAGCAAAGCTCTTTCTTACCCTCATAAGACAAACCTCACAGTCCATAGTTCTTACTGCATTCAGGTCTTGCAGCTCAGACCAGAACAGTCCATCAAGCTGTACTTACAGCATTGCAAGGCATCTCTTAGGCCAAGGTTTCAAATCTTCCCACATTCCTCTTGAAAATCAGCTCCACAAGGCCAAAGCCACACAGTCAGATGTCTAGCAGCAATCCCATTCTTCAGTACCACTTTACTGTTGCAGTCCGGTTCACATTGCTCATAGAAATCACCCAACCAAAAGCAGCTTATGGGAAAAAGAGATTTATTTTGGCTTACAGTCTCGAGGGGAAGCTCCACAATGGCAGGGGAAAACGATGGCATGAGCAGAGGGTGGACATCACTCCCTGGCCAACATAAGGTGGACCACAGTAACAGGAGGGCATGCCAAACACAGGCATGGGGAAACTGGCTTTAACACTCATAAGCCCACCCCCAACAATACACTCGCTCCAGGAGGCATTAATTCCCAAATCTCCATCAGCTGGGAACCTAGCATTCACAACACCTAAGTTTATGGGGGACACCTGAATCAAACCACCACACCTCCTCAGGGTAAAGAGGTGGAAGACAATATTCCAAGCAAATGGGAATAAGAAACAAGCAGGTGTAGCTATATTAATGTCAGATAAAATAGACTTCAAACCAAAAATAATCAAAAAAGACAAAGAAGACTATTTCCTACTCATCAAGGGAACGATCCATCAAGAGGATATTACAATCATAAATTTGTATGCACCAAACACAGGGGCACCACAGTTCATAAAACAAAACCTACTTGACAATAAAACAGAAATAACCACCAACACCATCATAGCTGGGGACTTCAATACACCATTATCAGTAATAGACAGATCATCCAAACAGAAACTCAACAGGGAAGTAAGAGAATTCAACAAAACCATAGAGCACTTAGACCTAATGGACATCTACAGATCTTTGCATCCCAAATTCACAGACTACACATTCTTCTCAGCAGCCCATGGAACATTTTCTACAATAGACCATATACTGGGTCACAAAGACTGCTTCCACATATTTAGGAAAATTGACATAATTCCCTGCATGATATCAGATCATAATGCTATATTGTTAGAAATCAACAACAAAAGACCCACCAAGAATCCCAACGGCACCTGGAAACTGAACAGCACACTTTTAAACAATAAATGGATAGTGGATGAAATAAAAAAGGAAATTGCAAAATTTCTGGAATTGAATGACAATGAGAACACATACCAAAACTTATGGGACACAATGAAGGCGGTCCTCAGGGGGAAATTCATAGCACTCAATGCCTTCATAAAAAAGACAGAAAGATCCCAAATCAATAACCTAATCATCCACCTAAAGGCCTTGGAAAAACAAGAAAAATCCAACCCAAAGAGCTCCAGAAGGAAAGAAATAATTAAAATTAGAGCAGAAATTAATGAATTGGAAACCAAGGAAACAATTAAGACAATTGGCAAAACAAAGAGCTGGTTCTTTGAAAAAATAAACAAGATTGACAAACCCCTGGCCAATTTGATCAAGCAAAAAAAAAGGAGAAGCTTCAAATTAACAAAATTCAAAATGAATGACCCAGCTATAGCACTTCTAGGCATATATCCAAAAGACTCATCACATTTCCTTAGAAGTACCTGCTCAACCATGTTTATTGCTGCTCAATTTATAATAGCTGGGAAATGGAACCAGCCTAGATGTCCCTCAACAGATGAGTGGATAATGAAGATGTGGCACCTTTATACAATGGAGTTCTACTCAGCGGTAAAGAAAAATGAAGTTATGAAATTTGCAGAAAAATGGATGGACCTGGAAAGTATTATACTAAGTGAGGTAACCCAGACCCAGAAAGCCAAGCGCCACATGTTTTCTCTCATATGTGGATCCTAGCTACAGATGACTGGGCTTCTGCGTGAGAATGAAAATACTTAGTAGCAGAGGCCAGTAAGTTAAAAAGGAGACATAAAGGGTAGAGAAAGGAAGAGGGGAGGATACTTAATAGGTTGATGTTGTATATATGTAATTACAATGATTGTAATGGGGAGGTAATATGATGGAGAATGGAATTTCAAACGGGAAAGTGTGGGGCTGGGGAGGAAGGGAATTACCATGGGATATATTTTATAATCATGGAAAATGTTAATTAAAATTAAAAAAAAAAAGACCAAGAGCTTAAAAAAAAAATGAAAAAGGAGAAATCACAACAGACATAAGTGAAATTGGGAGAATCATCAGGACTTATTTCAAAAACCTCTACTCCACAAAACTGGATAATGTGGAGGAGATGGATAAATTCCTGGATGCATACCATCTATCAAAGCTAAACTCAGAGCAGATTATTCACCTCAATGAACCCATCACACTCATGGCGATTGAAAAAGTAATAAAAAACCTCCCCAAAAATAAGAGTCCAGGACCAGATGGCTTCTCAGCTGAATTCTATCAAACCTTCATGGAAGAAATCAAACCAATCTTCCTAAAACTGTGCCACGCAATTGAAGAACAGGGAAAGCTACCCAACTCCTTTTATGAAGCTAGTATCACCCTAATTCCAAAACCAGGCATAGATGCCAAAGGGAAAGAAAACTACCGGCCTATTTCCCTAATCAACTTAGATGCAAAGATCCGGAACAAAATCCTCACAAACTGAATCCAACAACACATCAAAAGCATTATCTACCTTGACCAAGTGGACACAAGGAACACAAGGGTGGTTCAACATATGGAAATCTGTCAATGTAATATACCACATAAACAAGATTAAACATAAAAACCACTTGATTATTTTGATAGATGCAGAAAAGGCCTTTGACAAGATACAACATCACTTCATGATCAAAACATTGGAGAGAATTGGCATGGTTGGTTCATATCTTAACATAATAAAGGCAATATACAAAGCTCTGAAGGCCAAATAATACTTAATGGAGAGAGACTGGAGGAATTCCCATTGAGATCAGGAACAAGACAGGGATGTCCTCTCTCACCTATGCTTTTCAATATAGTACTGGAAGTCCTAGCTCAAGCAATAAGACAGGAGAAGGAAATAAAAGGGATACAACTTGGTAAGGAAGATGTCAAGTTAGCTCTATTCACTGATGACATGATTGCATATGTAAGAGACTCAAGAGACTCCATCCCAAAACTCCTGAAGGTGATTAACTCCTATAGCAAAGTAGCAGGATACAAAATCAATGCACAAAAAACAGTAGCATTTCTATATGCAAATGACAAAGATACAGAGAAAGAAATAATGGACATAGTCCCATTTTCAATAGCAACAAAAAATAAATAAAATACCTTGGAATAACATTAACCAAGGAAGTGAAAGATCTATATAACAAAAACATAAAGACACTCAAAAAAGAAATTGAGGAGGACTTGAGAAAATGGAAAGACCTCCCATGCTCCTGGATAGGCAGAACTAACATTGTGAAGATGACAATCCTACCAAAAGCAATATATAGATTTAATGCAATTCCAATTAAAATCCCTACAGTGTTCTTCACAGAGATAGAAAAAATGATCTCAAATTTCATATGGAAAGGCAGAAGGCCTCGCATATCCAAACATATCCTCAGCAAAAGAAATACCTCTGGTGGCATCACCATACCTGATCTAAAGCTATATTACAAATCCATAGTAATAAAAACAGCATGGTACTGGCATAAAAGCAGGAGTATAGACCAATGGAATAGATTTGAGGACCTGGGCCTTGGGTCAAGCAACTATAGCTACTTGATATTCGACAAAGGCCTGAACAATATAGGCTGGAAAAAAGACAGCATCTTCCACAAATGGTGCTGGACAAACTGGATAACCACATGCAGGAAAATAAAATTTGATCCACACATCTCACCATGCACTACATTCAAATCCAAATGGATCAAAGACCTCAATATAAGACCACAAACTCGAATACTACTGGAAGAAAATTTAGGAAGTATAGGAATGGAAAAAGACTTCCTGAAAAAAAACCCAGTAGCTCATGATCTTAAACAGACACTCAACCAATGGGATCACATGAAGCTGAAGAGTTTTTTTACAGACAAGCATACAATAAGCAAAGCCAATAGATTACCCCCAGAATGGGAGAAAATATTTGCAGGTTATTCAACTGATAGAGGCCTAATCTCTAGAATCTACAAAGAACTCAAAAATCTAAACAGTAAGAAGTCAAACACCCCACTCACAAAATGGGGCAAAGAGCTGAACAGGCAGTTCACAGAGGAAGAAACACAAATGGCAAACACACACTTAAGAAAATGTTCATCATCCCTAATCATCAGAGAAATGCAAATTAAAACAGCTATGAGATTCCACCTTACCCCAATAAGGATAGCAAACATCAAAAAATCAAATGAGGGCTGGAGAGATGGCTTAGCAGTTAAGCGCTTGCCTGTGAAGCCTAAGGACCCTGGTTCGAGGCTCGGTTCCCCAGGTCCCACGTTAGCCAGATGCACAAGGGGGCGCACGCGTCTGGAGTTCGTTTGCAGAGGCTGGAAGCCCTGGCGCGCCCATTCTCTCTCTCCCTCTATCTGTCTTTCTCTCTGTGTCTGTCACTCTCAAATAAATAAATAATTAATTTAAAAAAATCAAATGAAAATAAATGCTGGCGAGGATGTGGAGGAGTAGGAATACTCATCCACTATTGGTGGGAATGTAGGATGGTACAACCACTTTGGAAAGCAATATGGAGACTCCTGAAAAAGCTGACTATAGAGATACGAACAGACCCAGGTATTCCCTTACTGGGTATCTACCCTAAAACCTTCAAACCACAGGCCAGAGAGATTTGCTCAACCATGTTTGTAGTGACTCAATTTGTAATAGCTAAGAGCTGGAATCAATCCAGATGTCCATCACTAGAAAACTAAGATGTGGTATATCTACACAATGGAATTCTACACAGCAGTAAGAAAAAATGACACAAAGAAATTTGGGGAAAAATGGGGCAACCTGGAACAGATCATCCTCAGTGAACTTACCCAATCACAGAAAAAATATCGCCACATAGTCTCACTCATCTACAGCACCTAACCTGAATCTACCCAAGATACCTTACATACCCAGTAAGCATCTCATGGACTAGAAACTAGGATGGATGGGGAGGGAGAGGAGGTCATCAAAGGGGTGGGAAACACTAATCTAGACCCAAATGGTAATGGTACCATAAAATTCTACTTCCTAAAAGGCAGACCAAATGGTTGAACCCTCACCAGGCCCTTATAGGAAACACCTGAACCACAAGACACTGGAGAGGGTAGGATCAATCTAACCTAAACCTTCTACATCTTCCCTCACTCTCCCTCCCCGCTTCCCCCTCTCTCCCTCCCTCCCTCCCTCTCTCTCTCTCTCTCTCTCTCTCCTCCCTAACTCTTGTATATTAGTTATATTCTTCCTCGTTTTCTTATTGGGCACTGACCTGTGACTCCCAGTACCAGCATGGAGCTATCATCCACAATGAGCTTTTGATCAGAGAAACCTACAATGACAGATTTATGTCAAAGTACTTGATGACCCACCAAAGGTTAGTGGTAAGACCCTATTGCTGAAGACTCCATATGTAGCTGACACGTAAAATGGAATGGCATGGCTGGAAGCCAGGAGAGAGTCAGTCCCCAGACAGTCAGCGTATCTAGTGCCAGAAGGTACTACATGGGCGACTGGAGGAAATAACCAATATCTCTCCAAGCAACTCATGGTCTAACCTACTTAGCAACAAATAACTGGTTGTGATGCCCATACAAGTGCAATAGTGGCACACAGCCATGGTGGGGAACCAACTGCTCTTGATTTGGCTATCTGATCCCCTCAGTGGTATGGGACCCATAGCTGGAGCTGGGAAACAAGTCAGAACCATATCCAAACATAAACCCTCTCTCCAATATCAAGCTACCATCAATCATGGGCTACAAGAAGGTCTACACCTATTAAACTCTCTATAAAAAAAAAAAAAGTAAGGGTTATTTCATTTGTCCTGGTGCTAACTTACTCTCCGTTGGAGAATCTGCTTCTCTTTTTCAGATAGATGCAGATCCTAAGGAGAGAGCCACCCCATCATACCTCAAAAGGGCCCTGGCTGAAACTAAGGAAAATTGGTGAAACAAGCAAGGGTGCTGCTGTCCTGATGAACCAGATACCAGCACAAGGGGGAAGGAGACCAACACAGAGAAAAATCAACTCCTACCAAATCAGAGAGCCAGAGCCTCAGAGGCCCCCAACACCTCATCACTGAAGCAGACCAAAAATGAACCCAACATGGCTCAGGGAAATTTTGAGGAAGAGGGGGCAGAAAGAATGTCAGAGCCACATGTTGGGTCAGAATATGCAGAGACATTTATCCTCACCATAACTGTGGGCTAACTCCACAATGCATGACCCATATACCTCAACAAGGAGGGGCCAATGAGGAGGGGGTAGATCATGGATGATCCTAATAATGATACCAAACTGCCTGTATTTGCTGACTAGAAAACTAATTTTAAAAATAATAAAGGACAAAAAAAAAACAAATAAACTAATATGAGAACTGTGACCTCACTTCATTTATGATTCTACAAATGTGCTTCATTTCTAGCTTATTTCAAGTTTATTGTACTCTGACTTAGGCCTAGTCAATGATTCATTTTTGTTTTCTTCTTGCTTGTTGGATATTCCCAGGCACATTGCTGTATTATGCAAGTGTTTGTCAATTCTCTGTAATCCAGTTTGAACATCATTTCCCTCACTGCATTCATCCCACTGCAGCAATGGTAGTATCTTACTAGTAAAAATCAACTTGTTTTCATTATTTAATTTTTACTATAGCAAGAATTTTATAATTGAAATTATGTTTCCTTGCTCAGCTACCAATTTTGTTACTTAAACAGAACTGACATTCTGAGCTATTCCACGGTAAAGAATTACAAAATTAAGGAAAGAAATGCTAAAAAAAAAAAAAAAGAAAAAGAAAGAAAGAAAAACTTTCCTGTCCTTTTTACCATCAGAGGTCCAGTCACCCTAATTCTATCCCCCTTTATTTCTCCCTCTCATGAGAAGACACTCTAATTCTGTGAGGGGACAAGGGACATGGAGATGTCAGATCCTTACTACTTCCTGCTGGATGGGACATGAAGTTGTGGCTTGTGGCACTAAAAGTCTTTCCCAGAGAAGGGAACTATTCTAATAACCCCAGACTGAAGGAAGATAGTCTTGGAAAAGAACATTGGGGAGAAAGAATGAAAGTAAGGAGCTAATGAGAAGTGAGCACACAGCAAACTGGTCCTTTTTGAGGCTGAAGGAATCCAGGTAGGCAGGCTTGTATTGTGTCAGGACCATCTGAGCATGAGCTGGCTGAGATTTTCTTCCAGAACTGTTCACCAAATGGCACAGTAGTATTTGAGATGGCATGTAAAACAGATGAGATAATAGCAGTTATCAGAAACATATACATAACATTTAACCTTGAAAACAGATAGCCACTGGGTGTCATTAAAGGCTGTACAAATATATGTTTTGATCTCAGAACTTATTTGTATATTCTACATTTGAAAATAACCCTTTTGACATCTGTAGTTGTTTTTCTTTATTATAGAATTAGAACTATGGGGAAGGATGTCTTAAGGTCTTGCTTGTTTCCCCTCTTGGAAAGCTCTTGTTGCATTAGTCAATAGGCCATTTATATATTTAAGGTATTTTTATCTTTGCTTATACATTTCTCTCTGAGTGTTTAAGACCATTCAGAGAGCCAAAATTTAATTAAGGATTAATTTTGGAGGTCAATAATGGCTCTCCAAAAAGACTTTAGGGACCCAGGAGTAGCCCCATAGCTCACTGGTGCTTTCTGTCTGTTAGAATGAGTCAAGGCCATGCTGGCCAAGTAGTTTCCCCTTCTTTGGTAAGTCAGGAAGACTGATTTCTCCTCAATTATGACTCGCCTGTTTCAGACTGTACACCAATTTTGTTTGAGTCTCTGTTTCCTCCCTGCTCAGGAAGACAGGTGACTTACCAGAGGCCAGTCAAGTGTCCCATCAACACCAGTGGCCTCATGACCTGGAAGCACCGGCCAAACTATTGGTGCTTTTTAGCTCTGATGATTCCATTTGGCCTTGGCTTCTACGTAGGTGATTAACACACTTAGAAAGGAACTTACTGGATATGTGTACATATAGAGCACATTTGGTTACTGAACTAGATCTAGTTAAACAATGGCACAAGAGCTTCTAAAATCATTTTGTCCAACCTTTTAAAATTTTGGTGTCCTGTGGCAACACAAGCCATATATCTGAGGGATAGGAAGTAGGGACATCTTACACTTTAAATACCTAACAGTTATAAATACAGACAGAACCTGATACCAGTCTTGAAAATAATACCAATTAATTTACAAACAAACTAATTAACTTAACCTAGAAATTGTCACAAAAGGACAAGTAAGACAGTATAAAGTCTTAGCACCTGTGTTTGAAAACATTTTTGATTAGTTCAGATACCTGTGTGGGTACCAATTACTCAGAGAACATTGGAAGCAGAACCACAGAGCTTGAATATTATTTTTTTTCAGATGAGGACCATTGTTTGAGTATGAGGCTATACCTTAAAGTAGGGAATATGTCTTAAGAGTTAATTTTGTTATAATCACTGGACTTAAGATCCCAGAAATGAGACAGTTACTTTACATACACTAGAGTAGAATCTGGTCTTTACGAGCCAAAACAGCCAGCTAAATTTTAATATAACCCTAGACTTAAATTTGATGAAGCCTAAGCAAGCTATCCCAACATATCTTAGCCTGAAAACTAGTTTTTTGTTCCTTAAGAGTTTGTAAACAGTTGAAAAATCTCTAACTTTAGGCATGGTGTTTAGGTTTATCCTGAAAATTCTTTCTCTTTCCTACACACACACAACTTTATCCACATACTTTAACATTTTGATCTAAGTACCACTAAGTAAGGCAAATTTTGTTTCTGTCTTGAGGCAGGCTGGCCTAGAAGTCAGATCAGTTGCCTCTCCTTTTAAGTAACAGGGCATTACAATCTTTTTTATTATTATTATTTTAAAGTACCTGACAAATTATAAGTCACCACCTCAGAGAGAATTTTGTTGTTTTTCAATAACCCTCTATGTAAGTTGACCTAGAACATAAGTTCAGTAATTATACTTATGAGATCATGTAACAGAGTATGGAATTCTTTACATAAAACTTTAGTTCACCACAGGCTTTAGTTCAACATGACTTTTTTTTTCTTTCTTGCCACTTCTTGGTGCCTGTGCTGTGGCAGCTGGGTGGGGCTTGCATGCACCTTAGATCAGCTTCAGCCCTGCCCTGCTCCTGGGCACTCACCCGGGTCTGGTCTAGTGCATGTGGAGGTAATGGCCGAGACTGGCCAAGACGATTGCAGGCATCCAAGTCTGGATACATGAAGAGAGGGCATCCCTGGGACCACTGGGGAGCTGCTGAGAAAGGAAGATGCCCACAGGTGGCCAAAGGGAGTGGTCCCACTGGAGGAGGCGGAGACATGCCACCTGCACAGGCCAAGGCGCCAACCTGGCTGTGACATGAGCCGCTCTGGAGCATTTGCAAAGCCAGCTTGCAGTTTCACCACTTAAGGGAGTGAGGGGATATTTCCTTCCTGAACTTTTCATTTCCCAGCCAGATAAGCTATGCGGGTCCACATGTCTGGGCCACATGGGTGCCCAGAAATCATCCACGGGGCGATCTGGAGCACTACCAAAAGGACCAGCCTCCCTCTGGGGCTGCTTAATTCCCTTAACTTTCAGGAGAGCCCATAATCTATGGATCTGTGATTCCTTTTGGTGGGAGACAATATTAAAGAAGGAAAAAGAGAAAACTAGCTTCCATCTGATGGAGGAAAGAGAAATAGATAGAGGGGTTTTGCCAACACCCAACGGGCTGTCAGGGTCCAGGCAGGGGACAGCCGGCCTTCAGTCAATACCAAAGCGTGGCCTCAGCCAAGAGACATCGGTTGGCAGTTTTTGGGTCTGGTCCCACGCGATGGCGTGAACCGAAAACAAAGGAGGAAAAAAGAGAAACCTGCCAGACCTCAAAAATGTGGACGCAAGGCCGCATGGGCCAATGTCTTCCAGTCCCTCTTAGAGCATTCACCCACCATGTCCATCTCATAGGCTCCCTGTTCAGGTACCAGCTGTGAATTCCTGGGTTCTTGCTCCAGGGCCAGCCATGGTCCCCCCCCTGAAGGCGCCCAGGCAACTGAGGTGGGTGAACGTGTGATGAGAGAAAGAATCACTCCCGAGAGATAGCTTCAGTGAATAGCTCTCTCAGTTTATTGTCAGGGAAGTGGGTTTATAAGCATCTGTGGGTGGGGGAGGGTCCTAAGGGGATTGTAAGTACCAGGTTCATGTCTGATGACTAATTAGCATATAGGGACATTCATTCCAGCACATAGGCAATGACAGGGTGAAGGGGAGTCAGGTGATCTAGGGCCTCAGGGGAATGGGCTGTGAAGGTACTGGCTGATAAGGAATTTCCTAGGCAACTGGCCAAATGTCACAGGGCGGAGCCTAAGTTCAGGTGTGCCAGGCTTGGAGAGGGCATGGCCTCCTGTAGCCCAGGGGTGCTTAGCTGTGCCTGGCAGCTCAGGTCCCTCTCCTGAAGGCTCCAGCCTGTGCCTGGCAGAGTCCAAGAGACGTCACATGTTTGGAAGATGTCATTACATTGTCTTGGTTTTCAATACTTCTGATGACAAGTTGCCTGTTGGCTGTCTTGTTCTTTGCCTGAATGTCCTGTGTATTTCTCTCTCTGGATATTCTTATGATTTTTCTTTTGATCTTTCTTTCATTCCTTTCTATTTGTCCTTCTTGGGTTTGTGGTATTTCTTTTTTTTTTTTAATATACTTTATTTTATTTATTTGAGAGAGAGAAAGAGGCGGAGAGAGATAGAGAGAGAATGGGTGCACCAGGGCCTCCAGCCACTGCAAACGAACTCCAGATGCATGCACCCCCTTGTGCATCTGGCTTACGTGAGTCCTGGAGAATCAAACCAGGGTCCTTTGGCTTTGCAGGCAAATGCCTTAACCACCAGGCCAACTCTCCAGCCCCTGTGTATTTCTTGAGTGAAGAACTCCATGTTTTTTCACCATGCTTATAAAATTCCCAGACATTTTGTTTTTCAAGGTAGGGTCTCACTGTAGCCCAGGCTGACCTGGAATTCAATATGTAGTCCCAGGCTGGCCTTGAACTCACAGCAATCCTTGGACCTCTTTCTCCTGAGTGCTGGGATTAAAGATGTGTGCTACCACACTTGCCCTGGACATTAGTTTTTCAGAACATGTTTTACCTATCATCATCTTTCCTTCTGGATTTCCCATTGCACATATGTTAGATCTTTTCAGCATGCTCCTTCTATCTCATATTCTTTATTGAAATTTATATTTTTGGCATGAGTTGGGATATTTACCTCTGACATTTTCCAGCTCACTATTGTCTCAAAGAGTAGAAAATTTCCAATTGAGCCCATATGCAGTTGTATTTTTCAGTTTGTTTGTAATTCTCTCTTCTCTGTTGACATTCTCCACCTTGACACCTAATTTCTTAACTATGGCAATTATATATATAATATACATATACATATACATATATACATATATATGTATATATATATTATACATGTTTTTTAAGATCTGTATCTACCATGAGTTAATTGTTACTATATTTTTGTTCTTATGATCTTGACTGTGGGGGTGACTGTCATACCTAAATACACAAAACTAGGTTGCCTTCCAAGCTAGGGCCTTAACTCCACCCATTCCTCTGAACTTAATTATCATAATCCCTTCCCTTGCCAGGGGATGATTTTATGAAATTCTTAGAAGTTTAAACCACAGGGCTGGAGAGATGGCTTAGTGGTTAAGTGCTTGCCTGTGAAGCCTAAGGACCCTGGTTCAAGGCTCGGTTCCCCAGGTCCCACGTTAGCCAGATGCACAAGGGGGCGCACGCGTCTGGAGTTCGTTTGCAGAGGCTGGAAGCCCTGGCACACCCATTCTCTCTCACTCCCTCTGTCTGTCTTTCTCTCTGTGTCTGTCACTCTCAAATAAATAAATAAAATTTAAAAAAAAAAAAGAAGTTTAAACTACAGTCCTTGAAACACAGAAAGATGGACATGCCACACGTATTCCCTCATAGCATCTAGTATGGCATTTGAGAACCTTGTGACTCAGTCTTGGCCTTCATATTCCTCCTCCACTCGGCCATCCTACAATTCAGAAAACTGAACTAGCCACTATTTCTTCTTTTTTTTAAATCAGTTTCTCTGTTTTTCTCTACCAGCACATGCGTTGAAATTTATTTCCAGCATGAAAGACGCCCTTGCCTATCAAACCCTATTATCTAAATTCCAGATTAAATGACATTCCTTCAGGTTAAGTCCCGAATCCTCTGAGTCCATACTAAGTCCATTCTCCTCTGGTCACCGCTGCCTTGTATTTCACTGACATAGGCATCCAGGGCTAGGGCTTGGTTCAGGGGCTGAGCCAGTTAGCACAGGAACTAGCTACATGACTTTGGGCAAAGCACTCAACTTCTCCAAGCCTATGGGCTTCAGCCATGGACTTGTGCTGGGATTTGGGGCATTTTTAGGCAGGAAGGATATCACATACATCACACCTAAGATTTAGCGATGGCCCCCCTGTCGCTTAGAGGAGAAGCCTAGAATACTTTATATAGATTCTGCTCTTCCCCTCATCTGCCTCCTCCACCTTTCCCCCTGTAATTCTTCCATCTCCACCTCCACCACACTGGACATGAACATTCCTCAGGTGTGCCAGCCACAATCCTGCCTCAATGGCTTTGCTCTATTTCCAGGGACCCCTCTTTCCTCAGTCATACATTTCACTAAGTCCAAATGATAAGTCAAAGGAGCCTCTATGCAAATCTCACTTGTTCAGCCGGGACCACCCTAAAAAGCTCTATTTTTTAAAATATTTTATTTATTTATTTACAAGAGAGAAAGGCAGATGGAGACAGAGAGAATGGGGGATGCCAGGCCTCTAGCCACTGCAAACAACCTCCAAGCACACACACCACTTTGTGCATCTGGCTTCCTGTGGGCACTGGAGAATCAAACCTGGGTCCTTTGGCTTTGCCAGCAAGCACCTTAACCACTAAACCATCTCTCTAGCCCTTAAATCTCCATTTAATACTGGCTCCTCCACAGCCCAAGTACTTATAGCATTCTTTTTCCAAATCCCTCCTCTCATTCTAATGTGCCCCACAATCTGCTTATTCACACATTTACTTACATACACATCTAGTATACATGTGCGTGTATATGTATACACGCACTATCGAAGCTCCTTAATGTCAAAGATCATTATCAATTTTGTTCACCGTTATCTTCCAAATCCTAGAATAGTCTCTGGCACACAGCAGAGGTGAATAAACCTCCACTGACAATCGCATCACCTTACAATCACCCTTTCTTTTACAAGCAGCATCCCTGCACCCCCATCTCTCATTTGGGTACCAAAGCACATTGATGCTCAGCAAGGGCAAGTGCTCTGTGAAAGCTGTGATTGTGGGAGCCACTACGTCCTAGCTCCCGTCTGCTCTCAAGGACGGGGACACCCCCCTTTACCCTACACATTCTCTTGTTTGCCTCCCCTCCCTTGAAGAGAAATTCTATTAACCAGGCAATGAAATCAAGTCGGGGAAACGTGAACGCCCATTGGACCCTAGGAAATTGAGATAGAGTGAAAGGAAAACTCGAGGTCAAATGGATCTGTGGGATTGCAATAAAACACATCTGGAGCCACAGTAAATTGGAAGCTCAGTGTGGGTCAAATGGCTTCCTGATGTCAGGGTGTAAATGCTAACCCAAAATGTCATGCTTTGGGGGCTGGAGAGATGGCTGAGCAGTTAAGGCGTTTGCCTGCAAAGCCAAAAGATCCTGGTTCGACTCTCCAGGACCCATGTAAGCCAGATGCACAAGAGGGCACATGCATCAGGAGTTCGTTTGCAGTGGCTGGAGGCCCTGGCGTGCTCATTCATATTCTCTCTCTCTCTCTCTCTCTCTCTCTCTCTCCCTCTCCCTCTCAAATAAACAATTATTTTTTTTTTTGTCATACTTAGGCTGGCTGCAGCCCCTTTCACATCCATTATTTCCCAGTATCTCCAAAACTGCTCTGGGAAACAAACTATCCCTAACCTAGAAGACAGGTGAGGTGCTTAGGGAAATGAAAAGCTTCAAACAGAGCCGAGGAACCCCAGACAGGACCTAGATATCACGAGCGCTCTGAGGAGCAGGAGATGCAGCAGAACCCGGAAACCATCTCTCCTGGGGCAGGTCTGCCCACTGTACCATTTGAAGTCCAGGGGTATGCCAGGGCCCTCGTTTGTCCGGGGAACTCAAGACCACAAAAGAAGGCTGAGATGCAGCTTAGCTGGTAGAAGGCTGCCCCAGCGTGCACGAGGCCCAGGGTTTGACCCTCAGCACCACATAACTGAGCATGGCTGTGCACACCTCTAATCCCAACACTCAAGAAGTGGAGGCAGGAGGATCAGAAGTTCACAGTCATCCTTGGCTACATAGAAAGTTTAAGGCCAGCCTGGACGACATGGGATTCTGTTTCAAAAAAAAAAAAAAAGCCACAGCAGAGATGTGATATGTCTTCCCAAAGCATCAATTATATCCTAAGGCTCAAATAATTTTTTCATATTAATGCAAATGTGATGGGTTTTTTGTTTGTTTTTGATACAGGGTCTCCCTTTGTAGCCCAGAATAACCTGAAACTTGACTTGAGCCTCTCAAGTGCTGGGATTATAAGCACACACCACTGCGGACAGCTGCAAATTTTTTTTGTTGTTTTCTTTTGGTATTTTTTTTGGAGGGGGGGAGGTTCGAGGTAGGGTCTCACTCTGGCTCAGGCTGACCTGGAATTCACTATGGAGTCTCAGGGTGGCCTCGAACTCACAGCGATCCTCCTACCTCTGCCTCCTAAGTGCTGGGATTAAAGGCATGCACCACCACACCGGGTTTAGGACCCATGTTCTACTCTCCAGATCGCAGGTTAGCCTGACACACAAAGGTGTGGCAAGCACAAGGTCGCATGTGCCCACTAGGTGGCGCAAGCGTCTGGAGTTCCATTGCAGTGGTTGAGGCCCTGGTGCACCAATTCTCTATCTTCCTCCCTCTCTCCCTCTCTCTCTCTCTCTCTCTCTCTCTCTCTCTCTCTCTCTCTCTGTGTGTGTGTGTGTGTGTGTGTGTGTGTGTGTGTGTGCGCGCGCGTGTGTGTGTGTCTCAAATTAGTTAATTAATAATAGTAAATTTTAAAAAGTAAAAATTTAGCTTAAGCCGGGCGTGGTGGCACATGCCTTTAATCCCAGCACTCGGGAGGCAGAGGTAGGAGGATTGCTGTGAGTTCAAGGCCACCCTGAGACTCCATAGTGAATTCCAGGTCAGCCTGGGCTAGAGTGAGACCCTACCTCGAAAAACCAAAAAAAAAAAAAAATTTAGCTTAAAAACTAATTTCCATATCTACAGGATGAGCTTGGAAGTCTGTGGCACAGAGCACAGCAATCAGCTGTCTGACTTTGAGCAAAGCACTTAATACCCTAAGCCTCACTGTTCTCACCAATAAAACGGTGCGGTAATGCCTCCCCCACAGGTCCATTGTTCTGACAAATAAGCAAAGACATGTCATAGAAGTCCTGAAACAGATCTTGACACAGGAGGGGGAAAGTATGAACATATTCACTTTTTTTATCATTGTCATGTTGGAAGATTTTTGAAGCATATGGAAACCAAGAAGCAATCATTTCATTAAAGTCTCCAAACTCTAAAATGTGTCCAAATTGAGGTTTTCCAGCAGGGCTGGAAAGATTTAAAGAATAGAAATTTAAAAAATGATTAGGGATTAAGGACAGGATACTTGAAGGAAGGCTTTTTGGTTTTTTTTTTTTTTTTTTAATGGATTTTCTGGGGCTGGAGAGATGACTTTGCAGGTAAGAGCACTTCCCAGGTAATCATGAGGGCCTGGTGGGGACTGAGATGGCTTGAGTCCTATTCCCCAGCACCCACATAAACAACTGGACATGGCCACACACATCTTTAACCCCAGTCCTTTGGGGAGCAGAAACTGGAAAATCTCTTGGTCTCACGAAAACTGCAAACTTCAGAATCAGTGAAAGATTTTGCCTCAAGCTAAAGAGATTGCTTAATGGTTATGGGTGCTTAACTGCAAAGCCTAAACACCCAGTTTGGATTCCCCAGGACCCACATAAGCTAGATGCACAAGGTGGCACATGCATCTAGAGTTCATTTGCAGTGACTGGAAGCCCTGGTGCACCCATTTTCTATCGGACTCTTCTTCCTTCTCTCTCTCCCTCCCTCCCCTCTCTCTCTCTCTCTCTCTCTCTCTCTTCCCCCCCCCCAATAAATGAATAAAAATTTTTTAAAAAAACAGTAATTTTGTCTCAAGGAAATCTGTGCATGGATGATAGACAGGGACATCCATTGTTCTCCTCTGGCCTCTGAGTATGTACAAGGGCAGTGACTCTGCACAAACATGTGCACTTACTAGACACACGCACGCACGCACGCACACACACACACACACACACACACACACGAAGATTTTCTTTGAACTTGAACAAAGAGCCAAACAAAACTTAGAAACAATCTTCCCAAGAGTTGGGAATGGAGTTCAGTGGTCGAATGCTTGCCTAGTATAAGTAAAGCCCTCGGTTTAATCTCCAGTACTGAAAATAGAAGGAAGATGAAGCTAGAGAGATGGCTTAGTGGTTAAGGCATTTGCCTGCAAAGCCGAAGGACTCAGGTTCCATTCCCCAGGACCCACACAAGGGGGCGCACTCATCTGGAGTTTGTCTGCCTTTCTATTGCTGCCTCCTGCACTCTCTCAGACCAGCCCTCCTCAGCCCTCCCTGTCTCCCGACTAGTTCTGTCCTCCTCTTCCCCCACATCTATCTTGCTCTATGCTGCCATGGTGTCTGGTTCCATTCCTTTGTCATCTGGCTCCATCCTGCTGTCCCCTTCCGTCTAGACCAGCATCTGGAGCCACAGCTGGCTCTCATCAGGAGGCCTGACTATGCATGGTGCCTAAAGTATGATATCAATGAGAGAGAGAGAGAGAGAACATGGTAGATGCTCAGTAAGTACGTGCATGCAGGTTCAACCAAGGACAGACTGTACAAATGCTGAGTGACTGTCTAGTGACGGGGACAGTAGAAAGCTAAGGCGTAGAGGAAGACAGACACCCTAACATCATCAGCCCAGAATATTCTGCAGCACAGCATATATCTCAAGTCTGAGTAAACGTTCTTTTCCACCCTTGCCTTCTGGGGAGGGGAATGTGGGAGAGACCCTGCTGTCACCCTTGTGGAAGCCCAAGTGATTTGCAAGGTGTCAGGACAGAACTGGCTATGACATCAGATGAGGAGAAAGCAAGAGGACCAATGGGAAGCCACCTACTTTAAGGTTTCCTCAAAAATATCTCTAGGGCTGGAGAGATGGCTTAGCGGTTAAGGCGTTTGCTACAAAGCCAAAGGGCCCAGGTTCGAGTCCCCAGGGCCCACGTTGGCCAGATGCACAAGGGGACACATGCATCTAGCTTCGTTTGCAGCGGCTAGAGGCCCTGGTGTGCCCATTCTCTCTTTCTCTCTCCCTCTCCCTCTTTCTCTGTCAAATAAATAAATACATTTAAAAAATTCTCTAAGACACGGGGGCTGGCTCACTGCTGTAATTTCACTGTTTGAGAGGCTGAGGCAGGATGATCAGCAGTTCAAAGTCAACCTGAGCTATATGAGACCCTGCCTCAAAAAATAGATAGATAGATAGATAGATAGTAGATAGATGATAGATAGACAGATAAAAGCTAATGAAGAAACTCAATAGGGGGGTTGTGAACCCCTAGAAACCCTGGGCCAAGTTTTCTATGGTCAGTACGTACCCTCTTGGAGCACTGTCCTTAGGACCCTAGGTGTTGGACTGGGAGGAAGCCACCAGAGGTGCGACCTGGGGCCACCTTCAGCCTCAGTTCTGTGGCTCCTACAGTCATGTTCTGAGGCACCCAGAAATTCAGAGGGGGGGCCGGCAGAGCACAGGTGACTGGCCTCCCAGGAGAGCTGGACAGCTGGGTTCATGGGGTTGCATCTGGAATGGAGGTTTCGTGGGGTAGAGAGGGTGGAGAGACACTTGTGGGTGGGAGAAGGCAGCCCAGTGGTCAGAAGAGGGCCCAGGTCAAAGCTAGAGTCCTGTCCCCAAGGCCTGCTAGGGTGCATCCTTGTGTGGTCACCTCCCTTAGGCTCCGCAAGGTGCCTTGGAGAGTCCAGCCCGGTGGAGGCTCAATGGGACACGGGTGGCACGGGAGTGTCACTGGAGCCTCGCTGTTATTTACCATCCCTTCCACCCGCAGCTCCTTAAAGGGATGCAGCGCATGGGGTCAGGCCTGGCTATCAGGGTGGCCCTGCCACATCAGCTAATCCAACCCACACTGCACACAGTTCATTAAGACGCCCCCCACCCGCCTGCCTTGCCACACGCGCCACACACCCCCCAGGATTGTGTCCAGGAAGCACAGGTGAGGCGCTACTGCCCCCTGCTGGCAACGTCCAGAATACTCCGGTCTCAGACTGGAAAGGCATTGTCCTCCTCCGCTCACCTTCCAGCACAGTTTGGCAGCTCCACCTGAGATCATGGAACTAGAAGTCTCCTCTGAGGGAGTTGGCATCTCTCCCAGAGGGGACCGGGCAGCAGAGGGGTAGGAAAAATAGAGTAGATCCCACTTCACCTGAAGAAAACCGCATTGACAATGCAGCCATCTGCCCCATCCTTCACTGACCTCATGTCTCATCCGGGCAGCCCTTGAAAGGCAGACCAGGGATGGGAGGGTCCCTTCCACTTCACAGGTGACAACGTGGAAGGCCAAGGAATTCGCAGCCCTCAGCCCCAGTCACACATCCAGGCTCAGAAGCAATGGCATTAGGGCCCTGTCTCCTAGTCCAGGGTCTCTGGTGGACCGTAGAATTCCCGCAGCACACAGTCTTGGCGTGATAGAAGTCCTCCCCATTTCAGCATTAGACCCCATCCCCACTTGTCACCTGGTGATGGGCACATGGTCCGGAAGAGCCAGATTTGGGGGTGACCTGTGTTCTCTGTCACGGACTGAAAATCGTGTTCTAGAGTTAAATGGAGAGATCTGAGCAAAGATCAGCTTCTTAGACCATGAGGGGTCTTCCCAGTGTAGGGGTGAACCTGTCCCAGGCCATTCCATTGCTTCCCCCACAAGTGGCCAGCATGCCTACCACCAGGGCAGAACAGAGGTACTTTGGCAAAGGCAGGCAGATGCCTTCCTGATTTGATCTGGTTTCCTCCAGCCCCGCCCTGGCCACAGCCCAGTACTGCCTTCCCCCTCTTCCGTCTCCATCGCACCCCCAGGCTGCAACCATGTCGGAGTCAAGGGCAGAACTTAACCAATTAAACAAGAGAAGTGAACCCATCACTCACTGCTGTCTCTCGAGTCAGCCACAAGCAATAGCAAAACGCATCCCCTGCTCTGGACCGGCAAACAGGTGACAAATGGGGACTTGTTCTTGCTTTGGATTTTTTTTTTTTTCAAGTGCTCGGAGAAGAGAGGGAGATATTTATTAGTACAGAAATGGGGCTTGTCAGAGCCCAATGCACAACCCTGCACACGTCTGCTCTCAAGGAGCAGAAAGACAAGGGCAGGAATATAAGATCCTCGTGAGCCACGGAGCAGCCTCTCAGGAAATGGTGTCCATGGACCAGGGGGGCCCCAGCCAAATGCTGCCACCAGCTAGAAAGGAGAGCTGCCAGACAAGGATGAAAATGAAATAATCTGTACCACCCTCGGCTGGGGTTATGCCCAGTCTAGTCATGCCCATCTGGCTAAGTTCCATTGCCACCACCCCCCAATCTTTTCCTTCCACCCTGAGGCCTTAGGAACCAGGCTCAATAGGACACCGCTTCCTGCAAGAGGCGCCACCTAGTGAGAGCTCTAGGGTCTCCCCCCACCACCCCAGAGCACCATGGCCTCAGGATAAGTCAGGCCTGGGTGGCCTGGCCCCTCCTGACCTCCCCACATTGTGCTCTGTTGCTCACCTGGACCACCTTCCCACCATCGGCCAACCCAGTGCTGAGAGTACGTTACCACTGGCCTCCCCAGTCTGGGAGGGATGATTAAAGATGAAAAGCCACAGTGCATCACCTCACTCTCAAAGGGAGCCCAGATCCTGCCATTGCCTCAGCTTCCTAGGGTGCTGGTTTTCAAATCTCTGTATGATGCAAGAGGACGCCGAGGCTCCCAGTGATACCACAGCTGTCCAACCCAGGCCTGGGCCCAGAATCTGCCGCCTACATCTGAGGGAAAGAAGGGTGCCTCTGCCACGGCCAGGGGTCGATGTGACTGACCTGCAAGAGCACACGGAACCAACGGCTGAAAATGTGGCCCGGTCACCTCCAGGGACGCTCTCCCTTGCCTGCTGTCCTTGCAGAAAGAAATGACAATGGTCTCCAGGCTGGAGAGATGGCTCAGCTGTTAAGGTGCTTGCCTGTAAAGCCAAAGGACCCAGGTTTGATTCTCGAGGACGCAAGCCAGATGCACAAGTTAGCGCATGCATCTGGAGTTCATTTGCAATGGCAGGAAGCCCTGGAGTACCCATATTCATTCATTCTTTCTTTCCCCCACCTCTCCTAAATAAATAAAAGTAAAATATTTTTTAAAAGAAATGACAATAATCCCTCATTTGGAAGTAGAATAGAGAAATGAGACCACCTGATCTATGAGGCAGACCAGTCCTCACGAGCCAGGCATGGTGGCGCACGCCTTTAATCCCAGCACTCGGGAGGCAGAGATAGGAGGATCGCCATGAGTTCGAGGCCACCCTGAGACTACAGAGTGAATCCCAGGTCAGCCTGGGCCAGAGTGAGATCCTGCCACGAAAAACCAAAAACAAAAGAACCAATCCTCGCTGGTGCCATGGAAGATCCACCTTCTAATGCCACCTTCTGCCAGAGCAACCACAATCCCTTCCCCCTAAAACACACACCTTCCGCCAGGCTGTGGATCCCAAAGAAAGATCTGCTTAGGTTTTTTTTATTTGTGGGGTAGAGAATAAGAAGAAGCGGTCCTAACAGTGCTGTCCCCACTCCTTCCGGACCACCCAGCCCCCAGGGGAGACCAGAGACCTTCAACAGCTCAGCTCTGGAGACACTGGCATTCAGAAACCTCATGTGTGGGTCTCTCCTGCCCTCTAGTGGCAAGACATTGGCAGTGCAACCATGTCCCTGCTTAACCCGAACAGGCAGCAGCCATCCGCCCCCTGGTCCCTTCAACGTCTGGACCTGATGTCACCAGAGTCAGGCATGTGGTAGGGAAGGGTCTCTGCTCCCTCCCACCTACTCCCTTCTTCTCCCGATGAAAAGAAATCATCTCCTTTCTGACCCCAGCATTCAAAACCTGCCTGCCTTAATGCCCCACTCTTTCTGCATGGCTGGGGCCAGGCTGCACTACTGGGCCCTTCCTGCCCCGTTAACCTTCGCAGGCCACCTTTCTCAGATCTCATCTTCCTTTCAAGGCTGACCTCTCCGCTGGGCGAGGGCTCTGAACTCAGGGAAGGGCCACCCTGACCCCAGCATCCAGCTATGGCCCCCAGCCTTCAGCCTCTGAGACCCTTGGCTCTGAATTCCTGCTTCCTGTGGACCTGTGGACTTTGCCTCCTGGGCCTCAGTCCATCCACTTCGACTCACCAAACACTCCAACGTTAGCAGGTGTCTTGCCAGAAGCAGTGAGAAAGACAGGAGAAGACGTCCGTCCTCTGAGAAAGGCAGGTGGATGTGGTGCAAAGAACTCAGGTGTGCTATTACGGCGGCTGCTGAAGGATTTCACGAGGACGGCGACCTGGGAGAGATGGAGCAGCCATGAACAACCCACAGCCTGCCGGCCACATGGGGCCCAAGATAACGATGAATGGGGTCTAACACAAAATCCTAAACTAGACTTTTTTTTTTAGTATTCTTGGTGACTTCATTGTGCAATTCTTGACTCTGAACCTTATAGATGACATCATGTCACAGGATCAAAATACTGGACAGACATGGCAGAGGGAGGCTTCATGGGGACAGTGATCACACTCACCAACCGATGCCTGAGCTGGCTCTCCTAAAAGAAGGGAGAGATGCAGGCTGGCTCTTAATACTGCTTTACCCGCAGGATTTTGCACTTTGGCCCCTGAGCTTGAACAATGATCCCGTTTTCCGCAGACAATGCTCTCTGAGAGCAATGGAGTAGCTGGTCACGGCGCCCGCAGCCAGGGAGTATCGAGAACCTTCCCTGAGCACTTCGGACCATACTCTGTTGCTTGTCTTGCAGAAAGCTTAGCATGAGCTAGTGTATGGAGGCAGCATGGGACAGCTCAGCAGGAACGGGCAGTGCTTGCAGACAGGCCTGGACACAGCAGAGGAGATTCCGCAGTGGGGCCTTCTGACTTACTTCAGAGCTGCACACAGGCCAATTCGGAGGGTTAGACTAGGAGAGGTTGGCCATCCGGCCTGCAATAACTCTTTGCTCCTTCTAGGTAATCGAACCCTGGGGTTTCATCTTAGTTCTTGTCATCTTAATGACAAACTACATTTGGGCTGGAGAGGATGGCTTAGCGGTTAAGGCACCCGCCTGCAAAGCCAAAGGACCCAGGTTCAGTTCCCTAGGACCCACATAAAGCCAGATGCACAAAGGGGGCATTTGCGTCTAGAGTTTGCAGCGGCTATAGAGGCCCTAGCATTCCCATTCTCTCTCTCTCTCTCTCCCTCTCTCTCTCTCTCATAAATAAATAAATAAAAATATTTTTAAAACCACATTTCCCAGGCTGGAGAGATGGCTTAGCAGTTAAGGTGCTTGCCTATAAAGCCTAAGGACCCAGGTTCGATCTCTCTTCAGATCCCATGTAAGCCAGATGCACAAAAGGTGAGGCAAGCGCAAGGTCGCACATGCCCACTAGGCAGCACAAACGTGTGGAGTTCAATTGCAGTGGCTGAGGCCCTGGTGCACCAATGCTCACTCTCGCTCTCTCTCTCTCTCTCTCTCACTCTGTGAAACCTAAGGACCACAATTCGAGCCTTGATTCCCCAGAACCCATGTAAGCCAGATTCACAAGGTGGTGCATGTATCTGGAGTTCATTTGCAGTGGCTGGAGGCCCTGATGTACCCATTCTCTCTCCCTCTCCCTCTCTCTCTCCCTCCCTCCCTTCCTCCTTCCCTCCCTCTTTCTCTGTCTGTGGCTCTCAAATAAACAAATAAAAATAAACAAAAAAGTTTAAAAAAATAAAGGCCAGGCATGGTGACCCACCCCTTTAATCCCAGCACTCGGGAGGCAGAGGTAGGAGAATCGGTGTGAGTTTGAGGCCACCCTGAGACTCCATTAGTGAATTCCAGGCCAACCTGAGCTAGAGTGAAACCATACCTCGAAAAAAAAACAAGAAATAAATAATTTTTTAAAAAATTCTTTAAAAACTATATTTCCCAGCTGCTATGACTTGCATATGACCACCCCCCTCAGATATTGAAAGTTAATGGCCAAAGGAATGGTATTGGGAGGTGAGCTTTTAAGAGGTAATGAAGCTAAGTGGGCTCCTCCATTAACCTTTCATAAGGGATTAAGGCTCTTATAAAACATCCCGCAATCTACCTCTGCCATGCAAGGACAATGCTCATCCCCTCCAAAGGATGACACAATAGTCAGCGTCTTTGAAGCAGAGTTCCTCTTGGTAGCCTGACCTGAAAATACTTAACATTGGACTTCCCAGCCTCCAGCTTATGAGAAAGCAATGTTAATTTTTTGTTCTTTTGTTTTGTGTTTTGGTTTGGTTTGGTTTGGTTTATCAAGATAGGGTCTCACTCTAGCCTAGGCTGATGTGGCATTCACTATGTAGTCTCAGGGTGACCTCTAACTCATGGCGATCCTCCTACCTCTGCCTCCCAAGTGCTGGGATTAAAGACATGCGCCCGGCTGGAGAGATGGCTTAGTGGTTAAGGCACTTGCCCACGAAGCCTAAGAACATCTGTTCAAATCTCCAGGTCCCACATAACCAGATGCAAAAGTGACCCAAGCATGCAATGTCACACGTGTACACAAGGGGGCGCACACATCTGGAGTTTGTTCACAGTGGCTGAAAGGCCCTGGCTTGCCCATTCTCTCTCTGCACCTCTCTCTCTCTCCCTCTCTCTCCCTCTCTCTCTCTCTCTCTCTCTCTCAAAAATAAAATAAAGACATGCACCACCATGCCAGGCTTAAAGTCTCTTCTTTATAAGTTGCTGAGTCTGAAGGCTGAGACACCAGAGGTGGCCACAAGGCTGGCAGTCAGCCTGTGATTAGAGGCTATGGAACAGCCTCCAGTGGCGCTTGTGAACAAAGGAGGATGCTGTCCCTTCCTCTGCAGTCTTCCGCTGACAGGACCACAAATGAGGGCTGTCACCACTGGGACTATATATAAGGAGGGCGACACCTCAGGAACCATAGCAAGCGCACAGGCAGGTTCCAGGAAGCCTTCACACCTAGCACTTGCTTGACGCCACATCACTTAGGAAAGAGAAGTCAGCCGCTCTCGCACGGAGGTCCTCCTGCGTATAGACACCAGACCCACAAGAGCTGAACTCCAGCCAACATAAAGGCTATTCCGAGCGAAGCGTGGTGTTACACACCTGTAATCCCATCACTGGCGAGGCTGAGGCAAGAGGATCACAAGTTTGAGGCCAACCTGGGCTGCCTAGAGAGACCCTGTCACATTTTTTAAAAATATTTAATTTTTCTTTATTTATTTGAGAGAAAGAAATAAGCAGACAGAGAGAAAAAGGCAGATAGACAGAGAGAGAATGGGTGCTCCAGGGCCTCCAGCTGCTGCAAATGAACTCCAGGCGCATGTGCCGCCTTGTGCGTCTGGCTTACGTGGGTTCCGGGGAATTGAACCTGGGTCCTTTGGCTTTGCAGGAAAGCACCTTAACTGCTAAGCCATTTTTCTCCAACCCTCTGTCACATTTTTTTACCAAGGCTGTTCCAGGGGCTTCAAACGGAAGATGAAGTCTGAGGCCATGGCAATGAAGGGGTGAAGGAGTACCTCGGACATTGTGGCAATAAGTTGTTGTCTGAAGGTGGGCAGTGAGGATGTAGGACCAGAGAGGCCTGACAGTGAGAACAAAAAAAGAGTCTTCAAGCCTTCTTTTTACATTTTTTTTTTTTTTTCGAGGTAGGATCTCACTCTAGCCCAGGCTCACCTGGTACTCACTATGTAGTTTCAGGGTGGCCTTGAACTCACAGCAATCCTCCTCCTCTGCCTCCCAAATGCTGGGATTAAAGTCAAGGCTTCTTTTTTATTCAAGAAAGAAAAAAAAGGAAGGAAGGAAGGAAGGAAGGAAGGAAGGAAGGAAGGAAGGAAGGAAGGAAGGAAGGAAAGAAAGAAAGAAAGAAAGAAAGAAAGAAAGAAAGAAAGAAAGAAAGAAAGAAAGGGAATTATATCCCCAAGGCCACACCTGCCTCCATCCCCCACTTCGCCAGAACCTCACTCCCGCCCAGCCCCGCCTTTGTCTGCTTAGCTCGCACCATCAGTTCAGGATTCACCCAACTTCCTGAAAGTGCCTCCGGCTCCCCTGAGCTAGACCCGATCCCCCTCTATACCTTCATGGTGTCCAGTGTCCCCTCCATCATGAGGCCTGGCTACATGGTTACCACCCAAATGCCCCTGGTGCCAGACTGTCTTTCGTCCCTGCTCCTCAAAACACCCCCTGGGTCTACCCATCTTAAGTTGCTCCAACAACAGCCAACAAACCGAGCATAAAGGAGACTTCCAGAAATGCCATCCCGTGGCCTCCTACAGCCACCCTCGCCACGCTCCAATTCAGAACTTCCATTACCAAGAGCTAACAGGTTTCTATAATCTTACTCCCCATTTGGGCAGAAAAAAAAAAAAAAAAAAAAAACATGAAGCAAGCCATCTCAAGGATGTTTAACTGGAAATGTTCTATACCTTAAAATTTAAGACTCCATTTCAAAAATGATTCCGCCTGAGATGAAAGAGGACAAATGCCTCTATTTTATCCAGAGGACGTTATAAAACACCACGTACGTCAAATCTCCATATACCTTTTCCTCCTAATGCAGCAAAATGATACCCTTATCATTGTTCAATCAAAGGCTCGCTAAGCCGGCGCAGGGAGACAGGGCTGAGGCAGTAATCATCGATGCTTTGGGCGACCCTCACACCAATCTGTTGCACACAGCACCACCATTATACACACATGAAAGGCTTCCTCAATTCCTCTCCCTCCTCCTCCTCCTATGAGCCACAACAGGTAGTTACTGACTCCCTGTTATGGGCAGGATGCCTTACCAGGTGGAGAAAAAGGAAACCAGGAGAGAAATTCCCCCAAGGGTTTTTGAAAGAGAGGAAGTGAACTGGGCCCTCGAAGTAAGCGATCTGCCTATGAAATGTGTCAGGCATAGAAGGAAGACAGAGGCTGTGGCATTGATACAGGAAGATGGTTTGGACCAACATGCGTTGCCAAATGCAAGAAAAACGATGCCCTTGTAATCATTCCCCACTGCACGGTAACCCAGAGGAAGCCCTCCACGTTTCCATTCTGGTTCTTTCTTTCTATCTGTCTGTCTATGTATCTATCGTCTATCTAGCTATTTGAGAAAGGATCTCGGGTAGCCCACGCTTGTCTCGAACTTGCTGCGTAACCAAGCATGATCTGGAACTCCTGATCCTCCTGTCTCTACCTCCCAAGGGCTGGGATTGCAGGTGTGTACCATCACGTCCAGCTGTGGTTCTTTCACAGCCCTCCTGTTAGGCTTTGGCTTTTTTTTTTTTTAATTTTTTTTAAATTTATTTATTTGAGAGCGACAGACACAGAGAGAAAGACAGATAGAGGGAGAGAGAGAGAATGGGCGCGCCAGGGCTTCCAGCCTCTGCAAACGAACTCCAGACGCGTGCGCCCCCTTGTGCATCTGGCTAACGTGGGACCTGGGGAACCGAGCCTCGAACCGGGGTCCTTAGGCTTCACAGCAAGCGCTTAACCGCTAAGCCATCTCTCCAGCCCAGCTTTGGCTTTTTTGAGGTAGAATTTCACTCTAGTCCTGGAATTAACTATCTAGTCTCAGGGTGGCCTCGATCCTCCTACCTCTGCCTCCCAAGTGCTGGGATTAAAGGCATGCGCCACCATGCCCGGCTTATGTTTTGGATTTTAAAAGTCACCCGAAGGCACTCATAGGTAAAGGTTTGCTCACCAACCCCATGGCATTTTTGGGAGGTGGCGGAACCTTTAGGAGGTGAAGTCCAGTGGACCATGCTCCCCCCACCACCACACCCATTCTCTCTCTCCCTCCCTCACAAACTCACTCACTGCCTTCCTCCCTCCCTCCTAGGCACCATGAGACAAACAGATTTATTATACCTCACACTCCCCGGCATGATTCTCTTCCTCACCCTAGGCCCCAAGACCATGGCACCATCTGACTGGCATGTGAAATCTGTGAATCCATGAACCCACATAAATCTCTCCTCCTTAAGTGTTTCCTAAGTGCATTATCTCAGGTAAATTGCCACAGACACTAAAGGCTGACTAACACACCCGCCAATACAAATAGGCAGGTCAGGGCTGGAGAGATGGCATAGTGGTTAAGGTGCTCACCTTCAAAGCCTAACGACCCAGGTTCGATTCCCAGGACCCATGTAAGCCAGATGCACAAGGTGACATATGCATCTGGAGTTTGGAGTCTGGAGGCCCTGATGCATCTATTCTCTCTCTCTTTGTGTCAAATAAATTAATTAATTAAATTTAAAAGATAAATAGGCAAAATATTTTTTGGTCTCTATTTGGTGGTGAAATGTAAAGACTGAATCCATGTTTTGAAGTCTAAAATCGGTTCCTTAATTGCCACAGATAGTCACATACAGAATGAAAAGATGGTAGGGGCTGGAGAGATGGCTTAGTGGTTAAGCACTTGCCTAGGAAACCAAAGGACCCCAGTTTGAGGCTCAATTCTCCAGGTCCCAGTAAGCCAGATGCACAAGGGAGGGAGGGAAGCTGTAGAAGATTAAGGTCAGTCTTCATCATACCCTCTCCAGTGTCTTGTGGTTCAGGTGTTCCCTCTAAGGGCCTGGTGAAGGTTCAGCTATTTGGTCTGCCTTTTAGGAAGTAGAATTTATGGTACCATTGCCATTTGGGTCTAGATTTGTGTTTCCCACCCCTCCATTGCCCTCCCCTCCCTCCCCATCCATCCTATTGTCTAGTCCACAAGATGCTTGCTGGGTGTGTAAGGCATCTTGAGTAGATTCAGGTTAGGTGCTGTAGATCCCTAGTAAATCTTCTTTAAAGCCATAATCCCCTCTCCATGTTATTAGATTAAGTTTAAGATCTACAAGCAAACAGCAACACCTAATATACTGTATTACTGATTCCTAAAACCTGTTCTAAATAATGGAGCAAACGCCATAAAATTTAGAGGTAGGAGGATCACTGTGAGTTCAAGGCCACCCTGAGACCTATAAGGTTTCCTAAAAGAAAGACAGATTTCTGTCCGAGTACTTGATGACCCACCAAAGGTTAGTGGTAAGACCCTACTGCTGAAGACACCTTATGTGGTTGACACGTAAAATGGAACGGCATGGCTGGAAGCTGGAAGAGAGTCAGTCCCCAGACAGTCAGCATGTCTAGTGCCAGAAGGTGCTATATGGGCGACTGGGGGAAAATGACCAATATCTGTCCAAGCATCTCATGGTCTAACCTACTTAGCAGCAAATAACCTGTTGTGATGCCCACACAAGTGCAATAGTGGCACACAGCCATGGTGGGGAACCAACTGCTCTTGATTTGGCTAACTGATCCCCTCAGTGGTACGGGACCCATAGCTGGAGCTGGGAAGCAAGTCAGAACCAGATCCAAACATAAGCCCACTCTCCATTATCAAGCTACCATCAATCATGGGCTACAAGAGGGCCTACGGCTATTAAATTCTCTATAAAAAAGTAAGCGTTTTCTCATTTGGTGTTAACTTTCTCTCCAGTGGAGAATCTGCTTCTGTTTTTCAGATAGATGCAGATCCTAAGGAGAGAGCCACCCCCACCATACTTCAAAAGGGCCCCGGCTGAAACTAAGAAAAATTGGCGAAACAAGCAAGGGTGCTGTTTTCCTGGTGAACCGGATACAGCATAAGGGTGAAGGAGATCAACACAGAGAAAAATCAACTCCTACCAAATCAGACAGCCAGAAATCCAGAGGCCCCCAACATCTCATCACTGAAGCAGACCAAAAATGAACCCAACATGGCTCAGGGAAATTTTGCGGAAGAGGGGACAGAAAGAATGTCAGAGCCACATGTTGGGTCAGAATATGCAGAGACATTTATCCTACCCATAACTGTGGGCTAACTCCACAATACATGACCCATATACCTCAACAAGGAGGAGCCAAGGGGAGGGGGTAGGTCACGGATGAGCCTAATAATGATACCAAACTGACTGTATTTGCTGAATACAAAACTAATTAATAAAAAAATAAAAAATTGAAAAAGAAAGAAAAATAAATAAAGACTGAAAAAAAGGCGGGAGGGTGCATGCATCTAGATTTCGTTTGCAGTAGCTGGAGGCCCTGACGCACCCATTCTCTATCTATCTGCCTCTTTCTCTCTCTGTCTGTCTGTAGCTCTTAAATAAATAAATAAAAATAAACAAAACAATTTTAAAAAGAAAAGATGGTAGGGAGAGGAAAAAAGAACTCAGCACAAAGTCTCAGCATGCCTTTTTATTTTATGTATTTTTTTTTTTCATTTGCAGTGGCTGGAGACCCTAGGATGTCCATTCATTCCTCTTTCTTCTCTCTTCTCTCTCTCTCTCTCTATCTATCTTCTTACAAATAAAATATTTTTTAAAAGAAAGAGAAGGAAAGAGGAGAAAATATAAAGAACTCCAGCCAATGAGAAGGTGAGAAGGGGTGAAAGTCCCTTCTTTTAAATATTTTATTTATTTATTTATTTATTTGAGAGAGAGAGAAAGAAGCAGATAGAGACAAAAAGGATAGACCACACTATGCTTGCACGGGTCCTGGAAAATCGAACCTTGGCCTTTGGCACTGCAGGGAAGCACCTTAATCGCTAAGCCATCTCTCCAGCCCTGTATGCCTTTTTTAATGTGTTCAGAAAAATGACAGAAACATTTTCATCATCCCACAAACACTCACTGAGTCACAGCAGTGATGTGAAGCCTTTATCAGTCATTTGCTAAAAATATATTCCCATAGTCAAATCACTCAGCATCATTATTAGCAAGAAATTAACATTTGCATGATTTGATTCATTTGTGCCAGAAAAGTTGAAGGAAAGGTTCTCAATGTTTTGAATCTTGGGGTTTTATGTATCTGAGATCATCATTCCTGTCTAAAAATGACTGTGTGCTTGTTTTTGTTTTTGTTTAATGTGGAGAAAGTGTGTGTCTATTCTTCTGAGATGCACCAAAAGTCATTTTCTTCCTGCTAAAAGATGAGAAGATTGATTCCCCGGGAAGGAGCATGGCTCACACGGTCATAAAATATGATGCAAGGACTTGGATTGTGTAAACGTGAACCAGAGGTCCCACTTGGGGTCACTGGGCCCTGAGCCAGCTGCAACCCGCTTCTGGCCGGTGCCTGGGTTCTGCTCCGCCCTTCCAGCTCTCTGCAGACGAGCTACGAAGTCTCACGGGCCCAGGTCTGCAGATACTGCACTATTAGCGTCCCAGTCAATTCTCAAGAGCGGCTGGAGATGAAAGCCAGGCCGAGCAGGACCCGACAGCGAGGTTTCCTTCCCTGTCCTCACGTTGTCCTCATGCTTGCCCCATCCCATAGCAGGCAGGTGGGGCTCTTCCAGGGAGATGCATGACCGCCCCGTGCATCCAGCAGGACACATCATCCAACATGCCCCTGGGTGGGGATTATGAGGAGGATGGGTTGCTGTACATATTCTCTCTGCTGATCAGGTTTTTAAAAAATGTATCTTATGGGCTGGAGAGATGGCTTAGTGGTTAAGCGCTTGCCTGTGAAGCCTAAGGACCCGGGTTCGAGGCTCGGTTCCTCAGGTCCCACGTTAGCCAGATGCACAAGGGGGCGCACGCGTCTGGAGTTTGTTTGCAGAGGCTGGAGGCCCTGGCGCGCCCATTCTCTCTCTCTCCCTCTATCTGTCTTTCTCTCTGTGTCTGTCACTCTCAAATAAATAAATAAATAATTTAAAAAATGTATCTTATTTATTTATTTGTGAGAAAGAGGCAGAGAGGGGAGAGGGGAGAATGGGCACACCAGGGCCTCCAGCCGCTGCAAACAAACTCTAGATGCATGTGCCCCCTTGTGCATCTGGTTTATATGTGTTCTGGAGAATTGAACTGGGATCCTTTGGCTTTGCAGGCAAACACCTTAACCGCTAAGCCATCTCTCCAGTCCCGAACTGGGTTTGATGCTCCTTTATCCACTCCATCCCCTAAAGAACTCCATTTCTTGCCCCCCCCCCCCTTTGGTTTTTCAAGGTAGATTTTCAGTCTAGGCCAGGCTGACCTGGAATTCACTATGTAGTCTCAGGGTGGCCTCGAACTCACAGCAATCCTCCTACCTTTGCTTCCCAAGTGCTGGAATTAAAGGCATATGCTATCACGCCCAGTTCCATCTCTTTCTTTCTTTCTTTTTTTCTTTCTTTCTTTCTTTCTTTCTTTCTTTCTTTCTTTCTTTCTTCCTTTATGAGAAAGAGATAGAGCAAAAAAGAGGCAGACAGAGAGAAAGAGAATGGGCACACCAGGGCCTCCAGCCACCGCAGACAAACTCCGGATGCATGCGCCACCTTGTGCATCTGGCTTACGTGGGTCCTGGGGAATTGAGCCTTGAGAACCTGGGTCCTTAGGCTTCACAGGCAAGCGCTGGACTGCTAAGTCATCTCTCCAGCCCCTCCATCTCTTAATCTATATCACATAACACTGTAGGATGCGTACTGAGTCCTAGCATACAATAGATGGACACCGACAAGAGGCTTTCTCTTTGATTCTGATGGCATGATAGAATGCATTCTGCCATATACAACCCGCAGGTAACAAGAGCGAACAAGGAAACCCAGGCCCCACACTCCTGGTCTGCTACACTGTTATAACTGACTGCAACATGCTTCAACACCAATGCGTACATACAAACATGAGACGGTCACACACATGGCCAATAGGAAGTTGGTTTTTTAACATTTGAGGTTCATTCGTGTGGATTACTCACCACAGGCATGGGTGGGTAGCATTTGAAGTACTTTCCTGAAAATCCCCCCCCCCTCAAGAGGTTGGAGAGATGGCTTAGCAGTGAAGGCGCTTGCCTGCAAAGCCTAAGGACCCAGGTTCAATTCCCCAGGGCCCACAGAAGCCAGATGCACAAGGTGGAGCTTGCATCTGGTGTTTGTATACCGTGGCTAGAGGCCCTGGTGTGCCCATTCTCTCTTTCTCTATCTGCCTCTTTCTCTCTCATTTTCTCTGTCTCTCTCTCTCTCTCATATATATATATTGCAGTAGGGCAATTTAAAAAAATGAGGTAGGAGACATACAAACATCTTAAACCAGCTTGACTTCTGAGAACCTTCTGAGAAACAACTTTGTGGGTGCCACACGAGATGCATTGCTTGACAAGTGGGATCAACACTCATTACAGTGTGGACGTGGTATGGGTATGGAACGCCTCTGAAATCAATAGATCTGCCCTCTAGGGGGGCAGCAGAGGGCTTGGGGTTGCCTGCGGGTCTTACAGAGGACTGTCACCTGATCCTAACCAGATCAATGCTGTTGTCTGCTCTTTTTTTTTTTTTTTCATCTACCAAGTACATAAAATGCTTAATGACAAGCCAAAAGGCAGGGAGCTCACACAGCCTGGAGGTTATATTAGTGTTTTATGGCCCTTTCTTGCCATGCCTGTCTGCTAATAAATTGTTGTTCATGTGACCAAATTGATCCTGAGATTTTACCTTCACTAACATGTACCACAAAGTATAAAGTAAGGAGGAAAAAAATAAATAAATAAATAGGGCTGCAGAGATAGCCAGAGGCACAAAAGTGAAGCACGTGCAAGATCGTACATGCCCACTAGGTGGCGCAAGCATCTGGAGTTCAATTGCAGTGGCTGAGGGCCTAGCAAACCAGTTCTCTCTCCTCTCTCCCTCTGTCTCCCTCTCTCTAGAATAAAAAAAAATTAAAATTAATAAATAAATAAAAGCAACCTATATCCCTCACCTATCTGTAAATAATATAAGTGACTGGTATTGTTGCAGTCCGGTTCGCATTGCTGGTAGAAATCACCCAACCAAGAGCAGCTTCTGGGAAAAAGAGATTTATTTTGGCTTACAGGCTCGAGGGGAAGCTCCACGATGGCAGGGGAAAACGATGGCATGAACAGAGGGTGGACATCACCCCCTGGCCAACAGCTGGGAACCTAGCATTCAGAACACCTAAGTCTATGGGGGACACCTGAATCAAACCACCATAGGTATCAAGCAAAAGGACACTAAAATAGCGAGTGCCTTAATGGCCTGGGTCAGTGTACACCACCATTCACCACCACCACGTACTCCATTCCCGTCATGCACTGCCCTGCCTACTGAGCAGATGCAGGATTCAAACCACGTTGACAAGCTGGATTGTGGAACTGCACAGCAGCGGGTGTGGAGAACCATAGCCAAGGTCACAACTTGCCAATTACAAAAATCACAGGGAAGGAAAGAAGAGTGGGCTCACAGCAGGTTTGCATCAGAACCTGTGCCTGGTGGTTTAATAGACGTTTATGGACTCAAATAGAAGGGATGGCTAAGGACAAACTGATGTGTTCAGATAGCATCTAGAGATCAGCGAAAGAACAATTTCACACCGCTCCACCCTGGTCAAACGACATCAGGAATACACTGATAAATCTGGGATTCATATATTAAGCCATTTTGACAGATGAGATATCCAGAAGAGAGTGACCAGAAGGATAAGGAGCCTTAAGATGATTCATCGTGGGCTGGAGAGATGGCTTAGCAGTTAAGGTGCTTGCCTGCGAAGCCTAAGGATCCGGGTTCAATTCTCCAGGTCCTACAGTAAGCCAGATGCACATGGTGGCACATGCATCTGGAGTTCGTTTGCAGAAGCTAGATGCCCTGGCGCACCCATTCTCTCTCTCTCCCCCTACCTCTCTCTCTCTCTCTCTCTCTCTCTCTCTCTCTCTCTCTCTGTCTCACAAATAAATAAATAAAAATAAATGCTTTAAAAAATTATTAATCTTATTTAAACAAAAAACATCACAAGATTTATGCTGGAGAAGGGACAACAAAAGGATGATATAGTTGAACATTAAACAGTTGAAAGCTTGTTATGAAGAAAATGTGTTGTAGAATATGGGGCTAAATAAAATGTGATCTCGGGCTGGAGAGATGGCTTAGCAGTTAAGCGTTTGCCTGTGAAGCCTAAGGACCCTGGTTCGAGGCTCGATTCCCCAGGACCCACGTTAGCCAGATGCACAAGGGGGCACATGCGTCTAGAGTTCGTTTGCAGTGGCTGGAAGCCCTGGCATGCCCATTCTCTCTCTGTCTGTTTCTCTCTCTCTCTGCCTCTTTCTCTCTGTCTGTGCTTTCAAATAAATAAATATAAAAAAATAAAATAAAATAAAATGTGATCTCAACAGAACAGAGACCTAGAGAGAGAGCAAGAAGTTTCTAGCAATGGAAGGTATTGCCTATGGGGTTATTATTTATTATTATTCTCTTATGCAATAGCTATCATCATTGCTGTGACCATCATCTTTATCCATCATGATCAACACCATCGTCACTACCGTCAGCACCATAACCACCACCATTGCCTAAACCATCCACAATATCGTCAGCGCCACCATCATCAACAGTCACCATGACCATCAGCAGTGATGACAATAGCAGGACCAAGCCAAGGGACTAATTCACTGCACGTTACATTGCTCACATATCAGCACCCTTTTTAAAAAAAAAAATTGGGGCTGGAGAGATGGCTTAGCGGTTAAGCGCTTGCCTGTGAAGCCTAAGGACCCCGGTTCGAGGCTTGGTTCCCCAGGTCCCACGTTAGCCAGATGCACAAGGGGGCGCACGCGTCTGGAGTTCGTTTGCAGAGGCTGGAAGCCCTGGCTCGCCCATTCTCTCTCTCTCCTTCTATCTGTCTTTCTCTCTGTGTCTGCCGCTCTCAAATAAATAAATAAATAAAATTAAAAAAAATTTTATTGACAACTTCCATAATTATAAACAATATCCCATGGTAATTCCCTCCCTCCCCCCACTTTCCCCTTTGCAACTCCACGCTCCATCACATCCCCTCCCCCTCTCAATCAGTCTCTCTTTTATTTTGATGTCATGATCTTTTCCTCCTCTTATGATGGTCTTGTGTAGGTAGTGTCAGGCACTGTGAGGTCATGGATATCCAGGCCAGCTTGTGTCTGGAGGGAGCACATTGTAAGGAGTCCTACCCTTCCTTTGGCTCTTATATTCTTTCCACCACATCTTCCGCAATGGACCCTGAGCCATGGAAGGTGTGACTGAGATATTTCAGTGCTGAGCACTCCTCTGTCACTTCTTCTCAGAACCATGGTGCCTTCTGAGTCATGCCAAGGTCACTTCCTTCTGAAAAGAGAAACTTCACTAACGAAAAGTGAGGGTAGCGTTAATATGTGGGGCAACCCCCTTTCAATACTAGCATTCTGTTACTTTCAATTATCTGAGAAGCTCTCTTTGGTGGTTTTGAATATAAATGTCCCCTTAGCCTTGGGTATTTTTAGATTTAAGATTCCTGGGGCTAGAGAGATGCCTTAGTGGTTAAGGGGCTTGCCCACAAAGCCTAAAGATACGTGTTTGACTCTCCACGTCCCACATAAGCCAGATGCACAAGGGTGCCACACACGCACAAGGTGGCGCATGCATCTAGAGTTCAACTCAGTGGCTGGAGGCCCTGGTGTGCCAGTGATCTCTCCCTCTCTCTCTCTCTTTCTCTCTCTCTCTCTCTCTCACATACACACACACACACACACACACACACTTTCTCTTTCTCTCACACATAAAAAAAAAGAAGCCAGGGCTGGAGAGATGGCTTAGCAGTTAAGTGCTTGCCCGTGAAGCCTAACAAACCCGGTTCGAGGCTCGGTTCCCCAGGTCCCACGTTAGCCAGATGCACAAGGGGGCGCACGCGTCTGGAGTTCGTTTGCAGAGGCTGGAAGCCCTGGCGCGCCCATTCTCTCTCTCTCCCTCTATCTGTCTTTCTCTCTGTGTCTGTCGCTCTCAAATAAATAAATAAATAAATAAAAATTTAAAAAAAAAAAAAAAAAAAAAAGAAGCCAATCCAGGCATGGTGGCGCACATCTTTAATCCCAGCACTCAGGAGGCAGAAGTAGGAGGATCGCTGTGACTTCAAGGTCACCCTGAGACTGCATAGTGAATTCTAGGTCAGCCTGGGCTAGAGTAAGACCCTACCACAAAAACCCCAAAATTAAATTAAAAAAAGAAAAAGAGGCCAGTCAGTTGGGCTTGCCTTCAATAAAAAGATTAAGCTTCCTACTTAAGTCTCCAGCAGGTGGAGCACTGCTGAAGGAGGTGTGTCACTGGGAGCGGATCTTGAGTCTAGCCCACTTCGCCATCAGAGTCAGCTCATGCTTGCTGGGGCTGACTGTAGTCTGTCTGCTGTGGATGCAGGATGAAGGGAGCCAGCTTCCTCCACCATGATGAAGCTTCGCCCAGAATCTGTGAGCGTGAAATTAACTCTTCCCTCCCTTAACCTACCTCCAGTCAGGTGTTTGTTCCAGCAACAAGAAGGGTAACTGGAACACCCTCTCCTCCTTCTCTTTTCTCTTTTGGAGTAAAGGGACAACAAAACCGCCCTGAGGACTTTGCTGCTCTGCAGTGACAGCAACTGATAAAGTCTTGGGCTCTGATATTACAAAACTCTTTTTTTAGAGACCCATCATCAGGTCTGTTACTTATCAGTCATGCAACCTAGGACAAGTGACTTATGTCCTCCAAGCCTTATCTTCTCACCTACAAGTAGGTTGGTGAGAATTAATTCTTGGGCTGGAGAGATGGCTTAGCGGTTAAGCCCTTGCTTGTGAAGCCTGAGGACCCCGGTTTGAGGCTCGATTCCCTAGGACCCACGTTAGCCAGATGCACAAGGGGGCGCATGCGTCTGGAGTTCGTTTGCAGTGGCTGGAGGCCCTCTTATGCCCATTGTCTCTCTCTCTCTCTCCCTCTTTCTCTGTCTGTCACTCTCAAATAAATAAATAAAAGTAACAAAAAAATTTTTTTAAAGAGAATAAATTCTTCATGGAGTTAACTCATGGATTCACTGAGCTCAGATACATGATACCACCACTAAGATGCCAATAAACACGTAACAGTTGTTGGCCAATCACTGCCAAGCCTTTAACACACAGCAACATGAGGACATGCTGGAAGGATCCATTGCAGTACCCACCACACAGATCCAGCTGCAAAGCCTTCTCCCAGGAAGCCTTCCTCAAGCCAGTAACTTAGGGCTCAAAAAGCTTTGCAGAAGGACTCAGGAGATGGCTCAGTGGTTTAAAGGTCCTTGTTCGCAAAGCCTTCCAACACAGATTCAATTCCCTTCTACCCATGTAAAGCCAGACGCACAAAGTGGCACAGGTATCACATCTGCCAAGAGGTCCTGGCATGCCTATTTCCTCTCTCCCCCACCCCCCGTGTACATGTGTGCACAAATCAATAAACAGACTTTTTTTAATTTTTAATTTTTATTTATTTATTTGACAGAGAAAGAAAGAGAGAGAATGGGCGCACCAGGGCCGCCAGCCACTGCAAACGAACTCCAGACGCATGTGTCCCCTTGTGCACCTGGCTAACGTGGGTCTTGGGGAATCGAACCTGAGTCCTTTGGCTTTGCAGGCAAATACCTTGACCACTAAACCATCCCTCCAGCCCAGAAGTATTTCTTAATTCTTTGCAGAAGATATGCAGAAATGGCACAAATGAGACAAATTTCTATTTCACATATTCAACTTCCAGATGTACTCCTCTGGGGGAAAAAAAGACCTTCCTGAGCTGGAGAGATGGCTTAGTCATTAAGACATTTGCCTGCAAAGCTTAACCACCCAGGTTCAATTCCCTAGTATCCACACAAAGCCAGATACACAAAGTGATGCATACATCTAGAGTTCATTTGCAGCAGCCGGAGGCCCTGGCATATACATTCTCTCTCTCTCTCTCTCTCTCTCTCTCGCTCTCACTCTTGCTCTTTGCTTGCAAATAAATGAAAATAAAATATTCTATTTTAAAAATTGATCTTCGAGCCAGGCGTGGTAGTGCACACCTTTAATCCCAGCACTCGGGAGGCAGAGGTAGGAGGACTGCCGTAAGTTCGAGGCCACCCTGAGACTCCATAGTGAATTCCAGGAGAGCCTAAGCTAGAGTGAGACACTACCTTGGAAAAAAAAAATTGATCTTCCTAAAATACCTATAGCAGAAATTTTCTCTCTCAAAGTTTTCCTTCTCTGGTTGACAAACCATTATTTTTCACCCATGCAGAATCTCACTATGCCTTCTTCTCCCCTGATGCAGAGACCCCCAGGGTGCTGAACAAAAGAGCAATTTTCTTGTTCATTGCACAGGGCTGGGAATCAAACCCAGGGCCTTGAGTATGCTAGGCATTTGCTCTACTTTTGATCCATTGGTTTCCATAGTGAGAAAAGAGATTCCATTTCCTTCTTACTAGTCATGTGATTGTTCAATTCTTTGCTTTCCCCAAAATTGTAGGAATACCCAATCAAGCTGTTAACTAAATCAAATTGTTGCTAAAAATAAGTGTTTTTATATTAAACTGTTTACATATTTTTATTTATTTATTTGCAAGCAAAGAGAGGGAGAGAATGGGTGCACTGGGACCTCTAGCCATTGCAAATGAATTCCAGATGCACTCACTACTTTGTGCATCTGGCTTTATGTGGGTATTGGGGAATCAAACTTGGGTCATTAGGCTCTGCAAGCAGGTGACTTAACCACTGAGCTATCTCTCCAGCCCTAAAAAATAAGCTTTGATGCTAGATCATGATATAATTTGGATAAGAAGGTTAAAAGAGGCTGGGCATAGTGGAGGATGCCTTTAATCCCAGCACTCGGGAGACAGAGGTAGGAAAATCACTGTGAGTTCAGGGCTGAGACTACATAGTGAATGCCAGGTCAGCCTGAGCTACAGCAAAACCCTACCTCAAAAAATAAAAAATAGCCAGGTGTGGTGGCACGTGCCTTGAATCCCAGCACTCAGGAGGCAGAGGTAGGAGGACTGCCATGAGTTCAAAGCCATCCTGAGACTACATAGTGAATTTCAGGTCAGCCTGGACTAGGGTGAAAAACTACCTGGAAAAAAAAAAAGAAGAAGGTTAGAAGAAAGCTAAGGAATCAAATAACAGAATAAAAATCCTTCCTTCCTTCTCCCATCTTATCTATGTGAACAAAGCCATGCAGTAGGTACATCCCTAAAGACAAAAAAAGAAAGAAAGAAAGAAAGAAAACTAAATAGAGCTGCATTTTTTTTTTCTCATTTGAGAAGCATTTGTCCATGGGGACTTGATCTAATTTACCCTCTAAAAAGATTCTTTCTGGCCGGGCATGGTGGCACACACCTTTAATCCCAGCACTCAGGAGGCAGAGGTAGGAGGATCGCTGTGAGTTCTAGGCCACCCTGAGATTACAGAGTGAATTCCAGGTCAACCTGAGCTAGAGGGAGACCCTACCTCGAAAAACAAAAACAAAGCAAAACAAAAGATTCATTATTAAAATAATTTATATTTGTTATTTTGATCAATAGCATATTAGTAATAATTGCTAAAATAACTCAATCCAGAAGAAATGTGTTCAGTTCAACATCTGTGGATTTATGATCACAAGAAAAATTTAATTTCATAAACATGCTTGTATTGAAGCCAAGGATGAGAGGATAATCAATAAAACACCTTTAAAATCAAAACTTTACATCAGTATCAAATTATTCCAGAGGAAGTAGAACAGAAAAATAGTTCAAAGAAAAATGATGCTGTTTCAAACTTTTAAAGATGTATGTACTTTTTTTTTTTAAACATTTATTTTATTTTTTTTATTTATTGGTTTGAGAAAGACAGACACAGAGAGAAAGACAGATAGACGGAGAGAGAGAGAATGGGCGCGCCAGGGCTTCCAGCCTCTGCAAACGAACTCCAGATGCGTGCGCCCCCTTGTGCATCTGGCTAACGTGGGACCTGGGGAACCGAGCCTCGAACCGGGGTCCTTAGGCTTCACAGGCAAGTGCTTAACCGCTAAGCCATCTCTCCATCCCTGTATGTACTTTTTAATGAACAGCACTAGTGATGAAATCACTAAGGTATTTATATTACATTGAAGAGATTTTGAAAGATGATGCCTTCATTTCATTTTTTAATAAAATTATTTCAAATATGTTGGAAATTGCCTTCTACAATATTTCCATTTATTTTGAAAACTTCTGCAAAACGTACTATGAGGCACTCTTTTCTTTCCGAATTCTTTCAAATGAAAGGAATTTGTAAAGACTACTTGTGGCCAAAGCTGGCCATCTTTTCCAAATAACCATCTATGAATAACACAATGGGTCCGGCTGCTCTCTTCCCATCATGCTCGTTTATGCAGGAAGCATAAATCCTGCCCAGAGGACCGTCTGGGAGGCTTGAAATTCCAGCAAGATGAGGACAAAAAATAACTAAAATTTCCTACAAATTCTGGAAAAAAATAGATCAAAAAATGGTGAAAGATGGGCTGGAGAGATGGCTTAGCGGTTAAGCGCTTGCCTCTGAAGCCTAAGGACCCCGGTTCGAGGCTCCATTCCCCAGGACCCACGTTGGCTAGATGCACAAGGGGGCGCACGCATCTGGAGTTCATTTGCAGTGGGTAGAGGCCGTGGCGCGCCCATTCTCATCCTCTCTCTCCCTCTCTCTCTCTCTGTCGCTCTTAAATAAATAAATAAATAAATTTTTTTTAAAAAAATTTATTTATTTATTTGAGAGCGACAGACACAGAGAGAAAGACAGATAGAGGGAGAGAGAGAGAATGGGCGCGCCAGGGCTTCCAGCCTCTGCAAACAAACTCCAGACGCGTGCGCCCCCTTGTGCATCTGGCTAACGTGGGACCTGGGGAACTGAGCCTCGAACCGGGGTCCTTAGGCTTCACAGGCAAGCGCTTAACCGCTACGCCATCTCTCCAGCCCTAAATAAATAAATTTTTAAAAATGGTGAAAGGCGTAGCTAGCAAAGCCCATGGGAAAACGTAAGAGGGTGTCCCCGAGAACCTAGAGGCAACGGGGAGGGAAAACCATGCAGGGGTCGGGGTGAGCGATGCTGCCCCAGTTCATCTCGTGATCCACTCTGAGCTGGTGGGCGCAATGCGCCGCTGCGGAGAAGCAAGATGTAAAATGAACGGTGGGCACTGAGCACCTGCGTGGGAGCAGAATTCCCACGGTGACACAAACCTTGCCCCTGGACAGCTCAATGTCCGGCACGGCGGTGCGCACCTGTAATCCCATTGGGAGGCGGAGGCAGGAGTATCAGTTCAAAGTCATCCTCAGCTCTATTGCAAACTGGAGGCCAGCCTGGAGAACCGCGTGTCAAGTAAATTAAAAAGTATGCCAGTAGCTTTGAAAATGCCTTCCCGGGGCTGGAGAGGAGACCCAGTGGTTAAAGAAGCTTGTTTGCAAAGGCTGCTGGCCCCAGTTTTGATTTCCCAGTACCTATGTAAAGACAGATGCACTAAAAAACAAAAGTGCCACGTGTATCTGGAATTTATCTGCAATCACAAGAGGTCCTGGAACACCCATTCTCATTCTCTCCCCCACCCACCTACAAATAAATAAATCCTTTTAGTTACGTATTTATTTATTTATTTATTTGAGAGAGAGAGAACGGGCATGCCAGGGCCTCTAGCTACTGCAAATGAACTCCAGATACATGTGCCACCTCATGCATCTGGCTTATGTGGGTACTACGGAATTGAACCTGGGTCCTTGGATTTTACAGACAAGTGCCTTAACTGCTAAGCCATCTCTCCAGTCCATGCCCCAGTATTTTAATCAGGTATCCAGCCAGGGAGCCCCTCTTTACTGTACTAATGTGTATCCAGACAGGCCACAAGGTTATATTGACTTAGCAAAATGGCCTAAACCTCAGGAGTTAAAAAAATCATAGATGGCTGGGTATGGTGGTGCACGCCTTTAATCCTAGAACTCTGGAGGCAGAGGTAGGAGGATTGCCATGAGTTCAAGGTCACCCTGAGATTAAGTAGTGAATTCCAGGTCAGCCTGGACTAGAGTAAGACCCTACCTCAAAAACAAAACAAAAAAAAAACCATAGATGGCCGGGCATGATGGTGCACACCTTTTATCCCAGCACTCAGTAAGCAGAGGTACAAGGATTGCCATGAGTTCAAGCCCAACCTAAGACCACATAGTAAATTCCAGGTCAGCCTGTGCCAGAGAGAGAGAGAGAGTGACGCTGCCTCAAAAAGAGGTGGTGGGGGTGGACTAGAGAGCAGTTAAGACGCTTGCCTGCGAAGCCTAAGGACTCATGTTCGACTCTCCAGGTCCCACGTAAGCCAGACACACAGTGATGCAGGGTCACCACGTGCACACAAGGGGGCGCACATGTCTGGAGTTCAATTGCAGTGGCTGTAGGCCCTGGTGCACCAATTCTCTCTCACACACTCATTCTCTCTCTGTCTCTCTCTCTCTCTCTCTCTCTCACACACACACACACACAAACACACTTACATTTAAAAAAAGAAAGGCCAGTCTGTTGGGCTTGCCTCAAAAAAAAAAAAAAATCATAGATTATTTCTTCTTCACGCTGTATACCCATGAGACTGGCCAGGAGTTTCACTCCACTTGTTCACTCCCAGTCGACAAAGCTTCCCTGACTGTAACTAAGCCACTCTTGGGACAGGAGGATGGAGAGGGAAGCCACACATTTGGTCTCAAAAGCATCGACATCCCAGTGACAGATACAGCTGCTTCTAATGTCTCACTGAGCACAAGTCACACAGACAGGTCTGACTTCAAAAGGACAGGAAGCACCCAACAGGAGAACAGGTGGAATATGCCTGGAAACAACATCAGCGCTGACCACTCCAGGCCAGAGCTCCACTCCAAAAGACTCACTGTTACATGAACCGTGTGAGCCGAAGGAATCACTGCAAGCCCACGGGTGAGTTTCGCAGCTCATCACAGGGTCTGGCTATGTAGCTCAGCCTGGCCTTGAACTCAAGATTCTCAGCTGTGATTACAGGTGTGTGCCACTGCACCCAGCACTGAAGCGTGGATTTTGATACATTAATAACCAAAACTCAAAAGAGAGAGAGAGGAGGCTGGAGAGATGGTTCAGTGGTTAAGGCTCTTGCCAGCAAAGCCAAAGGACCCAGGTTCAATTCCCCAGTACCCACGTGAAGCTGGGTGCACTAGGGGGTGCATACAACTGGGGTTCATTTATTTGTAGTGGCGGGAGGCCCTGGCATGTCCATGCTCTTTCTCTATCTGCCTCTCTCTCTCTCTCTCTCTCTCTCTCTCTCTCTCTCTCCCTCTCATAAGTAAATAAAATATTAAAAGAGAGAGGGGGCTGGAGAGATGGCTTAGTGGTTAAGGCACTTGCCTGCAAAGCCTAAGGACCCAGGTTCAATTCCCCAGTACCCACATAAGCCAGATGCACAAGGGGGTGCATGTATCTGGAGTTCATTTGCAGTGGCTGGAGGCCCTAGTGCACCCATTCTCTCCCTCTTTCTCTCTGTCTCTCAAATAAATAAGGTAAAGTAAAATAAAATAAAGAGAGAGATGACATCAGCAGACAGTATCAGAAGAGTCCATTTCTGTAAATGTGGCATACTCATATAATGAGATACTTTTCAGCAAGGCGCATGAAAAGCTAAGACTTCAAATATCAGCATGGTTAAATCTTCCATGTCTAGGAATGAAAGCCTGGGCCTTATGCAATCTAGGCACTAGGGTACTGAGCTACATCCCCAGCCCAACATGGCCAAGTCGTAAAATGATAATACCGGGATGCAGAGATGGCTTAGCAGTTAAGGCGCTTGCCAGCGAAGCCTGAGGACTCATGTTCAAGTCTCCAGGTCCCACGTAAGACAGATGCACAAAGTGACCCAAGCACGCAAGGGAGTTTGATTGTAGTGGCTGAGGCCCTGGCACGTCAGTTCTCTCCCCCTGCCTCTCATGCCTTTAAAAAAAAAAAAAAAAAAAAGGCCAGTGTATTAGGCTTGCCTCAAAAAAAAAAAATAACTATATGTATATATGGCACACTGAGCAAAAAGAGCCATTTGCAGAATATATCATTATGCCATTTGTGTAAATTTTAATCATTTCTAGCATTGTCACATGCTGCTAATGGCAGTATATGTAACCATTGAGTTGAATGAGCAGGACTTGTGAAGATAATTAGAGCTCAATTGTCCCTTTTATTGTTTTCTTTGAGTCAGGCCTCATCCATCCCGGGCTGGCCTAGAATCTGTAGTTGAGGATGGCCTTGAGCTTTTGATCCTCCTGCCTCCCCGTCCTCCTCCTCCTCCTCCTCCTCCTCCTCCTCTGGAGTGCTGGGAATTACAGACATATGCCATCGTGCCCAGTTTCTCCAGCAGTGGGACTGGAACCCAGGGCTTCCTCTCGTGTATGCTGGGCAAGCACACTCCACCAGGTGAGCTAGCTGCACCCCCAGCCTCTGAAATGCAATCGTCTTTTGCCTATTAATGTTCCTTCACATTTATTTGGGTAGATATGTTCTTTCCACGTTGAGTATTGAATTTTAGGCAGTTCTAGTCAATAAATTAATGTCTTCTGGCCAATTAATAATGTTTATATTGGTGTAATCATCATGATTTTAAATTGATTTGGCCACTCTCCTTATCAGCCAATTACGACCACAATAATACCGGATAATAAACTGCCGTGTGCACAGTGACACTCAGAAATGACAGCTGCTCACCAGTCTGGGAGTCAGCTGGGCAGCTCTGCGATTCGGGCTCAGCTGGCCTAACAGGGCTGAGGGCAATCAGGGCCTGCCCTCCGGTGATGGCAGAAGAGCCAGGGGAGCGGGGGAGGGGTGGAGGTGGAGGGGGAGGGGGAGGGGGAGGGGTGGAGGGGGAGGGGGAGGGGGGAGGGGGAGGGGGGAGGGGAAGGGCCCCAGGGCAAGCTTGGGGCAAGCCTCTATGCATGTGACACCAGCTAACACCCCATCACGGGTAGAGCGGGGAGGGGACATTCCCAAAGTCAAAGCTTCGCCCCCACTGCCAGCCCACAGGAAGCTGGCTCCCTCCTTCCCCACACCTTTCTGACCCAATCCAAAGTCACAGAGGGAGAGTGGGGGAGAAGAAAGGGCCACATGAGATCTTGTTTGGGGGGTGGGTTTCAAGATAGGGGCTCACTCTAGTCCAGGCTGACCTGGAATTCACTCTGTAGTCTCAGGGTGGCCTTGAACTCACGGCGATCCACCTACCTCTGCCTCCCGAGTGCTGGGGTTAAAGGCGTGCGCCACCACGCCCGGCTCACAAGATCTTTTTTGACCAGTGGTGGCATCTCGGTCCCTGGGCCATGACAGCCTTGAAGGTAAGGTGTCTCTTGTGAACACTCCAAGGTCTCCAAGACTCTGGGATTCCAGTCCCCTTACGAAGACCATTGACTGTCCTGTGTGGCTGCACCAGCCCTGGCCACGGTGAAGTCATTTCCCTTCCTCTTCCACCCACTGGCTTTCTCCAGAGAAGTCTGACTGTGGCCCTGGGCAGCCTTAAGTGCAAAGGATGTCCATGGAGATTTGAGGTGAGGGTTAGACACCCCCGACACCCATCCACTCCCAGGGGATGGTGTGTGTGTGCCCCAGAAGCTCTGGCAAGAGCACATAATGAAAGATGAGGGGTAAGGATTCTGGTCCCTTTCGGTAATCATCGTTCACCAAGGCCACACACTTCCTCTTATCTGGTGCCTCAACAGAAGTTTCCAGTAGACCACTCTAGGGACGTACAAATCTATGCATTCGTGATATAGAAACAGTAGGGATAAAGTAACCTTCCAACTTCCAAGTGGCTGCTCTGTCCCTGGGGAGGGGAGACACAAGGAGATAGGCTCAGGAGGAACCCAGACAATGACTTTTTTGTCGGGAACCTCCAGCGTCCTAAGCACTTGCTCTACCACTGAGCTGCATCCCCAGCTCTCTGGGATGGTGAATTGTATGTGTCCACCAGCTGGGCCATGTACGCAGATACTTCATTAAACATTATTCTAGGGCTGGGGAGATGGCTTAGCGGTTAAGGCAAAGCCAAAGGACCCAGGTTCAATTTCCCAGGACCTATGTAAACCAAATGCACAAGGTGGTACATGCATCTGGAGTTTATTTGCAGAAGCTGAAGGCATGCTCCTTCTCTCTCTCTCTCTCTGTCTCTCTCTCTCTTTCTTTATCTCAAATAAATAAAATGTTAAGAAGGCATGTACTACCATACCAGCTTGTACTTCATCTTTAAAAAAAAATTGGCTGGAGAGATGGCTTAGTTTTTAAGCGCTTGCCTGTGAAGCCTAAGGACCCCGGTTTGAGGCTCAATTCCCCAGGACCCACATTAGCCACATGCACAAGGGGGTGCACGCGTCTGGAATTCATTTGAAGTGGCTGGAGGCCCTGGCGTGCCCATTCTCTCTCTCTCTCCCTCTCTCTCTCTCTCTGTTTCTCACTCTCTCTGTGCCTCTTTCCCTCTTTCTCTCTCTCTCTGTCGCTTTCAAATAAAAATAAACACAAAAATTTTTTTAAAAAAAACATTATTCTAGATGTCTTCGTGGGGGATTTTGCATATGAGGTTAACATATGAATCAGTAGACTTTGAGTAAAGCAGACCAGGCTCTGGAAGGTGGTAGGCCTCAGCAGAGCAGCTGAAGGCCTGAATATAACAAAGACTGACCTGCCCAACCAAGAGGGAACCCTCCTGGCCCTAGATTCTCACTGCTGTTCTTCCCCAGGCGCCAGCCTTGTCTGAGGGTTTAGAGTTTATCAGCTTCTACAATGGAATGAACCAGCTCCTTTAGCTAGATTAGACCCATAAATAGATGGAATGAATTGGTATAATAAATGGATAGATGGATGATAGATATATAAACAACAGATACATAGATAATAAGCAATAGAGGGATAATGGATTGATAGGGGATAAATGGATAAATAGAGAATGGATAAAATATAGAAGATGACAGGTAGGTAGGTAGGTAGATAGATAGATAGATAGATAGATAGATAATAAATGGATAGATGAATAGAGAAGGATGGATGGATGGATGGATGGATGGATGGATGGATGGATGGATGGATGGAGACACACATACCTTTCTTTCCTGTCTCTCTGGAGAACCCTGATCAATACAGGGACATAATTACAGAAGAAAGAAGCAGAACAAGAGGAAGATCACAGCCTGCACGGGTTTTCTTTTCTGTCTCTTTTTCTTTTGCTGTTAAGCCCCTCCTAGGCAGCGGCTACTGTCCGCTACAGTGGCTTTTTCTCCTTAGGTCAGGTTATGTTGCTCTTGGCCAATGTCTGCCTTGAGACAAATGCATTCCTGGAAACTACATTGTAAATCTAATTGTCACGGAGCAACTTGGGCTCTTCCTGTGGAAACAATGTCACACTGAGGATAACAGCAGGAATAAGGCCCTGGCAGCCCAGTGCTTTGTGAAATGGGCTTGCCCGGGCACTGTCGCGCCCACTTCTGAAAGGCAGGCGCAATGCCATCTCTTCATTGTGCAGAAGAGCCCATTAAGGCTCAGAGAAGCACTTCGCTTGGGTCACACAGCTCTCGAAAGGGACTTTCATTTTAACCACCAAGCTCTGTGCTTCAATCACATCACTTCTATAAAGAAAAAAAAGGTAGCCAGATGCAAAATTGCCAAAACTCTGAGCCTCCACGAGGGTTTCAAAATGACAAAGCTTTGCTCGTAAGTCATATAAAACAGGCACATGAGCACATGGATTCCTCCAGAGCCTCTTGAACTAAGAAGCAGCCATGTAGTGCGTCAGTAAACAGCTCTGCCCACCACACAGCTTCCTTGGGGCACCACCTCACGGCGCCGTCATCCATCACTCACTCCACGGGGCGGAACACAGCATTGCAGAGACCCCTGGATCTATGCACTTCTTCCTTAGGCCCTTCAAATGCCCTTTGTATTCCTTTGATTTTACTGAAAACAAAATTAAAATTCATAAGCAGAGGCCAGAGAGATGGCTCGGCAGTTATGGCATTTGCCTGCGAAATCTCAGGACCCAGGTTCGACTCCCCAGCACCCATGAGCTCATCTGCTGGAGCTGGAAGCCCTGGTCCTTCCATTCTCATTCTCTCTGTCTCTCTTCTCCCTATTGCTCTCTGCTTGCAAATAAAGAAAGAAAGAAAGAACTTTTTAATTTTAAAAATTCATACAGTGTTGACTGTGTGTCTGGCTTGGAAGCAGAGGCAAGTAGGGTAGACTGCCTTAAAGAAGAGCTGGTCAGCCTGGAGAGATGGCTTAGTGGTTAAGGCATTTGGCTGCAAAGTCAAAGGACCTTGGTTCGATTCCCCAGGACCCAAGTAAGCCAGATGCACAAAGGGGAGCATGCATCTGGAGTTTGTTTGCAGTGGCTGGAAGCCCTGGTGCACCCATTGTCTCTCTCTCTCTCTCTCTCTCTCTCTCTCTCTCTCTCTCTCTCTCTCTGTGTGTGTGTGTGTGTGTGTGTGTGTGTGTGTGTGTGTGTGTGTGTGTCTGCCTCTCCCCCCCCCTCAAATAAATAAATAAAATTATTTTTAAAAAAAGAAAGAAAGAAGAAGAGCTGATCTACCTGCACGGTGGAGTGGACTGAGCAAAGATGCAGAGGGTGTTCTCCAAAGAACTTTCCGTCTTACAGAAAACATGAGTGAGGCCTTCTCGGCTCTGCTGCCCATACCCCAAGGTAGCTTTGCTGACTCTAGAACCTACCAGGCTGTCATAGATTCAAAGAGGGTCCAAGCTGTGGAGTAGTCCTGTCCTTAGGGTATAGTGTAGGGGTAACCTTGCCCAGGTGGTTTCTTTCTCTGCCCCTCTGCCCGTTTCCTCTGGAGCCTTCACTCTAGGCCGTGTGGAGGAAATGGCTCTCACCTCCACACCCACCCGCACCTGTGTGGCCCTTGGCCTGCATGCACAGAGCATCCAGCCCATTACACCAGACTACAGGTTATCAGTATTCTTGTGGCTAGTTCCCTGGGCTGGAGAGCTGGCTTAGTGGTTAAGGCACTTGCCTGCAAAGCCTAAGGACCCAGGTTTGATACCTCAGTACCCACGTATGCCAGATGCACAGGGTGACACATGCATCTGGAGTTTGCTTGCAATTGCTAGAGACCCTGGCATATCCATTTATATCCTGTCTCTCTCTCTCTCTCCACACACACACACATACACACACTAAACAAAAAATATTTTTAGCCGGCGTGGTGGCACATGCCTTTAATCCCAGCACTCGGGAGGCAGAAGGTAGGAGGATCGCTGTGAGTTCAAGGTCATCCTGAAACTACATAGTGAATTCCAGCTCCACATGGGCTAGAGCGAGACCCTACTTCGAAAAACCAACAAAAAAGGAGGCTAGCTCCTCACAATGACCCATCAGCACTCACCGGGTCACAGGGCCCAACCTGCTCCCAGTTCCCTGTGACATCAGCAGTTCAGCATCATCTAAGAGGAAGGGGTCACCTACTGCCCATGGTCGGAAAGTGCCTGGCACCTAGAATGCCTGGGTAATTACTCAAGACAGCAGAAAAGGAGAGGAGAGGGCTGGAAATGTGGTTCAGTTGGTAGAGTGTTTGCCTGGCATGCCCAAGGCCCTGGGTTTGATACCTAGCACTGAATAAACCAGGTATGTGATGCTTATCTTTAATCTCAGCACTCACTTTGGAGGTGGAAACAGGAGAATGGGAAGTTCAAAGTCACCCTTGGCTACGTAATGAGTTTAAGGCCAGCCTAGCTACATGAGACACCCCACCCCACAAAAGGAGGGAGGGAGGAAAGAAGGAAGAAAGGGAAAGAGGAAGGGAGGGAGGGAGGGAGGGAGGAGACAGAGGGAAGGAAAGATGTAAGGGGAAATTCCAGTGGCTGGAATTACAGACACCTGAAACATACCGACACAAAGTTGGATTTGAATCAACAGCCTCCCCCGAAGGGAGGTTCAAGGACAAAAAGGAACCCAGCTGCCTGGTCCCTTAAGTAACCTCAGGATTTTACCATGGAGGCCCGCATGAACTTCTACATCCTAAGGAAAGAACCACAACGTAGTACCCAGCAGACAGGATGGCCTGCGCAACTGCTCAGAACCCTGGCTTGTCCCAGCTCATCACAACAGGCCTGGGATGGGTCCAACCTGGGCCAAATCAGAAACACGTGTTATGGGATTGACTCCAGCCCCAGCTGGAAGCATGCTGATGAAGAGCACTGTTTTGTGACAACGCCCTTGAAGAGTCCCGGGGTGCTGGGTACCAGTAGGGTACATGAATAGCAATGAGACCGCTCACTGACTCTTGGGCTCAAGTACACGTTCAGAGCTAGCAGCTCCGAATGGAAACTCTGGGTCAATATTTCTCTTCTCCAGATGTGCCCAGGGTTACCATTGCACCATTTACATGAATCAAAGCCCAGCCTTCGCTGCCAACTCCCAGCTGAGACTCTGGTGGAATGGGGCCATAAGCCCAATGCTGCAGTTGGCTTTGCACTGCAGTAAGAAAAAACCAGACCAAGAGCAGCTTGTGGGAGGAAAGGGCTTATTTTTGGCTTACAGACCCGAGGGGAAGCTCCATGATGGCAGGAGAAACAATACCATGCGCAGAGGGTGGACATCACCCCCTGGGCAACATCAGGTGAACAACAGCAACAGGAGCTTGTGCCCAACACTGTCAAGAGGAAGCTGGCTATGACACCCGTAAGCCCACCCCCAACAATACACTGCCTCCAAAAGGCTTTAATTCCCAAATTGCCACCAGGTGGGGACCTAATAAGCATCCAGAACACATAAGCTTATGGAGGGCACCTGAGTCAAACCACTGCACCCTATGGGACATCTCACCCATACTCACACCACTCCTGAGGAACTTTCAAAGAAAAAGAAAAAAGAAAAAAGTCAGGCATGGCGGCCCACGCCTTTAATCCCAGCACTTGGGAGGCAGAGGAAGGAGGATCACTGTGAGTTCAAGGCCACCCTGAGACTACACAGTGAATTCCAGGCCAGCCTGGGCTACAATGAGACCCTACCTAAAAAGAAAAAGAAAGAACAGTTGTTAGATTATGGAGATGGCTCAGTGGTTAAGAGCGCTTGCCACTTAGGTATGACGGCCTCTAAGGGCCAGAGATCATGGAGTTTTCCCAAACCCCACATTAAAAAGCTGGACTTGGTCACACATGCCTGTAACCCCAGTGGTGGGGGTGGTACAGAAGAACCCCTGGCCATCACTGGCCAGTTGCAGCTCTCACTTGATGGAGAGACCCTATCTCAAAGAAATATGTAGATGATGATTAATGGAGAAAGGTACCTGCCTTCTCCTCTGGCCTCCCCACATATGCATGCACCACACACACACACACACACACACACACACACACATATGCAGTAGTTGGATTAAAAAAAAAAAAAGTTGCCCAGATGCCACCCCACAGTCTAAACTAACTGGTCCAGAGATGAGCCTGGGCCTGGGGGCATTTAATAACTCCCTAGGTGAATCACTGTACAAGAAGATTTGGAGACCCTTGAGCAGCCTGCCTGCTTCTAGAATAGTCTCTCCCCAGGGATGGAGAGATGGCTTAGTACTTAAGGTGCTTGCCTGCAAAGCCTAAGGACTGAGGTTCGATTCCCCAGTATCCTCATTAAGCTAGATGTACAAGATGGTGCATGTGTCTGGAGTTTGCAGTGGCTAGAGGCCCTGGCATGCCCATTCTCTCTCTCTCCCCATCTGTCTCTTTCTCTCTCCCTCTCTCTCAAATAAATAAATTAAATTAAATAAACAGAATAATCTCTCCCCTGGCTTAAAACTAGAAGGTCCATGATCCAAGAATCAGCTCTGGGAAAACTAGGCGTGCAGACTGCTGCTCAAGTACAGAATGACATGTCTGTGCAGTTAAAGATCGGTGGGGCTCAATGATGCTGTTAGGAACACAGCAAAGGGTAGGCGGGCCGCAGCCCCTCCTAGGCTCATGGGGAGGTGTGCTTCACAGTGCCCCCCCCACACACACACACACACACAAATACGTTACCCAGCTCCAGTTCTGGTTTCCTGGTCACTCAGAAAGTATTTCCATGTTGGCCCAAAGTTTCTGTTTCCTGTTCCCTCCCACCCTATTTTTAGGCCCAGCAGGCATTTCCTTCGTTGGCCTGACCCACCCACCTGCAGTCTGTCCGGGCCTCTGATATCAGGGTTCATGTGGTGGGGCGGGGGTGCAGCTGGAGCATTTCATCCTTCTGATGGGCACTCTGGTGTCCAAGGCAATAGGTTTGTACCCAGCAGATGGTGCTCTAGCAAGCTGGTGCCACACACACACACACACACACACACACACACACAGCAGGCAGGCTAAGCTGTGTCTTTGTTTACCTTGTAAGCTTTAAAATGGTGTGTTCCTGGGACTCAAGAGATGGCTTAGTGGTTAAGGACTTGCCTGCAAAGCCTAAGGACCCAGGTTCGATTCCCGAGGACCCATGCAAGCCAGATGTACAAGGTGGCACATGCATCTGGACTTCACTTACAATGGCTAGAGGCCCTAGAGTGCTCTCTCTCTCTCTCTCTCTCTCTCTCTCTCTCTCTCTCTCTCTCTCAAATAAATAAATAAAATATTTTTTTAAATGGTATGCTACCATTTCCTTGGACCTGGGGCTCCCAAACTCCCTTTTCTATCTTCATGCATCAGCCTACAGGTTCCAAGACAGTGTGTGTCCGGCATGCCAGGTACCGCTCCCACTCACCCAGTAAGGCCCAGTAGTGGCTAGAGGCTCTAACGTACCATTCTTTCTATCTACTTCTCTCTCTCTCTCTCTCTCTCTCTCTCTCTCTCTCTCTCTCTCCTTCTCAAATAAATAAGTAAAAGGTAAAGGAGATATAAAGGGAATAGAAAAGGAGGAAGGGGGCACTTAATAGGATGGTATTGTATATATGTAAGTAGAAAACAGATTAATGGGGGTGAAAAGACCTAAATGAGGTCAGGGGAAGAGACTGAGTAAAGGAAAGGTGGAGGGAGGGCTAACCAAAATCTAAGAAGATATAAATAAGTCATATAGAAACCTACATTTTTGGACAATGGAACACTCAGGAGCCATAGATTGTTACTACAAAATTTTCAGTGCCAGGGATGGATACCTTCCAGTGAGTTGTTGGCCAGGGAGGTTCTTGATACCCCCAAAACATTACAGGCCATTGCCAAGGCCCTTGGTTTCCCACCAGTAATAGATGGTAAGACCCTATTGCTGAAGACTCCATATACTTGGGCTGCAAGGCCACTGAGAAATCTTGCTGGAACTGAGCTGAAAACCTCCTCCCTGTAGATCAGCTGATGGAAAGCTGATAAAAGCCATGCTGCATGCAGTTTAATGGGAGAGAGAGGAATCACCAGTGAATATACCCAACAGTGGACACTGCAAGCTTTATATTTGGCCAACCAGGCCAAATGAGCCAATGGGTGCAATAGTAGCATGTCTGTTATGGGAGAAACCAACAGCCCTCTAATTGAACTGGAGATTGCTCCATGGGAGGGAATACACCCCTGATAATGAAAACCTACAACAGGGGTAGTCATGAGCCCTAGGGGTATAACATCTGCTGGTGTCTGGCTAAGTGTATATACTATGCTCACCAAACTGCCCAGTTAGTACTTCTCTTAATGTTCATACCCTTATATTAATGCTACTCTCACTTTTGTTAGAGAATCTTCTCTTTTCAGATGACAGTGACCTTGGGATGACTCAGAAGGCACCATGGTCCTGGGAAGAAGTGACAGGAGTGCTCGGCATTGCAATATCTCTATCACACCTTCTATGTCTCAGGATCCATTGCGAAAGATGTGGCAGAAAGAATGTAAGAGCCAAAGGAAGGGTAGGACTCTTTACAACGTGCTCCTCCAGCCACAAAATGGCCTGGATGCCCATGACCTCACAGCACCTGACACTGCCTACACAAGACCATTATAATAGAAGGTAAAGATCAAGACATCAAATAAAAAAGACTGGTTGAGAGGGGGGAGGGGACATGAAGGACAGTGGAGTTTCAAAGGGGAAGGTTGGGACAGGGAGGGAATTATCATGGTATATTGTTTACAATTATGGAAGTTGTCAATAAAAATAAATGAATAAACTTTTTAAAAGTGTAAGCCAAAAAAATTATAAAACTGCAGACATATGATTATGGCTGTTTGAATGTGAATGTATGTTCCCCAAAGCCTCAGGCATTTTGGATTAAGGTTAAGCTTCCTGCTTAAGTGTCACTGGGCACAATCTGAATTCCAGCCCAAAGGCGTGAAGAGAGCAGTTTAAGTTCCCACAGTTTGTGCTTGTTGCCTTTGGGGTAGAGAACAATTGTACTCTAGCAGTGTGTGTTTGCTGGTGTTGGTGTTTTGCTTGCTGGTTGGTGGTTTCTGCCTGCTTGGATCTGTGAAAGAAGGCAGCTTCTCCCGCCACCGATGGAACTTCCCCTGGATCTGTAAGCTTGTCATAAACCCATTCCTCCCATAAGCTGCGTCTGGTTGGATGTTCGTCCCAGCAACGTGGCACTGACTACAGCCATGACCTGTTCCTCTGTGGGCTGGGTGTGTACTCATGCTTGCTGCATAAAGAGTTTCTACATTTGAAGTTGGTCATGGTGGCACTGTAGGCCCTGAGGAGGTAGAATTCCAGTGGGAGGCTAGCCTGACCTACCTAATAGGTTCCTATATAGTGAGATCCTATCAAAAAAAAAAAAGTCAATCTGAATATGGAGGCATAGATCTGTAACCCCCACACTCATGTACAAGTTCAAGGCCAATCTGGGCTACAGAGTGAGTCTGAGGCCAGCTTGGAGCTACATAGAGTGGATTTGTCTCAAATGAATGAATGAATGAATTCTATTCTGTTCTGAAGCCATCACCTTGACTGAGGATAGCAGCCACATTTAAGAAAAGACCCATCAGTTCTCTTTGATCCTTTTGCTTTCTCTGTTGGTTTTCTGGCCCGCTTCTCATTGTGTGTCCCCGTCTGGCCTCGACCTCACAGCCACCTGTTCGGCCTCCCAGGTGCTGGGATGTCTTTGCACTGAATCCAGAAAGAGGAAGATGTGCTTCCCAAAGCAAATGTCTCAGGAATTGTAGCGTGAAGCAGAGGGTGCCAAACGGGCTCTGTGGCCTAGCCACACAGGGAAATGCTGGTTGCAATATAACTCATCTCTTGGAAAACTCACCATGCAAATAACCCCACAAGCTACCTTCCAATGAAGTTTATTTATTCGTAATAAATACACCGAGGGGCTGGAGAAATGGCTCAGCAGTTAAGGGGCTTGCCTTCAGAGCCCAACAATGTAAGCTCGATTCCCCAGGACCCACATAAGCCAGATGCACAAAGTTGTGTACACATCTGAAGCTGGGGTGCCCAAACTCACTGTCTGTACCTTTCTGCCTCTCGCTCTGTCTGTATCTCTCTGCTTGCAAAGAAATAAATTTTTTAAAAATACACTGAGAGCTGGGCATGGTGGCGCACACCTTTAATTCCACCACTTGGGAGGCAGAGGTAGAAGGTTCAACATGAGTTCAAGGCTGCTCTGAGACTCCATAATGAATTCCAGGTCATCTCACTTTAGCCCAGGCTGACCTGGAATTCACTATGTAGTCTCAGGGCGGTCTCGAACTCATGGCAATCCTCCTACCTCTGCCTCCTGAGTGCTGGGATTAAAGGCATGGGCCACCACACCCGACCTAAAATAATTTTTTAAATTTTATTTCTTTATTTATTTGAGAGAGACATAGAGGAAGAGAGAATGGGTGCACCAGGGCCTCCAGACACTGCAAACGAACTCCAGATGCATGTGCCCCCGTACATCTGGCTTATGTGGGTCCTGGGGAATTGAACTGGGATCCTTAGGCTTTGCAGGCAAACGCCTTAAGCACTAAGCCATTTCCCCAGCCCCTAAAATAAAATATTTTTTTAAATAATACACTGAGTCCTAAACGAAGTTGACTATCAAATCAATACCTTCTATATCTCTTCTCTTCTCTTTTTCTCTCGTTGACATTTGAAATTAATGGTTATGAATTATTATTATAAATGGCTTGAGCGGCTGTCTCCAGAACTTACTCTCTTGCGAACATTGCTATCGACAGAGTTGCTCTGCTTCCAAGAGTGAGTCTTCCCGGTGATGGCGGTCTGCCCTACAGAGTGCACGGCCACCTCAGCCAGGCACACACAGTAGGGCTGCAAGAAAATAAAGACATTATGTTACATTTACTTAAGAAAACGGATAGCTGCCTTAGTGCCAGAGAACGAAGAGGTCCCTGGCAGCTCCCTGTGATAGCCTACGGGAGTTCTGCCAACACACAAAGTGGAAAGTGGGCACAACTATAGTCTCTCAATCTTGGGCCAAGCAGCAGAGATGCCCAGCTGCTCTGAAGCCATTCTACCCTGTGAGGCCACCAGCCGGTCACCTTGGAATCCACAGTCCCATCTCTACTTTTTTTTTTTTTTTGAAGTAGGGTCTCACTCTAGCTCAGGCTGACCTGGAATTCACTATGTAGTCTCAGGGTGGCCTCGAACTCATGGCGATCCTCCTACCTCTGCCTCCTGAGTGCTTGGATTAAAGGCGTGTGCCACCATGCCTGGCTTCCCATCTCCACTTTCTTGTTCCAATTAATGTTTGCTGGGATCTTTGTACAAATTTTATTCCCAGGGTTAGAGAAATGGCTCAGTGGTTAAGGCACTTGGCTGCAAAACCTGACGACGGGTTCGATACCCCCAGTACCCACGTAAAGCCAAATGTATAAGATGGCACATGCATCTGGAGTTCGTTTGCAGTGGCTGGAGGCCTTGGTGTGCCCATTCATTCTGTCTGTCTATCTGGTTTGCCTTTCTCTCTCTCTCTCTCTCTCTCTCTCTTTCTCGCTCTCTCTCCTTGCAAATAAATAAATACAATATTTTTTACAAAACAAATTTTATTCATGAGTCAAGCACAGATCTTCCACACCAGCATGCCAGAGCATTCCATTCAGTTTCACGTGGATGCGTCGGATAAGACCTATATTGGTGTGTCCTGAGCTACTAAAGGCTATTGTCCCTTGTACAGGACAGGGCTCCACCCCACTGTAGCCTTGTGACCTCAGCCACAAGGGGCCAGTAGAGGTCTCATTCACCTTTTCATCCAGATGTGGAGCTCTGTGCCCCGCTTGCCTTGAGCAATCCCTTAACGGAAATGCAACATTGAGTGACTGAGCCCTTGTCTGGGGAGAATGACCAGGCCACTGGGGGAGAGATCAGCAGTAGAAGGTCACCCGTACAGTCACAGCATTTACCTTAATGGTTTGGTAAAAAAACACAATGTGGGCTGGAGAGATGGCTTAGCGGTTAAGCGCTTGCCTGTGAAGCCTAAGGACCCCGGTTCGAGGCTCGGTTCCCCAGGTCCCACGTTAGCCAGATGCACAAGGGGGCGCACGCGTCTGGAGTTCGTTTGCAGAGGCTGGAAGCCCTGGCGCGCCCATTCTCTCTCTCTCCCTCTATCTGTCTTTCTCTCTGTGTCTGTAGCTCTCAAATAAATAAAAAAATAAAACACAATGTGTTTGTTACACTAGATCCCTGCATTTGTTTGTTAAATCTATATGAGGGAGGGGAAAAAAAATTAAGCTGCCAGATGTGTGTGGGGCACAAATTCCTGAAACTAGACTTCCCTCCTGTAACCATCTCAGCTCCCAGGTACTGACAGGGATGGAGAGTGTACTGGGATCTTGGAGGGACTGTCCCACAAGAGCCCCTACACTCAGAATGGATGACACACGGGTTGTCATGCTGTCACTGTCCTGTGAGCTCTCAAGTCCCTTCACTGCCCCTTCCTCGTGCATGTCACTCTGCAGACAGCGGGAGATGGGCTGCTGGAGAGAGCGCTTCCCTACCATGTAGGGGAGCTCAGACAGAGACCAGGGAACGGTGAAATGCCCGCGCGCCCTGCCATGCTTGGCCACCAGGTGGCGGGCCGAGGCTGCCAGACATGACCACAGGACACGGCATCCAGTGGGCAGCCCCAGGCAGAGGCCACCCAGCCCTCCACAGCACACACCACATCCTGCCCTCCGGGCACTCCCTTCTCTGACACACCTGCCGTTCATCCCCACGCTTGTTGCTGAAGCCCTGATGGACTAGGTAGACCTCTAGAGACACACAGCAAACACATCACAACACACAATACAAAAAACGCAACATAAACCAGGTGAACTGGCGCACACCTTTAGCCCCAGCACTGGGGAGGCAGAGGTAGGAGGTGAGTTAGAGGCCACCCTGAGACTACATAGTGAATTCCAGATCAGCCTAAGCTAGAGCAAGATCCTACCTAAAAACAAACAAATAATTAAAAAAAAAAAAAAAAAAAAACGGGCTAGAGCCCTTGCCTGTGAAGCCTAAGGACCCAGGTTCGATTCTCCAGGTCCCATGTTAGCCAGATGCACATCATGGCACATGTGTCTGGAGTTCGTTTGCAGTGGCTAGAGGCCCTGGCATGCCCATTCTCTCTGTCTCCCTCTGTCCCTCTGTCTCTAATAAATAAATTAAATCATATTAAAAAAATTTTTAACCCACAACATCCACATACCAACATCACACATGACAACACACACAGAATACACATGCATGCATACTATAATACAAACAACATATACATAGGAAATATCACACACAACACACACCATATACACAGTACAATACACCGTAAGCGCACACACCATATACACAACTCAATACACCGTAAGCTCACACACACCATATACACAGCTCAATACACCATAAGCACACACCCATATACACAGCACAATACACCGCAAGCACACACACACCATATACACAGCTCAATACACCGTAAGTGCACACACCATATACACAGCTCAATACACCATAAGCGCACACACCATATACACAACTCAATACACCATAAGCTCACACACACCATATACACAGCTCAATACACCATAAGCACACACACCATATACACAGCTCAATACACCGTAAGCGCACACACCATATACACAACTCAATACACCGTAAGCTCACACACACCATATACACAGCTCAATACACCATAAGCACACACACCATATACACAGCTCAATACACCGTAAGCGCACACACCATATACACAACACAATACACCGTAAGCACACACACCATATACACAGCTCAATACACCGCAAGCACACACACCATATACACAGCACAATACACCGTAAGCACACACACCATATACACAGCACAATACACCGTAAGCGCACACACCATATACACAGCTCAATACACCGTAAGCACACACACCATATACACAGCTCAATACACCGTAAGCGCACACACCATATACACAGCTCAATACACCGTAAGCGCACACACCATATACACAGCTCAATACACCGTAAGCTCACACACACCATATACACAGCTCAATACACCGCAAGCGCACACACCATATACACAGCTCAATACACCGCAAGCGCACACACCATATACACAGCTCAATACACCGTAAGCGCACACACCATATACACAGCTCAATACACCGTAAGCGCACACACCATATACACAGCACAATACACCGTAAGCACACACACCATACACACAGCACAATGCACCATAAGCACACACACCATATACAAAGCACAATACACCATAAACGTACACACCATATACACAGCACAATACACCGTAAGCGCACACACCATATACACAGCACAATACACCGTAAGCGCACACACCATATACACAGCACAATACACTGTAAGCTCTCACACCATATACACAGCTCAATACACCGTAAGCACACACACCATATACACAGCTCAATACACCGTAAGCGCACACACCATATACACAGCACAATACACCGTAAGCACACACACCATATACACAGCTCAATACACCGTAAGCACACACACCATATACACAGCTCAAAACACCGTAAGCTCACACACCATATACACAGCACAATACACCGTAAGCACACACACCATATACACAGCTCAATACACCGTAAGCACACACACCATATATACAGCTCAATACACCATAAGCTCTCACACCATATACACAGCACAATACACCGTAAGCACACACACCATATACACAGCTCAATACACCGTAAGCACACACACCATATACACAGCACAATACACCGTAAGCGCACACACCATATACACAGCTCAATACACCGTAAGCACACACCATATACACAGCTCAATACACCGTAAGCGCACACACCATATACACAGCACAATACACCGTAAGCGCACACACCATATACACAGCTCAATACACCGTAAGCACACACACCATATACACAGCACAATACACCGTAAGCGCACACACCATATACACAGCTCAATACACCGCAAGCACACACCATATACACAGCTCAATACACCGTAAGCACACACACCATATACACAGCTCAATACACCGTAAGCACACACACCATATACACAGCTCAATACACCATAAGCACACACACCATATACACAGCTCAATACACCGTAAGCGCACACACCATATACACAGCTCAATACACCATAAGCGCACACACCATATACACAGCTCAATACACCGTAAGCACACACACCATATACACAGCTCAATACACCATAAGCGCACACACCATATACACAGCTCAATACACCACAAGCGCACACACCATATACACAGCTCAATACACCGTAAGCGCACACACCATATACACAGCTCAATACACCGCAAGCACACACCATATACACAGCTCAATACACCGTAAGCACACACACCATATACACAGCTCAATACACCATAAGCGCATACACCATATACAAAGCACAATACACCATAAACGTACACACCATATACACAGCTCAATACACCATAAGCACACACACCATATACACAGCTCAATACACCGCAAGCACACACACCATATACACAGCACAATACACCGTAGGCACACACCATATACACAGCTCAATACACCGTAAGTGCACACACCCATATACACAGTACAATACACCATATGTACACACACCATATACACAGTACAATACACCATAAGTGCACACACCATGTACACAGTACAATACACCACAGGTGTATATAGACCCAATATCATACATCACACAGCCACATAACCAGCATCACACACAACACCTATGCATACCCCACATCTCATTTTGCAACACAGAGCACGTGCATATATCCACAATCACATACAATATATTTTACCGTACAGCACATTACAACAAACAACATCACATGCACAACGCGCGCATACATACATTGCAGACAACACACAACCTGAGTCATGTGAGTGACCTGCCCACATCCCTCGCACTGCTTCCACAACCACACCAGCCTCTTTTCTGTTTGTCTGTCCCTCACCCCCACTCTTTGCCCCAGGCATGTACCAGAAGTGTGTTCATCACCTGCTCCCAAACCTGCCCAGGCCTTCCTCCTCCATTCTCCTCCTCACAGATCCCGCCCGCCCACTCCTCAGAGGAATAAATAACCCTCTCCTAGCTGAGCACTTTCTGCTTTGTCGCCTGTTTTCCCCTTTGTCTGACTCAACAGTTCTGCCCACATACATAGTATCTTTGCTTTACATCAGGAGCCTGGACTGAGCTCCTGGCCCCTCAGGCAGGTGGACCCAAGGAGCTGTCTTCAGACTACAGTGAGACAGAGGTCCTGGTCCCAGCCAGATGCCCTCCCTCCCTCCACTCCCCTCTCCTGACACACCTGCCCTCCTTGCCCACACCAGTTGCTGAATCCTCGATGGTATGGGATAGCCAAAAACACACACCGCAGAAGGCTTGACTGAGCGACACGAAGAGACGCCAGGCGGGATGTGAAGTCCACCTCTCAGGCCAGCTCTGTCCCCAGAGCCCTCCCTGACTTCTGCGCTGAAGCCCTGCAGTGTGAGTTCACATCGAGGTGGCTCCTTGATCTCAGAGTTGGGGGCAGCGGCTCCTCGCCCTGAGCTGGCCTCCCTGGGGCTTAGCCTTCAGCTCAGAGCTGGGTATGGGAGAAGCAAGCAAGATGCCCAGGGCTGAAAAGGAGCCGAGGAAGGACCATCCCCCTCACTGCTGACCTGTCACTTTCCCATCCACAGTGTCCTAACCTCGATGTCCACATCTCAAAAATGGGTTCAGAAACCCAAATGCCATGATCAGATGAGATTGAATCTTAAATTTCCTAAACCTTGAAAGCAAAGGTTTGTTTTTGTTTTGTTTTGTTTTTAAAGTCTATTTTGAAGGGTGTTTTGGTTGTTGCTGCTGTTCCTTTTTCGAGGTAGGGTCTCGCTCTAGCCCAGGCTGACCTGTAATTCACCATGTAGTCTCAGGGTGGCCTCGAACTCATGGAGATCCTCCTACCTCAGCCTCCTGAGTGCTGGGATTAAAGGTGTGCGCCACCATGCCGGCTCTGGGTGTCTTTGTTGGTATTGTTGTTTGTTTGCTTTAATGTGATTTCAGACTGGTTTCTAATTCATAGCCATCTTCCCACCTTTGCCTCCCAAGTGCTGAGATTAAAGTCATGTATCCCCACATCCAGCTTGTGTTTTTAGTTTGTTTGTTTTGTTTTGTTTTTCAACTACAAAATGTGTCTTTGGGTCTTATTTAGTATATTTACTTTTTGCGATAGTCATCAGTCAGCTCATAGCTAAATCTTGTGTTCAGAAGCGGTAAACAAGGCAAGAAGAAGGGATATGCTGGTGAGAAGGAAGGTTCTGGGGGTCAGGGAGATAGGAGCAACAAAGACCCTGTTCCTAATCAAGAGTCCTCAGCATTTGAGCAGCCGGGTAGGGTCAAGATCCCAGCTGAAAGCTTCCTCCACGGGTGAATGGAGAAAGGTGTGTTATGCATACACAATGGAGCATATTATTCAGTCATACAAAAGAAGGAAGCTAGGACCCATGAACAATGTGCATGAACCTGGAAGGCATCATGCTAGATGAAATCAGCCATGACAGGAGGAAAAGACTGTGCGAATCCACTGCGGTGAGACGTCTGAAGTAGACAGACTTTACAGGAACAGAAAGTAGAATTAGCCGGGCGTGGTGGCACACGTCTTTAATCCCAGCACTCGGGAGGCAGAGGTAGGAGAACAGCCAGGAATTCGAGGCCACCCTGAGACTACATAGTGAATTCCAGGTCAGCCTGAGGTAGAGTGAGACCCTGCCTTGAAAAACCAAAAAAAAAAAAAAAGAAAGAAAGAAAAAAGAGAAGAAAAATATGGGGGCTGGAGGGATGGCTTAGCAGTTAAGGCGTTTGCCTGCAAAGCCAAAGGACCCAGGTTTTGATTCCCCAGGACCCACGTTAGCCAGATGCACAAGGGGCGCAGGCGTCTGGAGTTTGTTTGCAGTGGCTGGAGGCCCTGGTGCTCCCATTCTCTCTCTCCTTCCCTCTCCCCCTCTTTCTCTGTCAAATAAATTAATTAATTAAAAATAAAACATTTTTTTTAAAGTAGAATGGGGGCTACCTGGGCCAGAGGTGAGAATGCAGGGAGTTATTGTTTACAGGTGACAACATTCTAATTGTGCCAGATGAACAGTTCAGAGATCTTTTCCATAGCAATGTGACTATACTTGACACCATTCAAAATAGTGAGGAGCTGGGGATGGGACTCAGTTTGTAGACTGCTTGCCTAGCATGCATGAAGCCCCGTGTTCAATCCCCAGTGCTGCATAAAACAGACATGGGAGGAGCAGGCAGAAGAATCAGGAGTTCAAGGTCATCTTTAGCTATGTAGTAAGTTCAAGGCCAGCCTTGTCTGAGACTCTGTCTCCAAAAAAGAAAAGCAGGAAGAAAGAAGGAAAGAAAGAGAAAGAAATGCCAGGTATGGCACATGCTTTTAACCCCAGCACTCAGGAGGCAGAGGCAGGAGGATTGCTGTGAGTTCCAGGCCACCCTGAGACAACAGAGTGAATTCCAGATCAGTCTGCAATCAATTAAACCAGTTGGACTTCTCTCCTCATGGGGCCCACTGGGCAATAGCTGCAAACAGCAGCCTTCTTTGGTAGTGGATGCAGACCTGTTGCTTATATAGATTGCTATAATGGACCATGGAGACAGTCTTCTGGTGATATTCTTTTTTTTTGTGGGAGAAGGGTTATTGAGGTAGTACCTACAGGTACTGGGATTAAAGGCATGGTGAATATCTTACCAATCGTGTTCACTAGTAAATCTCATACACAATCCAAAAGTTAAAAATAAGGGGCTATGAGTTCAAGGTCACCCTGAAACTACATAGTGAATTCCAGGTCTGCCTGGGCTAGAGCAAGACCCTACCTCATTAAACCAAAAATAAATAAATAAAATAAGAGGCTGAAGAGATGGCTTGGCTTAGTAGTCAAGGCACTTGCCTGCAAAGCCTAAGGACCCAGGTTCAATTGCCCAGGACCCATGTAAGTCAGATGCACATGGTGGTGCATGTATCTGGAGGTCATTTGCAGTGGCTAGAGACCCTGGTGTACTCATTCTCTATCTTCCTCTTTCTCTCTCTCTCAAATAAATAAATAAAAAGCAATTAAAAACAATAAAACTGATGAAGACAGTAAATGTGATGTTACCTGGGTTTTGCCAAAGGTTCTAATTACCCCACGGTGAATACCAATAACCCTACTGAGGAGGGCCCACAGGGAAATGGGAACCAGGGGAGGGGACCTATTACAAGTTATGTTAAAATATATATATATTGAGGGCTGGAGAAATGGCTTAGCAGTTTAGGCACTTGCCTGCAAAGCCAAAGGACCCAGGTTGGATTCCCCAGTATCCACATAAGCCAGATACACAAGGAGCACAAGCATTTGGAGTTCGTTTGCAGTGGCTAGAGGCCCTAGTGAGCCCATTCTATCTATCTATCTGTCTATCTAGCTATCTGGCTCCCTCTCTCAAATAAATAAATGAAATATTTTTAATCTGGCTGGGCATGGTGGTGCATGCCTTTAATCCCAGCACTTGGGAGGCAAAGGTAGGAGGATCACCATGAGTTCGAGACCACCCTGAGACTACATAGTGCATTCCAGGTCAGCCTGGGCTTAGATAGAGTGAGACCCTACTTCAAAAAAAATTTTTTTAAACAATAAATAAATAAAATATTTGTTTAAAAAGAAAAAAGTAATTCAAAATGGATCCCAGCTAATGGTGGCCCAGGAAGGTGCTGGGCTTGACCTCTGAGCTGATCTAGGCAGCAGCTTCCCTTCCTTCCTTCCCCAGGGCTTCACAAGCACCCATACCAGCTTCAGAGGAAGTGACCGGGCATCAAGCAGAGGACCAGGTGGAAGCTGGCTAGGGGAATTTACGAGTTTGAGGCCTGCTTTGTTCATCAGCTGCGCGGGTCATTCCTTCAGAACCAATCCACTCCGTAAACTGCAGAGCTAGGCCTGCACTGGAAAAGTGATTTCCCGGTGCCCCTTCTCCCTCTCTGGGGGCAAGACAGGGCCACCCAGCCAAGACTCCCCAACCCACCTTAGTGCCTTGTTAGCATGGACCTGGAGAGCATGTGACATGCCAGCCAATGCCCGCTGCTCACGCACTCAGCCCTGTATGTGCTGAATGAATCCACTGCCCTCAGATTACTGCGGACACTGACCCCTGGACATCGGGTTGGCACAAGTAAGGTGGACTGGAGCAGGGTGGACCTAAGTGGCAAAGGGATTTCTAACACCTGGCCACTAATTTTGAGGGGCAAGCGTGTCCTGGCAGATGGAACAGAAGTCAAGCCCATGTCCAACAGCCCTGGTCTCCCTCACTTACCAAGGAAATGCAGGTACTTTACACACCTTTTTACACACCTTTCTCACCAACAATCTTCCCCTGTGGAAAAGGAAGCAGAAACAGGAGCTCCCAGACATTCGCCAGCTGTCCAAGATCACCAGGCCAGCCAGGGTGGGAATTTAAATATTTTATTTTTTTTTTAATATTTTTGTTCATTTTTTATTTATTTGAGAGTGACAGACACAGAGAGACAGACAGATAGAGGAGGAGAGAGAGAGAATGGGCACGCCAGGGCTTCCCGCCTCTGCAAACGAACTCCAGACGCGTGCGCCCCCTTGTGCATCTGGCTAACGTGGGACCTGGGGAACCGAGCCTCGAACCGGGGTCCTTAGGCTTCACAGGCAAGCGCTTAACCTCTAAGCCATCTCTCCAGCCCAATATTTTATTTTTTATTTATTTATTTGAGAGAGAAAAATAGGTAGAGAGAGAAAATGTATGGACACACCAGGGCATGTGCCACCTTGTGCACCTGGCTTATGTGGGTCCTGGGGAATCAAACCTGGGTCCTTTGGCTTTGCAGGCAAGGGCGTTAACGGCTAAACCATCTCTCCAGCCCCCTCAGGGTGGGAATGTAATCTGCCCCTGAGGTTCCTGCACAGCTCCCCATGCCTGTCAGCAACCAGACCAGCTCAGCAACTAAAGAGCATCCTTCATTCAACCCAACCTGGCATAGAAGGCGTGAATGTTGTGTTGGGGGTGAGGGCAGGGGTTAGCCAAGTCCCCACCTCCCAGCCCTGCAGGACTCCAGACTGTTCCGGCCCTACATTTCATCTACTTTTGTTAAAACTTTTCATTCTAAATGAGCTTTTCCTTCCTGCCTTGCTAGCCTCGGTTCACCCTGGGCTTTGGGAAAAATTGACCTCACTGTTTGCATCCTTGCCTGGTTGGAACCCTTTCCGACTCTTCCAGCTTTGGAGTTTTTAAACCATTTTCCTCTTTCCTCCCCATCTACCCCCACCACCACACATACACCCCCGTCAACCCTTGCCCCTTGCCAACCCAAGGATTGTTCTTTAACTCTGGTCAAAGTAGTCCTAGTAGAAACATATCTACCTTCCTTCATCTCTCGTTTGTGCAGAAGAAAAAGATAACATCAATGGCACAACCGCCACCACAGAGGACGTGGAAGACCCCTGAGCCAGGACGGGGTCAGGTCTCATTCCAAGGGTGGGCTTGGGGCGGGAGACATTCCTGGGCAGGGAGCTCAGCTCGGGTTATCTGGGGTTGATTGCACTTAAAAGTACTTGTTTCACATCAAAGGAGCTTTGAGGGCGGTTGGTGGGTCCTGGCCTTCCAAGCCTGTCGGATGGGCAGCAGTAAATCTGTGAGGAGGAACAGAGGCAGGTCTGCCCCCGCACTGGGTCCCAGCACAGACCAGCCTGTCAGAGCAGATTCCAGAGCTCTTTACAGCCCTGACCCTTAGACTCTTCCCTTTTCCTAGGTGGCCTCTTTTGTGGCAGAGGATATACTGAGGCAATGGACAGCAGGTCTCTTATCCTTTTTAGAGTGATGAAAACTTGAGGCCACCCTGGTATGATCTGTCTCCCCATGTCCTTCCAGAACCCCATTGCGTTGCCTGCCTCAGTTGATGGCTCTGACGTTACTGACCCACAGGACGCGGCAAATCCCACCATAGTGAGAAATCCCCACATGAGCAAAGATGGCTAGCAAGAACAAAAAATAAAAAGTGTTGGGCTGGAGAGATGGCTTAGCGGTTAAGCGCTTGCCTGTGAAGCCTAAGGACCCTGGTTCGAGGCTCGGTTCCCCAGGTCCCACGTTAGCCAGATGCACAAGGGGGCGCACGCGTCTGGAGTTCGTTTGCAGAGGCTGGAAGCTCTGGCGCGCCCATTCTCTCTCTCTCCCTCTATCTGTCTTTCTCTCTGTGTCTGTCGCTCTCAAATAAATAAATAAAAATAAACCAAAAAAAATTAAAAAAAAAAAAAAACAGTGTTGGCTGAGCCGGGCGTGGTGGCGCACACCTTTAATCCCAGCACTTGGGAGGCAGAGGTAGGAGGATCGCTGTGAGTTTGAGGCCGCTCTGCAGCTACATAGTGAACTCCAGGTCAGCCTGAGCTATAGAGATCCTATCTGGAAAAACCAAGCAAACAAAAAAGCTGATCTAAACAGGCTGGACAAATGGCTGAACAATTAAAGGTGCTTATTAGTAAAGCCGCTGGTCAGTTCCCCAGGACCCACGTAAAGCCAGATGCAAAAATAGCACATGCATCTGGAGGTCATTTGCAGTGGGTAGAGGCCCTCGCATAGCCATTCCCTCATCTCTCTCTCTTTCTCTCTCTCTCTCTTCCCTCTCTCTCTCTCTCTACACACACACACACACACACACACGTATGTCTATCAAATAAAAATATCTTTTAAAACAACATAAAATGAGCATGGCTTCATATATTCATTACCAGATTATGCATTATGATCAGTAAACAGTGTGAATTTAATAATAATGATAGAAGCTAGAGAGACTGAGGAGACAGCTCAGTGGGTACAAGTGCTTTTGGGGATCTGACTTTGGAAACTACATAAAGCCAACCTGTATTGGAGTGGGTGGCTATAAAAAGAAAAGAAAAGAAAAAGAAAAAGAAAAAAGCCACATCTATAATCTCAACACCCAGAGGATGGAGGCCCGCCTGGGTTACATGGAAAGACCTGTTTCAAAAAACAATTTTTTTAGAGACAGAGAGAGAGAGAATGGGCACACCAGGGCCTTCAGCCACTGCAGACGAACTCCAGATGCATGCACCCCTTTGTGCATCTGGCTAATGTGGGTCCTGGGAAATCAAACCTGGGTCCTTTGGCTTTGCAGGCAAGCGCCTTAACCGTTAAGCCATCCCTCCAGCCCTCAAAAATATTTTTAATATTGTATTTATTCATGAATGCAAAAGAGGCATTAATTAACCAGGGCCTCTATCCTCTAGCCACTGCAAACAAACTCCAGACGCATATGTCACCTCATGCAGCTGGTTTATATGGGTCCTGGAGAATTGAACCTGGGTCCTTCGACTTCACAGGCAAGCACCTTAACCACTAAGCCATCTTTCTCCAGCTCCCGAAAATATCTTAATTAAATTTTAACAAGATAATAAGTACATGAAGGTAGAACTGCGCATGGTGATGCAATCCCACCTGTGGGGAAATATCCAAAAGGACTGAAAGCCAGCTACGTTCACAGTAGCATATTCATAAGCCAGAGGCAGAGCAGCAAAGGGCGTGGTGAGGGCCAGAACTGGGGTTCAGTGGCACAGGGCGTGTTTAGCATGAGTCAGGCCCCAACATGGAAAATCAGAGCAAGACAAAACGTGGTGTATGCAGCTGGCGTGATCTGAATGGGAACAGCTTCCCCGCAGGCTCGTGTGTTTGAACACTTGACCCCCAGCCGGAAAAAATGAATAACTGATGGAAGCTCTTGAGGTTTGATAGCCCAGCCCTACTTCCTGTTCTCTCTCTGCTTCTTGGTTTCCAAAGGTACGAAGTGAAGAATGCTGGCTTCACACTCGTGCCACCCTGGGGTGCAATGCCCTCGTGCCTTCTCCTCCACGGTGAGCTGCCTGCAGCCCCTCAAGCTGTAAACTGAAGTGCGCGCTCGCTCCCTAGAGCTGCTGTTCTTGGGTATCTGGTCCCAGCAAAATGAAAAGTCACCAATACAGCAGTTAACGGAACATGATTCAGTCCTTTTGCTTTTCGTTTCTTCAAGGTAGGGTTTTACTCTAGTCCAGGCTGACCTGGAATTCACTATATAGTTTCAGGCTGGCCTTGAACTCATAGCAATCCTCCTATCTCAGCCTCCTGAGTGCTGAAGGCATGCACCACCACACCTGGCTCTTTTTTATTATGATTATTATTTGAGAGAAAGGAAAGGAAAGGAAGGAAGGAAGGAAGGGAGGGAGGGAGGGAGGGAGGGAGGGAGGGAGGGAGGGAGGGAAGGAGGGAGGAAGGAAGGAAGAACGAAAGAAAGAAAGAAAGAAAGAAAGAAAGAAAGAGAGAGAGAGAGAGAGAGAAAGGAAGGAAGGAAGGAAGGAAGGAAGGAAGGAAGGAAGGAAGGAAGGAAGGAAGGAAGGAAGGAATAGAGAAAGAAGAAAGAAAGAGGCACAGAGAGAGAGAGAGAGAGAGAGAGAGAGAGAGAATGAGCATGGGCGCGCCAGAACCTCCTGCCACTGCAAACAAACTCCAGACACAAGAGCCACTTTGTGCATCTGGCTTTTCATGGGTACTGGGGAATTGAACCCAGGCCATCAGCTTTGCAATTGAACACCTTAACCTCTGGGCCATCTCTCCAGCCCCTGTCGCGCCTATTTCTTGATCACCTGTGCTCCAGTTTTGTGCTAGGCACTAAGCCATGACAATGAATAAATCACCCATGTCCTTGTCTTTCAAGACAGTTATATTCTGGGGCAGTGAGACAGACAGTGGCTAGAGACATAAACACCGAAGAAAATGATGGAAAGTACTTAGATCTATTAAGGACATAACTCATTATGGGGAAGAAAAATAAGGTAGGGGGTGGGGAGATGGCTTGATGACTTGCCTGCAAAACCAAAGGACTGAGGTTTGATTCCCCAGGACCCACATAAGCCAGATACACATGGTAGTGGCATATGTGTCTGGAGTTCATTTGCAGTGACTGGAGGCCCTGGCGTGTCCATTCCATCTCTATCTGTGTGTGTGTCTCTCTCCCTCTGCTTCTCTCTCTCTCAAATGGGTAAAATAAAAAGAGTGCATAACTTTAGCTGGTCTTGTGAGGGAATACTCTCTAGGGAGAGAACATTTCGCCTGGATTCTACAGATCAGACCTGATGGGAGAGTATTCCAAATGGCAGACACAGTTCATCCACAGACATAGAGCCAGGAATGGGTTCTAGGAGATGAGAAAGCAAGGTGGCCAGCCTAGTCAGGGAAGGAGGAGGGCAGAGCTGAGATGGAGGGAGATGGAGAGGCACTGGGGTAAGACTCCAGGGTCCCAGAGAATTGCTGGGCCACACAAATACTAAGAAATGGATGGATTCAAGCAAGGGGGTAATGGAATGGGATCTTGGCTTGAGCAATGACTCAAAGGGATTGATTTTTAACTCATCCACCATCAAACTCCTCTCACTGGTGAGGCTGGGAGCTTAGATGGAACTTTCCAGCACACCCTGGATGGGGTTCGTGGTCTGTGCCACCCAATCTTCTGCGTGTCTGCCCCGTGGGAGCGCAGCGACTGTTCTACAGGGACACCCCGCGGAGGAAGAGCGCCTTGGAAACAGTACCCTGCCTCCGAGGACCTGAGAAACACTGGGGGCTTGGGGGCTTTTCTTGCCCCCTAAAGCCTCTACATCCCCCACCTCTGGAATGTGGGCTCCGTGGGAAGCAGGAGCGCTCCAGATGGCTTACATCTGAGAAAGTATGACATAGGGGTCAAAGTGGGTGGAATGCAGAAACTGGTCTGCCCATGTTATAAAGTGCTCCTTCCCTGAAAGGTGGAGTATTTGTAGCCTCCAGCAGCTCAGGCCTGTCAGGGGCTGCTCCCACCTGAGGCAGCCCAGGGCAGAGAGGAGGGCGCCCAGGGCATTAATCACTGGCAGTCAACGAGAACCCAGGTGTTGCAATTCCCCAGTGTAGCAGCCCCGCGTCCCCTGTTCCCGTGCCCTTGCTGCCGGGATCTGACAGCCTCGTGGCCATCATGTGGGCTGTCACCGTCACCAAAGCCCATGAGGGCCTTCTGAACTCTATCAGCGCCTCGCCCTGAAGCAGCCCCTTGTCCCTCTGCCCCCCCCCCCATGGTCACAGCTGGGTTGGGGGGAGGTAAAGCTTTACTTGGTCACCTTTGGAATGATCCCGTTTCCACTTGGTGGTGTTGATAAGCTCCCTGCATGCTCAGCTTCTGGGTTTATCATTCACTCTCCTTTGAGCTCAGTGTCCCCTGCCTGGAATGTCCCCACTTGGACCCCTGAGCCCTCCTTCCATCCCTGCTCTCTGGCTCGGAAGCAGGCAGGAGTAAGGAACACCTTAGCAACTGGGGATTCCACCTGGCTTGGGCCAGGCACACACCGGTACCTTAAGAGTACACCTGGCAACCAAAGACCCTCACCCTCATCAAGCTGCCCGTCCACCCCCTGCCAAACAATGGGAACAAAGCTACTCTCCTTGATAACCCCTTGGTGACATTCTGGGTTTTTCTTCAAACACATTCCAGGCTATAGCCAAGAATAGGAATCAGGGAGCTGAACCCGCCTGGACTGGTATTGAGTGCTTACACAGTAAGGCGAACCGTGTTCTGAGTGGATTTGGGGGAGGATCCTCTATTTGCCATTTTATGCCTGTGCGTAATCAAACGCACGGATGATTAAAATGAGATGCGTCACGGGAAAAGACATGTCCAGTACAGAAAAGCTTATATAACCCAAGCCTGTCGCTCAAAGCAGAGCACTGCCCAATCTACACGCCCTCACAACCTGCTTCCCTCTCTCTTGGACCCCCTGAAAACAAGCCCCAAGCAGTAACCAGCCCACTCTTGGACAATCTACTTCAAGCTGCCCACTGCTGTCTTGCAGCGTACCCCCATTTTGTAATTTCACTTTACCCTTTTTAGTAAAATTTCTTGCTGTTTTACTCTGTGTGCACCTCTGTTCTCCAATTCTTGGAACAAGATGCCAAGAGCCTGGAAACACTGGTCTAGAAAGAGACCCCCCCACACCCAGTAAAATTCCTCCAGTGGCCACCCCTTAAAATTCAGGATACCTAGCTGGGCGTGGTGGCGCACGCCTTTAATCCCAGCACTCGGGAGGCAGAGGTAGGAGGATTGCTGTGAGTTCAAGGCCACCCTGAGACTCCACAGTGAATTCCAGGTCAGCCTGGGCCAGAGTGAGACCCTACCTCAAAAAACCAAAAACAAAAAAAAAAAAAGTTGCCTCTTTCTTTGTCATGCTGTGTTTTCATGTTAAGTCATGAGCTACTGACAACGCAGATGTCAGTATGGCTCTAACCTCCATCTCCGCCTCATATTCTGGCCACCATTCACTCCCTGAGGTATGTGTCATCTGTCACTTGGATTACTATGGCACATCTCAAATGGCCCCTTGACTTCCAGCCACTAAGGTGCTCTTCCAAGCATATGCAGGCTATGTGAGTCTCTCCCTCCCTAACCTTTCCTAGCTTCCCCACCTCCTCCGGGGAGCCTGGAAGACACCCTAGTCACCTCTTATCTCAGTCTGCTCTCTCCTCTCTCCAAAGCACCCCACGCTTCAAGAAGGTCACACAGCAAGCCGGGCGTGGTGGCACACGCCTTTAATCCCAGCACTTGGGAGGCAGAGGTAGGTGGATCACCGTGAGTTCGAGGCCACCCTGAGACTACATAGTGAGTTCCAGGTCAGCCTGTACTAGAGTGAGACCCTACCTCGAAAAAAAAAAAAAAAAAAAGGTCACACAACAATTTTACTACACTGTCTCTACCAATGCAGAGTCACCGTTGAGGCTGACGTCGGGGCTGTTGTGGACTTGTGCCAAGGTCCAGTGCTGGCACCTGCCAGCTCACTGAGTTCCTGGTCTCTGTCTCCTACCTCACCTATACACTCTGACCTTCAATCCCACAGGGCTAATGGCAGGAGGCCAGGCCACCTAGCTCCCTTCTAGTTCTCTCTTCCCAAGCAAGACAGAGCGTATCATCTAGCTGGGGGTGGGGGGGGCCAGGGGTGAGGGGGGTGCTGGAATTCCAGGGCTGCTAACCAGCTCCATTTGACATCATCCCCAAGGTGTACCAGGAACGGGAGTCCTAAGCGCCTGAGGTTTGTCTAAACAGCAGAGCCCTGGGTACGAGGCAGCTCCAGCCACAGCCCCCTAAGCCAGGAGCTCAAGGGTACAGGCTTGCTAGGCCTTTATCTCACGTCAGCCCGGCCAGAAGCCATCCCCCGCAGGGCCACAGCAGGGCCCCAAAGACTGAGAGGTGGGGTGAGGTGCAGGGTGGATGGAGAGCTTTCTCTGCAGCAGTCAATTAAGAAGAAGTTAAAAGACCATTGTGTCATTCCACTTATGAGAAGAATGTGGCCTGGGGCCTTGGTTCCCTACCTGCTCTCAGCACGGCTGTGGCTCCCCCCAAGATAAGAAGGCTCTGGGAGTGAGGGTCCCTCTGCTAGGGGTGCATACCCTGAGCCACCCTTCCCCCCCTCAGCCACAGTAGAAAAACCACCAGCAGGTTCATAGATGGCCCTCCCCACACTTCTGCTGTTCTGCACAGCACGGGCCTCTGGGGCGCTCTGGCTCCGCATGGCCTGTCTGTTCTCTGTTCTGCTCTCCATCTACTGAAAATGTGACTGAGTCAATCCAGCCCCGGCTTGATCCCTGTCTTGTGGACATGCAAGAGGCACAAGGTTTGAAAGGAACAGGCGCCGGGCGTGGTGGCGCACGCCTTTAATCCCAGCACTCGGGAGGAGGAGGTAGGAGGATCGCCGTGAGTTCGAGGCCACCCTGAGACTACATAGTGAATTCCAGGGCAGCCTAGGCTAGAGTGAGACCCTACCTCGAAAAACCAAAAAAAATAAAAAGAAAGGAACAGGCCCCAGAATCCATGCCACAGTTAGCAAGGTGCCTAGGACTGAGCAAGGGCGCCCGGGAAGGAGCACAGGCATCAGAAATTCCAGCCATGAAATTCCTTCGGTGTCATTTCTTCTGGTTTCTGGTTGTTGGGGTGGGGGACTGTTGGTTTGAAGTATAGATTTAGGAAGAATACTTTCATGAGTCTTCTGCAAAAGGACTGCAGGCTGCCAGTAACCAGAGTTTTTCCTGGACTAGGGATGCTGTCCAGAAGGCACGCCTTTAATCCCAGCACTCTGGAGGCAGAGGTAGGAAGATCACCATGAGTTCAAGACCACCCTGAGACTACAGAGTGAATTCCAGGTCATCCTGGGCTACAGAGAAACCCTACCTTGAAAATTTAAAAAAAAAGGATAAAAGGGCTGGACAGCCCCAGGCATGGGTGGCTCATGCATGCCTTTATTCCCAGCATTCAGGTGGCGGAGGTAGGAGAATTACCATGAGCTCAAGACCACCCTAACACTACATGGTGAATTCCAGATCAGCCTGGGCTAGAGTGAGACACTACTTTGAAAAAAAACAAAAGAGTGGGGCTGAAGAGATGGTTTAGCAGTTAAGCGCTTGCCTGTGAAGCCTAAGGACCCCGGTTGAAGGCTCGGTTCCCCAGGTCCCACGTTAGCCAGATGCACAAGGGGGCGCACGCGTCTGGAGTTCGTTTGCAGTGGCTGGAGGACCTGGTGTGCCCATGCTCTCTCTCTCTCTATCTTCCTCTATCTCTGTCTGTCGCTCTCAAATAAATAAATAAATGATAAAAAAGTGACTGTCTTATTAAAAAAAAAGAGTGATGGAGAGATTATATATATATAGTGTGTGTGTGTGTTGGTTTTTCCAAGGTAGGGTCTCACTCTGACCATGTTAAACTTTCTTTCTTCTTCTTTTTTTTTTCTTTTCTTTTTTTTTTTTTTTTTGTTTGTTTTTCAAGGTAGGGTCTCACTCTGGCCGAGGCTGACCTGGAGTTCACTTTGTAGTCTCAGGGTGGCCTCAAACTCACTGTGACCCTCCTACCTCTACCTCCCAAGTGCTGGGATTAAAGACATGCACCACCACAACCGGCTTATGTTAAACTTTCTTTTGTTTTTTTTTTTTAATATTTTTATTTATTTAATTTAGAGCTACAGACAGAGAAAGAAAGAGGGAGAGAGAGAGAGGGAGAGAATGGGCATGCCAGGGCCTCCAGCCACAGCAAACGAACTCCAGACGCATGCGCCCCCTTGTGCATCTGGCTAATGTGGGTCCTGGGGAATCGAGCCTCAAACTCAGGTCCTTAGGCTTCACAGGCAAGCGCTTAACCACTAAGCCATCTCTCCAGCCTATGTTAAACTTTCTTAATGACAAGAAGACACAGTGAGAGCCCTTGGGAGAGGGAACCTTAAAATACAAGGCAACCTTCTTCTAGAGGCAGTTGCCATCTACTTCAAACTTCACAATATCCCCAAAAGTCACTCTCTGCCAACAAAACATCTAAAGCCATCATTCACCCTTTCTCCAGGCCTCTCCCAAGAGGACTCTAGCATCCAGTCACCGTGACAAAGGTGAACATGGAACATCCTGGTCTTGCTACACCAGTGGCTGGGAGATGACGGTCCTTCAGGAGGAAGAGTGAGCCAGGCTGATTTCTCTGACTGTGCCACCAAGTTCAAGGAATAGATGGTGGTAAGAAAGCAGATGATTGGACCTGAGATGTTGTCAAGAAGGAAAAGAGGTCTGGAGAGACGGCTTGTGGAGAGAAGGCACTTAGCTATGAATCTTCATCCAGGTTTGATTCCCCACTACCCACATAAGCCAAATGCACAAGGTGGCCCATGCGTCTAAAGTTCATTTGCAGTGGCTAGAGGCCCTAACACAACTATTCTCTCTCTCTCAAATAAATAAATAAAATACTTTTTAAAAAAATAAAAGAAGGGCTGGAGAGATTGCTTAGTGGTTAAGGCACTTTCCTGCAAAGCCTAAGGACCCAGATTTGATTACTCAGTACACATGTAAGCCAGATGGACAATGTGGCGCATGCATCTGGAGTTTGTTTGCAGGGCTAGAGGCCCTGCCATACCTATTCTCTCTCTCTCTCTCTCTCTCTCTCTCTCTCTCTCTCTCTCTCTCTTTACCTCTCTCTCTCTAGCTAATAAATAAATAAATAAAATATTTAAAAAAGAATACTATCTTAAAAAATAGAATAAGGGCTGGAGAGATTGCTTAGTGGTTAAAGCGCTTGCCTATGAAGCCTAAGAACTCATGTTCAAATCTCCAGGTCCCACATAGCCAGGCACACAGTAACTCAAGCACACAATGTCACACATGTGCACAAGGGAGCACACGCATCTGAAGTTTGTTCACAGCGGCTAAAGGCCCTGGCATGCCCATTCTCTCTCTCTTTCTCAAAATTAATAGTAATAAAATAGAACAAGAAAAGAAAGCAGTGATTATTTCACAGATACAGACACAGACATGGGTCCATGTAGCTAGGGCATGAATTCCAAAAGTTCTAAACTCATGCACAGTGTCTCCATGGTGAAATATATATTTTTAAAATTTTTGGTTTTTCAAGGTGGAGTCTCACTCTAGGCCAGGCTGACCTGGAACTCACTATGTAGTCTCAGGGTGGCCTTGAACTCGTGGCGATCCTCCCACCTCTGCCTCCCGAGTGCTGGGATTAAAGGTATGTGCCACCACATCCGGTTTTAGTTTACTTTTTTATTAAGAACATACTTTGTATGGATACATCACATGTTGATATCATCTTTTCCCTCCTCCCTGTCCTCATTCCACTGGGGGACCTCCTCAGTGGGGTTGCTGGTATTCCCCATGGGGTTGTGGGTTATGTGTTGTGGGAGCAGAAGTCAGTTATCGGCAGGAGACAATGCCTCTGGGCATGACGTCCCAACTCGTGGCTCTTACAATCTTTCTGTCCCCTCTTCCGCAAAATTCCCTGAGCCTTGGTGGGTATATTTTAAGTCGGCTTCAGTGATGAGCTCTCGGGAGCCTCTGGATCTCTGATTTGGTAGGTGTTGAGTATCCTCAGCATCTGTGTCCTTCACCCTGGCGCTGATTGTCAGGCTCACCACGGAAGCAGCTCTCTTGCTCCCCACTTCCTCTGTGATTTCACCTGGGCCTTGGCTGAAATTGAAGGGCTGGTTTATCTCCTTGGGTCTTGCTACCTTTTGAGAAAGACAAGCAGATTCTCCAAAGGAGAATGAAGTCAGCGTAGGATAAATAGGATAAGCATTAGTTAATTTAGGGAGATTTTGATAGATGTGGTCCATTCTTTTTGCCAAAGACTAGTGGGAGCTTGACACTGGAGAGCATAATCTGTGTCTCCACAGGATTCTCTGACCCGGTTCCCAGTTCCAGATACGGGTTCCTTTCTTCCATAGTGGAATACTATGAGCAAAATGAGATGATACGCCTCCACAGCCCTGATCTTGAAGGATGAAGGAAAATGACCATATGTAAACACAGGGCATTCCTCATCAGGGTCACAGCCCCTCAACTCAGTAGAGCCCAGACGGAAGCCAGTAGGACCTTTCCTGCACCCTCGTGGGCACTTGGAGACTCTTGGACCTATTGCAGACAGAAATTTCTTCTTATAATCAGCCTTGACTGTCAGCCAGATGACTTCTCCTGGGCCTGGCAGCCAAATTGCACAGGGAGGTATTTTTTTTAATTTAGCTGTTTTTCTGTTTCCTTATTATTCCCTGTATCTCATTATGTTGAGAGGTCTTTAATAATTGAACAGCCTGGTACATTCCTCCTCTGTTTCTCCCACGCGGGCTTTTGCCACCCCCACCCCCCAACACCATAGAGGAGGGCAGCTAGAGTGGCGAGCTGGCCCTGGCCCTGGCCAGGGTGTCTCCCACTGCAACCACTGGCTCACAGCCCAGGGTAGGAACTAGAAGACAGGGTGCCGGAATCTTCTGGGAAATGAGATCTACATCAGGGCCCACCCTACTCTGCACACTTGGGCAAACACACCCATGAGTACACATTTCTGTACCCATGAATCCTTAGCCAGCAATGCCTGAGTCATTGTGCCCCATGAGTGATCAGGATCCTGGGCGTCTGGGGGGGACGAGGAAATTCTACGTTTATTGAGGACCAAGTCAGGCCTCTTCCCCACATCCATCCTGATACTTGGACCACACCTCCCATGGGCAGGATATTATTTATACAGTATAAACAGCCAGGCTCAACTGGTTGACATGCTATAGAATATTCCAGATCTCCAAAGTGCTTCTCAAAGCATCAGGCTCATGTTCTGTCATCCCAAGGAGGAAGAAGAGAGGTTGGTGTAAGCATTGGATGGGAACAGAGAAACAAGCCCTTCTGGGGACCGGGGGGGGGGGGGGGGGTTCATGCCAGACGTTAAATAGACTAGGTTCCGCTAGAGTATAATATGGGCTGGATCATCTCAGAGCAGTTAGTGCAAGATTCCTAAGAGCAAACAGGTCTAGAAATGAAAGCCGAGCTAGGTCCAAAGGCCTGGGAAGGTGGGGTGAGAGCAGGGGTTGCATCTGCTCTGAAAGTGGACTTCTAGCAAGGCCTAGCACAGAAGCATTCTGGGAAAGGTTAAGAGCAAGCCCGGAGCTGGGTGTGGTGGCAGGCGCCTTTAATCCCAGCACTTGGGAGGCAGAGGTGGGAGGATCGCCGTGAGTTCGAGGCCATCCTGAGACTATAGAATGAATTCCAGGTCAGCCTGAGCTAGAGTGAAACCCTACCTCAAAAAAACAACAACAACAAAAAGCAAACAAACAAAAGAAGAAGAACAGCCTAAGCCAGGCATGGTGGCTCACACCTGTGTTCCTAGCACTTGGAAAGCTGAGGTGTGAGGATGGTGAGTTTAAGGCCAGCCTCAGACTACATAGCGAATCCCAGGTCAGCCTGAGCTAGAGAATTGGGCTGAAGAGATGGCTTAGCAGTTTAAGTTGCTTGCCTGCAAAGCCTAAGAACCTAGGTTCGATTCCCCAGGACCTACATAAGTCAGATGCACAAGGTGATGCATGTGTCTGGAGATTTTTCCAGTGGCTAGAGACCCTGGAGCACACATTATCTGTATATCTATCTATCAATCAATCGATCGGTCGATCTATCTATCTATCTATCATCTATCTCTACTTCCCTATCTGCCTTTCTCTCTTTCTCTCTCTCTCAAATAAATACAATATTTTTTAAAATAACAGAATCAGCTTCAGCCATTTGGGAAAAAATCCACACTTTCAGGAAGGTGTGGTGGTTTGATTCAGGTGTCCCCCATAAACTTAGCTGTTCTGAATGCTAGGTTCCCACTGATGGAGATTTTGGAGTTGAAGCCTCCAGGAGGCAGTGTATTGTTGGGGGCGGGCTTATGGGTATTATAGCTTCCTCATGCCAATGTTTGGCACACTCTCCTGTTCCTGTTGTCCATCTAATATTGCCCAGGAGGTGATGTCCACCCTTTGCTCATGCCATCATTTTCCCCTACCATCATGGAGATTCCCCTCAAGACTGTAAGACAAAGTAAACCTTTTTTTTTCCCCCACAAGCTGCTCTTGGTTGGTGTTTTCTGCCAGCAATGCAAACCAGACTACAACAGAAACACAGCATCTGTCTTAATGACACCGAGACTATTATATGAAAATCATAACTGCCTGGTGTGGTGGTGCATGTGTACAATATCCTAGTACTCAGGAGGTGGAGGCAAGATCAGGAGTTCAAGGTCAGATGGGCTGCATGAGACCCTGTCTCAAAAAAAAAAAAAAGGATGAGAGGGAGGAAAGGAGGGAGAAGGGAAAGAAAGAGAAAAAACAGCTGGGAATGGTGGCACACACCTTCAATCTTAGTACTTGGGAGGCAGAGGTAGGAGGATCACTGTGAGTTTGAGTTTAAGGCCACCCTGAGACTACATAATGAGTTCCGGGTCAGCCTTGGCTAGAGTGAGACCCTACCTAAAAAATTGGGGGGGGGGACTGCAGGGATGGGTTACTGATTAAGGTGCTTACCTGCAAAGCCAAAGGACTGTGGTTTGATTCCCCAGGACCCACATGAGCCAGATACACAAGGTGGCACATGCATCTGAAGTTCATTTGCAGTGGCTGGAGGCCCTGGCATGTCCATTCTCTCTCTCTCTCTCTCTCTCTCTCTCTTCCTCTGCCTCATTCTCTCTCTCAAATAAAAAAAATATTTTTTTTTTAAAGAGAGAGAGCCAGGCATAGTGGCACACACCTTTAATCCCAGCATTCAGGAGGCAGAGGTAGGAGTTTGCCGGGAGTTTGAGGCCACCCTGAGACTCCATAGTGAATTCCAGGTCAGCCTAGACCAGAGTGAGACCCTACTTCAAAAAAACAAAAAAGAGAGAGAGAAAAAAAAATAACATAGAACTATAACTCTGAGCTGTGATCACTCTGAATGTCAAAAACTATTCAGAAATTTAAGGCTCCGGTGATGAGGAAATGTGAATTGCTCCTGGGTGAAGATGGGTGTAGTTCGTTAGTAGAACTGTGCTTAAAGGTGGGGAAGGTTCTGGACTCCATTTACAGTGCAACTTCCCTCCCCCCACAAAGGTACCTTCACTAACTTATATCACATACACCCCTCTTATATGTGCCTAAGAGTAATATGATTTCAAATATCCTTATCTACTGTGCTCTTGCACAACATATATACTAAAATCAAAACAATTCAGAGAAGATTAGCATGGCCCCTGCACAAAATGAAAAATTCGCAAAGCATTTCATAGTTTTTGAAAAGAATTCTTTTTAAAAATATTATTATTATTATTACTTATTTATTTGAGAGAGAGAGAGAATGTGCATCTGGCTTACGTGGGTCCTGAGGAATTGAACCTGGGTCCTTTGGCATTGCAGGCAAGCGCCTTAACCGCTAACCTGTCTCTCTAACCTGTTTCATATTTTTTAAAAAGTTTTTAAATTTTTTATTTATTTATCTATTTATTTATTAGAGGCAGAGAGAGGGAGAGAGAGTGAATTTGTGAGAATGGGCACACCAGGGCCTCTAGCCACTGCAAACAAACTCCAGAGGCATGTGCCAACATGTGCATCTGGCTTATGTGGGACCTGCAGAATCTAACAAGGGTCCTTAGGCTTCACAGGCATGCACCTTAATCGCTAAGCCATCTCTCCAGCCCCCATTTCATATTTTTAAAATATATTTATTTATTTATTTGAGAGAGAGAGAAAGAGGCAGATAGATAGATAGAGAGAGAGAGAGAGAGAGAGAGAATGGGCATGCTAGGGCCTCCAGCCACTGCAAATGAACTCCAGACACGTGTGCCCCCTTGTGCATCTGGCTAACGTGGGTCCTGGAGAGTCAAACCGGGATCTTTGGCTTTGCAGGCAAACGCCTTAACCACTAAGCCATCTCTCCAGCCCCGTTTCATATTTTTTGGCTGAGGTCTTCAGGAGCCCACAGTGACTACTGTAACTCTACTGAGGTCCCCAGAGGAGCAGGAGCAGGGCAAGGAGATAACAGAGTATAACCTGTTACAATATATATAATAAAATAAACTTTATAAAAGAAAACTAAAAAAAATAAACCTTGTCTAAAACAAATCTAACAAGTCTAAAGGAGTTCTTTTATTACATATAAAAACTCCAACAAGGGCTGGAGAGATGGCTTAGCGGTTAAGCACTTGCCTGTGAAGCTAAGGACCCCGGTTCGAGGCTCGATTCCCCAGGACCCACGTTAACCAGATGCACAAGGGGGCGCACGCGTCTGGAGTTCGTTTGCAGTGGCTAGAAGCCCTGGCGCGCCCATTCTCTCTCTCTTTCTCTCTCTCTCTTTTTCTCTGTCACTCTCAAATAAACAAAAAATTTTTTGAAAATAACTTTTTTTTAAACTCCAACAAGAAAGCATCCTTTCTTAATGTTATAAGAATAAGTTTTAGCCAGGTGTGGTGGTGCATGCCTTTAATCCCAGCACTTGGGAGGCAGAGATAGGAGGATCGCCGTGCGTTCAAGGCCACCTTGAGACTACCTAGTGAATTCCAGGTCAGTCTGAGCTACAATGAGACCCTACCTCAAAAAAAAAAAAGAAAGAAAGAAAGAGAAAAAGAAAAAGAAAAAGTTTTGCCAGGCGTGGTAGCACATTCCTTTAATCCTAGCACTTGGGAGGCAGAATTAGGAGGATCTCCATGAATTCAAAGCCACCCTACACTACACAATGAATTCCAAGTCAGCCTGGACTAGAACAAGAACCTAGCTCAAAAGACAAGAAAAAAGCCGGGCGTGGTAGCACACGCCTTTAATCCCAGCACTCAGGAGGCAGAGGTAGGTGGATCACCGTGAGTTCAAGGCCACCCTGAGACTCCATAGTGAACTCCAGGTCAGCCTGAGCCAGAGTGAGACCCTACCTCGAAAAACCAAAAAAAAAAAAAGGAAAGAAAAGAAAAAGATTCATCTTGGGCTGGAAAGATGGCTTAGCAGTTAAGGTGCTTGTTTATAAAGCCTAAGGGCCCAAGTTCGGTTCGATTCCCCAGTAACCACAATTAAGCCAGATGCACAAGTTGGTTCATATGTGTGGAGTTGGTCTGATGTGGCTACAGGCCCTGGCACACCAATCCTCAATCAATCTCTCTCTCTCTCTCTCTCTCTCTCTCTTTCTCTCACTCTCTCAAATAAATAAAATCCTTTTTTAAAAAAAAAGAAAGAAAAAGATTCATCTTACAATTGGTGCCACCTTAAAGTCAGTGAGATATAGTTAGAACCACCCATATCTCAGACTTGTCAGGAGTTTCTAGCATATTCAGGACTCTAGGTTTAATACTCAACACTACCAGTGCAAAAAAAAAAAAAGGATAATTAAATGACTTAATATTTATGAAGTACTTAAGTGTGCCTGGCATATAATGGTTCCAATGGCTATGCTGCCAAAATTAATGGAATGGATAAATGGGATCTGATTTGAACTTTACAAAGATGAATAGCAGGGCTGTACATTAAAGGAATAAATAGGGAGCTGGAGAGATTGCTTAGTGGTTAAGGCATTTGCCTGCAAAACCAAAGGACCCAAGTTAAATTCCCCAGAACCCACATAAGCCAGATGCACAAGGTGGCACATGTGTCTGGAGTTCGTTTTCAGTGGCTAGAAGCCCTGGTGCACCCATTCTCTCCCTTTCTCTCTCTCTCTCTCTATCTCCCCCCGCCTTTCCTTCTCCCTCTCTCTTTGTCTTTTTCAAATAAAAAAATAATAAATTTAAATATGATGGAGAATGGATTTGCAAAGGGAAAGTGGGAGGGGAGGAAATTACCATGGTTTATTCTCTATAATTATGGAAGCTGTCAATAAAAAATTTTTAAATACATAAGTAAATAAAAACAAATTTTAAAAAAAACAGTCGAAACCTTATCTCCTGGCTCATTTACTTTTCTCACAATGCGCCCTCAGTCTGTGCACAGTGACGACAGAACAAAATGGATTAGGAAACAAAATGGATCAGGAGGAAAAGATTCAGGCTCCGTGCCAGCATCAAGGCTCCGTCAGATGAGGAGTAAGAAAGAGGAGAGCAGGGCTGGAGAGATGGCTTAGCGGTTAAGCGCTTGCCTGTGAAGCCTAAGGACCCCGGTTCGAGGCTCGGTTCCCCAGGTCCCACGTTAGCCAGATGCACAAGGGGGCGCACGCGTCTGGAGTTCGTTTGCAGATGCTGGAAGCCCTGGCGCGCCCATTCTCTCTCTCTCTCTCTATCTGTCTTTCTCTCTGTGTCTGCTGCTCTCAAATAAATAAATAAAATTTTTTTTAAAAATTTATAAAAAAAAAAAAAAGAAAGAAAGAAAGAGGAGAGCAAAGAGGAGGGAAAAACAGGACAGTGAGCGCCGAGGAGGAGAGGCGACATGGTCGAGATCGTCAGATGGCTCTTCTCTCTTTCCACCTCAGGATTCCCATTCTAACGTTTGGCACAGATGCTTCCTCACCCTGGAAACCGCGCCCTCTAAACTCTCCCCTGTTCACGTTTTCATACCATAGGCAAGATCTGAAGGGATAAGGAAAGAATCCCAGAACTCCAAGAGCTGATGGCAGGGACTTGGAGGCAAGCCCCTCACCTGGCTGCGTGGGTTTCGCCTTCTTCCCCTCCCTACTTAAAGCTCCTGATTCTGTTTGCACTTGGGACCTTCCCGGCACTCCAGGAGAGCTGGGCGCATGGCATGAGTTTGCATCTGTGATGTTTTCTAAGCACCTTTGCTGATCCCCTGATGTTTGATGCGCTACCCCTCTCTTGCTCTGTCTCTGTGTCTAGCTCTATCTCCCGTCTTTGCCTGTCTCACTCCAAGCCTCAGGACCAGAACTCCTCTCTCATCAGTTGAGGTCTCTTTCTTAACTGTCCTGGAGGCCCATTCACCACACCCCATGATCCACAGGCCTGACTGTCATTCTCATCCATGTTCCTGTGACCACAGAGTTATTTTTGTTTGTTTGTTGTTTTGGTTTGGTTTGGTTTTTATGATTTTCAAGGTAGGGTCTCTCTCTAGCCCAGGCTGACCTGGAATTCACTATGGAGTCTCAGGGTGACCTCGAACTCAAAGCGATCCTCCTACCTCTGCCTCCCGAGTGCTGGGATGAAAGGTGTGCACTACTGTGACGGGCTATCACATCATTACTGCAAGTAAGTAGCAATGTCCAATTCAAGGGGAAAGGCTAAGGAGAAAAGTTTGGGGTCACTGGTGCACACCCTCTACCAAGATTGACTTCTGAGGAGCTTCTCCTCTAAGGTGAATGCCTAACTCTACCTTATCAAGCTTGGGCTCGAGTTAAGAAAATGGACAGAAGCCGGGCGTGGTGGCGCACGCCTTTAATCCCAGCACTCGGGAGGCAGAGGTAGGAGGATCGCCATGAGTTCAAGGCCACCCTGAGACTACAGAGTTAATTCCAGGTCAGCCTGGACCAGAGTGAGACCCTACCTCGAAAAACCAAAAAAAAAAAAAAAAGAAAAAGAAAATGGACAGAGACGGGCGTGGCGGCACACACACCTTTAACCCCAGCACTTGGGAGGCAGAGGTAGAACTGCCATGAGTTCAAGGCTAGCCTGAGACTACATAGTGAATTCCAGGTCAGCCTGGGCTACAGGGAGACCCTACCTCAAAAAAAAAAAAAAAAAGAAAGAAAGAAAGAAAGAAAGAAAGAAAGAAAGAAAAGAGAAAGAGAAAGGAAGGAAGGATGGATGGAAATGAAAGAAAACAAACAAACAAACAAACAAAGGAAGGTTCGAAAGAAAGAAAGAGGGGCTGGAGGGATGGCTTAGCGGTTTAGGCGCTTCCCTGCAAAACCAAAGGACCCACGTTTGATTCCCCAGGACCCACGTTAGCCAGATGCACAGGGGGCGCATGCATCTGGAGTTCGTTTGCAGTGGCTGGAGGCTCTGGCGCACACCCATTCTCTCACTCTCTCTCTGTCAAATAAATAAATAAATAAAAATTAAATATTTTTTAAAAAAAAGAGAAAATGGACAGAGAAAAGAAGCAGCCCAGAGCCCATCTAGTATGAACTGAGCCCTGATATTTACCAAGGCCAATGAGGAGAAGACTCAGCCAGGGGAGACAAAGGTAAACAGGCTGGATGAGGTCATGGACACGACACCCTTTCCTGTCCGCACCACTGCCCATTCCCCGGATGCCTAAGTTTGAGTGCTCCTCTTCCTCCTCCACCCCAGGCCTAGCAAATACTCTGCATGCCTCCCCCTCAGCCAGCCATTTCTGGTATAAGGAGACTCCTCAGACAAGTGTGGGACACCCCACTGACCCTCCGAATGGCCTTTGCTTGGACCTTGCGGAAGTGGGCAAAATCACTCTATGTTATCAGAGCAGTAAAGAAGTGACTGGGAGGGCTGGAGAGACGGCTTAGCGGTTAAGCGCTTGCCTGTGAAGCCTAAGAACACTGGTTCAAGGCTCGATTCCCCAGGACCCACGTTAGCCAGATGCACAAGGGGGTGCACGCATCTGAAGTTTGTTTGCAGTGGCTGGAGGCCCTGGCACGCCCATTCTCTCTCTCTCTTTATCTGCCTCGTTCTCTGTCTCTCTCAAATGAATAAATAAAAATTGTATAATTAAAAAAAAAAAAAAGAAGTGACTGGGAGGCTGTGGGGAGATCACAGAGAGCTGGGGGCTGTGCCTCGAACAAGGGTGACCTTGAGCTGCCATAATAGTCCCCAGGGACAAAAAGAGACTAGGAAACAGAATTAACATTAACTGAAGAGAGAAGTATACAGAAAGGCAGGAAGCCAAACGTAGCCTGTGATGGTTCACGTTCAGGATCTAGAATCGACTAGGAGACAAATCTCTAGGCTTGTCTGTAAGGAAGTTTCTAGATGAGGTTAACTGAGGTAGGACATCCCATCGTAACTGTGGGTAGGCATCATTCCGTGGGCTGGAGTCCCAGACCTAATTAAAAAGAAGAAAGTACGGCTAGAGAGCTGGCTTAGCGGTTAAGATGCTGGCCTGCGAAGCCTAAGGACCCATATTCGACTCTCCAGATCCCATGAAGCCTGATGCACAAAGGTGAGGCAAGCGCAAGGTTGCATGTTACCACTAGGTGGCGCCAGTGTTCGGGGTTCGATTTCAGTGGCTGAGGCCCTGACATGCCAATTCTCCCCTCTCTCTCTCTCTCTCTCTCTCTCTCTCTCTCTCTCTCTCTCTCTCTCTCTCCCTTATCTAAAAGAAGAAGAAGAAGAAAGTAAACTGAACAACAGCATTCACCACATACTTCCAGCTGCCTCATGTACCCTCAAAGTGTAAACCAAAATGAACCCCCTTAAGTTGCTTCTTATCAGACATTTGTTCACAGCCCTGAAAAAATAACTCATAAAGACTCCACAGTCTCATGGGGAGGCAGAGGAAAAAGGTATGGCTGTGGAATTTAGGGAGGGAAACAAGTCCCACGAAGGCCCTCAGAGGCATGGCAAGCAGGAGTTCCTGGGGGGAAAACTGTAACCATCTGGCGCACAGTGATTCCAATATGCACGGTGTCAAATAAATGAACGCATTTCGATTTGCCTAAACTGCAGTTCCTCGGTGTTGAAATCCCTGGGGAAGACCCAGAAGAAATGAAAAAAAAAAAAAAAAACAGGCCTTGAAAATGGGGTCTGTGGATTATTTGTAGTTGCTGTGACCGAATGTCGGAGGGAAGGCAACGTAGGGATGGAAAGGCTGAGTTTGCACAGTTCAGAGGCTGCAGTTCTCCATGGCAGTGAGAAGCAGTTTGGACATAGAGCCAACCAGCAAGAAAAGAACAGGGAATCCCAGTGGTCAACTGGCTTTCACCTTTTCCATTCTTTTTTTTAACTTTTTTTTTAATTATTGACAACTTCCATAATTAGACAATAAACCATGATAATTCACACCTACCCCCACTTTCCCCTTCACAACTACACTCTTCATGATACCCCCCCCCCCCATCAGTCTCTCTTTTATTTTGATGTCATCATCTTTTCCTCCTATTATGAGGGTCTTGTGTAGGTAGTGTCAGGTGCTGTGAGGTCATGGATATCCAGGCCATTTTGTGTCTGGAGGAGCATGTTGTAAGGAGTCCTACCCTTCCTTTGGCTCTTACATTTTTTCCACCACCTCTTCAGCAATGGACCCTGAGCCTTGGAAGGTGTGATAGAGATATTTCAGTGCTGAGCACTCCTCTGTCACTTCTTCTCACCACCATGATACCTTCTGAGTCATCCCAAGGTCACTGTCATCTGAAAAGAGAAGGTTCTGTACCAAAAGTGAGAGTAGCATTAATATATAGGTATGAATATTAAGACATGTGCTTTCCTGACAGTTTGGTGAACATAGTATATATATTTAGCCAGACACCAGCAGACATTATATCCCTAGGGCTCGTGACTTCCCCATCATAGGTTTTTCAGTATCAGGCATGTATTCCCTCCCATGGAGCGGGCCTCCAGTGCAATTAGAGAGCAGTTGGTTTCCCCCACAACAGACATGCCACTATTGTATCCACTGGCTCACTTGACCTGGCTAGCCAAACTCAAGGCTTTCAGTGTTCACTGTTGTTTATCTCCACTGATGACTTCTCTTTCTCCCATGGAGCTGCATGCAGCATAGCTTTTTCCACCTTTCTGTCAGCTGGTCTACATGGAGAAGGTTTTCAGCTCAGCTCCAGCAAGACTTTTCAATGACCTTGCAGCCTAAGCGGGTGGAGTCTTCAGCAATATCGTCTTACCATCTATTCCTGGTGGGAAACCAAGATCTTAAGCAATGGCCTGTAATGTTCTAGGGGCATCAGAGACCTCTCTGGCCAATAATTCATTTCTAGTAACAATCTATGGCTTCTGGGTATGCCATTGTCCAAAAGAGTAGATTTCCATATGATTTATTCACATCCTCTTAGATTTTGATTAGCCCTCCCTCCACCTTTCCTTTACTCAATCTCTTCCTGACCTCATTTAGGTCTTTCCAACCCCAGTACTCTGTTCTTCTACTTACATATATACAATCCCATCACATTAAGTCCTCTCCTCTCTTCCCTCCCTTACAGCTCCTTTCTAGCTTACTTGCCTCTGCTACCGAGTTTTATTCCAACTTACATACAAGTCCAAACAATTGTAGCCAGGATCCACATATGAGAGGGAACATGTGACACTTGGCTTTCTGGGCCTGGGTTACCTCACTAAGTATAATCCTTTCCAGATCCATCCATTTCCTTGCAAATTTCATAATTTCAATTTTCTTTACCACTGAATAGAACTCCATTCTATAAACGTACCACATCTTCATTATCCTTTTTTGTTCTTATTCAGTCCGAGACCCTCAGCTAATGGGATGGTGCTGTCCACATTCAGTGTGGGTCTTTCTTCCTCAGTTAAGTCTTTCCAAAAATACCTTGACAGATGAATTCAAAGATATGTCATAATGCCCTCAGGGATTTCTTAAGCCAATCAAGTAATCTATTCACATAAGACTTCCTCATTTGACAGAGGAAGAAAGCAATGTATGGTATGGACTCTAGCAGATAAATGGTTTTTTGTTTGTCTTTTTTGTTGTTGCTGTTGTTTTTCAAGGTAAGGGTCTCACTGTAGCCCAGGCTGACCTGGAACTCACTCTACACTTTCAGGCGGGCCTTGAACCCACAGCAATCCTCCTACTTTTGCCTCCCAACAGCTGGGATTAAAGGCCACCATGCTTAGCTAGAAAGATGGGTTTGTTTGTGTTTTGTTTTGTTTTATACACTTGGTATGTGTCTTGGTGTGTGGTTTATACAACTTTGAATTCCTTTTCTCACCCAAGCTTGTCTGATAAATCTTGGTCAACAAGATGCCTTTTTCTGGGGGCCAGATTCATCCTTTGGATCATCTTTGGTCTACCCCTGGTGATGGTCTGAAATGTGGAACTGGAGCGTGGGTTCAATCTGCCAATCCCGCTGCTACTCAGCACACCGTCCCCTGAAGAACATCTGATCTCCAGCAACTGCTCCCAAGAAATATTTGTGACTCTGGAATGACTTAAATGAGCATGGATTTAATGAGGAGAAATGACGTATCAGTCCATTTAGTTAAAACATTTAGTTAAACAACTGGGCTGACTTGGGGACAGAGGTGACTTTATTCTTCCTGCATGGTAATCCTAACAAGGGCTGTAGGCTGGCACCACAGCTGGCAGCAGCATCACATGGAGCTGATGCCCCCAGCTGCCAGCAGCCCAGCACACAGGCACGTGGGCAGGCTGATGCAAAGGGAGTTGCTGGCCCAAAGGGAACGGCTGAGCCCTGCTATGTTTTCAGAACATTAGCCTACCTCTGGCATCAGCAAATATCATCAGAAAGTTTAATCAGAAAGCAAGGACTAAATAAACAAAAAGGAAAGCAGCAACAGCTGCCTGCCATCAGCCTAATTAAAGGAAAATATATGCAATCCACTACAGTCAGCTTTCTGGCTTGGTTTTTCCCTCTGCACACATAAGCAACAAGTCACCTGCATAGGGACAGGGGTCACAGGAGCACTTCCAAGGGCCTAGTGACAGTGCCCGGGCCCATGATGGGCATGAGCTACCCAGACAGACAAACCTAGAGCTGATGCTCAACTGTCCAGCACCTACCACAGCTGTTTTGCTCTGCATGTCCTCTGGCCTGGGTTGTTCTACATTAGGATTCTCCAACTTGCTATTTTTTACAAAGAAAACTCTCCAGGCCACAGGTTTTCACTGTTCACTCCTTCCTTCCCTCCTTCCAGTATGGTTCCTGTGTCATCTGCTTAGAAAAGCTCTCCCTTGGTGTTGTATATATGTAAGTAGAAGAACAGATTAATGGGGATGAAAAGGCCTAAGTGAGGTCAAGGGAAGAGATTGAATAAAGGAAAGGTGGAGGGAGGGCTAATCAAACTCTAAGAGGATATAAATAAGTCATACGGAAAACTACTTTTGTGGAGAATGGAACATTCAGAAGCCATAATTGTTACTACAAAATTTTCAGTGCCAGGAATGGGAGACCTTCCAGTGAGTTGTTGGCCAGGGAGGTCCCTAATGCCCCCAAAACATTACAGGCCATTGCTGAGGCTCTTGGTCTCACACCAGGAGATGGTAAGACCCTATTGCTGAAGACTTCACACACTTGGGCTGCAAGATCACTGAGAAATCCTGCTGGAGCTGAGCTGCAAACCTCCTCCCTGTAGACAAGCTGACAGAAAGCTGGGAGAAGCCATTCTGCATGCAGTTCAATGGGAGAGAGAGAAATCACCAATGAATATACTCAACAGTGGACACTGCAAGCCTTATATTTGGCCAGCCAGGCCAAATGAGCCAATGGGTGCAATAGTGGCACATCTGTTATGGGGGAAACCAACTGCCCTCTAACTCACCTGGAGGCCTGCTCCATGGGAGGGAATACATCCCTGATACTAAAAAACCTACAACAGGGGTAGTCATGAGCCCTAGGGGTGCAACATCTGCTGCTATCTGGCTGAAAGTATATACTATGCTTATCAAACTGTCCAGTAAGAACTTCTCTTAATGTACACACCTATATATTAATGCCACTCTCACTCTTGGTTAGAGAAGCTTCTCTTTTGAGATGGCAGTGACCTTGGGATGACTCAGAAGGCACCATGGTGCTGAGAAGAAGTGACAGAGGAGTGCTCAGCCCTGCAATATCTCCATCACACCTTCCAAGGCTCAGGGTCCATTGCTGAAGACATGGCGGAAAGAATGTAAGAGCCAAAGGAAGGGTAGGACTCCTCACAACATGCTCCTCCACACAGAAAGTGGCCTGGATATCCATGACTTCACTTGGCCTGACACTACCTACACAAGACCCTCATAATCGGAGGAAAAGATGATGATATCAAAATAAAAGAGAGGGCTGGAGGGATGGTTTTGCAGTTAAGGCATTTGCCTACAAAGCCAGAGGACCCAGGTTTGATTCCCCAGGACCCAAGTTAGCCAGATGCACAAGGGGGCACACGCATCTGGAATTCATCTGCAATGGCTGGAAGCCCTGGTGTGCCCATTTCCTCTCTCTCTCTCTGTCTCTCTCCCTCTTTCTCTGTTAACTAACTACTAAATAAATAAATAAAATTTTAAAACCCAAAAATTAAAAAAAAAAAAAACAAAAAATAAAAGAGAGACTGATTAAGAAAGGGAGGGGATATGATGGAGAGTGGAGTTTCCAAGGGGAAAGTGGGAGGAGGGCAGGAATTACCGCAGGATATTGTGTACAATCATGGAAGTTGTTAATAAAAAAGAAAGAAAGAAAGAAAAAGAAAAAGAAAAAGTAAAGCTTTCCTTCCATGCCCCAAAACAGCACACAGACCACCAGTCACCTTCTAGCCCCCTTCTATTTTTTTTAATTTTTTTCTTGCTCATTTTTATTTATTTATATGAGAGTGACAGAGAGAGAAAGAGGCAGAGAGAGAGAGAGAGAATGGGCGCTTCAGGGCTTCCAGCCACTGCAAATGAACTCCAGACGCGTGCGCCTCTTGTGCATCTGGCTAACGTGGGTCCTGGGGAATCGAGCCTCAAACCGGGGTCCTTAGGCTTCACAGGCAAGCGCTTAATCATTAAGCCATCTCTCCAGCACCCCCTTCTATTTTTAGCTGTCTTCAAGGTACCCATTTCTGTGTGAAGTTATATATTTTAGGCTTTTTTCTTTTTCAGTATGATGGGTGGAAGTGAGAGGAAGCCAGGTAGCTTTGTTAGGCAGTTAGGGTGACTGAGTCCCTGAAAGTAAGAAGCAGAAATGTCTTTGGTCCTATCCTTGTACTCTCTACGTTGTTAGAAATCAAAGGATGGTCTGACTCCCCATCTCTTGCCTAAAGGAGACCCGTTGTTCCATGCCTAAAGCCTTCCCTGGGAAGGGGTTCTTTTTCTAGAATTCAAAGCTAAGCCTGACATTGTGCTTGGTCAAGCCTAGATCCCAGAATTTGGCATCCTGGCTAGCCTCTTCCTGAGCCAGCCCCTAGCCCAGACCAACCAGCTGTCTCTCTGGATCATGTAAGTCAGAAGGTGAAACCCACACCGTAAGGTTATAAATGCATTTTACCAGAGAAGGGCAATCTCTCTCTGGGCTGCCTGAGCCCTAGTGAATCTCCAAGGTCTCAGCATGCTGGGCTGAGAAAAGGGGAGAATCCCCTGACCCCCTACTTCCCACATGGGCTCTTTAACCCCTCCCGCCCTCCACATCGCAGGAGCTCCTTGTACCTTTCTCTTTCTTCCTCTTTAACTCTCTTTTTATGGTTTTTTCCGGGCCTACCACGTGGGCTCTCAGACCATATGGGTGTATTCATTTTCCTTTCCTTGGCTCTCTCAAAAAATATCAGTGTCCTTCTCAGTCTTACTTTATTTAATTCTTTGATTAAAAGTAGACACAAGGGGCCTGGAGAGATGGCTTAGCGGTTAAGATGTTTGCTTGCTAAGCCCAAGTACCCGTGTTCAACTCTCCAGGTCCCATGTAAGCCAGATGCAAAGCGATGCAAGTGTGCAGGGTGGCACATGCGCACAAGGTGGTGCACGCCTCTGGGGTTCGAATGCAGTGCTGGAGGCCCTGGTGTGCCAGTTCTCTGTCTCTCACTCCCTCACATTAAAAAAAAAAAAAAAAAAAAAAAAAAGGCCAGGGGGCTGGAGAGATGTTTTAGCGGTTAAGGCACATGTCTATGAAGCCTAAGGACCCAGGTTCAATTCTCCAGGTCCCACATAAGCCAGATGCACATGGTGGCACATGCATCTGGAATTCATTTGCAGTGGCTAGAGGCCCTGGTGTGCCCATTCTCCTTTTCTCTCTCTTCCCTTCTCTCTCTTACTCTGTCTCTAATAAATGAAAACAAAATCTTTAGCCCAGCATGGTGGTGTACATCTTTGACTCCAGCACTCAGGAGGCAGAGGTAGGAGGATCACCCTGAGTTCGAGGCCACCTTGAGACTACATAGTAAATTCCAGGTCAGCCTGGACCAGAGTGAGACCCTACCTTGAAAAACCAAAAAAAGAAAATAAAATCTTAAAAAAATAAAATAAAAGCTAGCTGAGCGTGGTAGCACATGCCTTTAATCCCAGCACTGGGAGGCAGAGGTAGGAGGATCGCTGTGAGTTCAAGGCCACCCTGAGACTCCATAGTGAATTCCAGGTCAGCCTGGGCTGGAGTGAGACCCTACCTTGAAAAACAAAACAAAACAAAAAAGCTAGTCTATTGGGCTTGCCTCAGGGGGGAAAAAAAAGTAGACACAAGGACCTTCCTGAACCCCTAACACCTCATTTCAGGACCCGGCACCTTGCACACGCTGGGCAAGTGCTCTTCCTTGGTGCTCCAGCCTGGGCGTAACCTACGTTAGATGATTTTTCTCATGTGTTGTCTGTTCCTGCCCCGGCCCACCGAATCCCTCAGTCCCCCTGCACACTCATCTCCACGCCCAGGATGAGGACCAGGACTGTCCCGTTCAGTGTCACCTCCTGAGTTGCTCAAACAATGTCTGGCACATAACCAAACTTTCAATCAATATTTACTGAACGAATGAAGTGTTATTCCTTCCACTCCAAGATGACCCCTCTGATTGCCCAGTAGAATGTGAGCTACCATTTCCGGTGATGGGTGTGACGTCAAGTGCCTCTGGTCCTTATACTGGTTAGGAGGCCACCACCAGGCTGGCTCCCTTGTGCCAGGCTCTTTACTAGGGTCTCTGCGTGGACCAGATCCTTTCCTCCCTCTGGTAACTGTAAATAGTGTTGTTGTTGTTTGGTTTCTTGAGATAGGGTCTCACTCCAGCCCAGGCTGACCTGGAATTCACTCCGTAGTCTCAGGCTGGTCTCAGATTCACGGTGATCCTCCTACCTTTGCCTCCCGGGTGCTAGGGTTCAAGGCGTGCGCCACGATAACCATGTTAGTAGTGTTATTTTTACCCCCGCTTAGATGAGAAAAGCCAGGACTTCGAGAAAGAGCTTAAATTTCCCAAGCTGAGCCTGGCATGGTGGTGCATGCCTATGACCCCAGTACTGAGGAGGTGAAGGCAGGAGGACCAGGAGTTCAAGGCTGTCCGTGGCTACTTATCGAATTCAAGACCACTCTGAGCTACATGAGACCCTGTCTCAAAACAGAAAATTCCCAAGTTAATCCAACCATGTGTGAAGAATCTGGTTGACTCCAAGTATCCCTAACACTACCGCATGCTCTATCAACCATGTGCCCTCCTGACCCTGCTTCCTGAGGGCTCAAACTGCCCAGGGAAAGCACTTTTGCCACCTTCAGCTGCTCAGCACTGGCAGACACCCCCAGACTTCACTAACAGACACCCTCTAACTTCTGGTGGAGGACTCATCAGAGTCGGTGAGGGGAGAGGGACAGGAGGCAAGGGAAGAGGAGGAGGAGGACAGAGAATGTTGGAGAGTCTTCTCAGCTATAGAAGGAGAAGTCAGCCCCACCCAGCTGGGAGCCAGGCAGCAGCCAGAGACAATGGGTACGGCTCCCAGCAACAGGAGGGGTGCTATAGCCTGATCTCAGGACACTGGGAAACAGTGAGCCCCGCGTGGGCAGGGCGACACTTCAGCTCCAAGAATCATGATTCACTGTAATGTCCCAGGGACAAGTCACTTCCCCTAAGGGTGCATTTGTCTCTACCTCAAAGGGACAAACCCACCCGACATCCAAGCCTCAAGGGCTTGGAGGAAATGAGCAGAAGAGAAGGTGACAGGAGACCCTCAAAATAGCCCTTTAAAAAAGATAGGTTTCTCAGCCTCACGAGTTACCCTGTGTTACAGTACAGCGTGGATTGCACAACCCCTAAACCTTGACAGTAGCTCATGAAGGAAGCACTTGTTCCCACTTTACAGATAAGGCCATGAAAGCTTCGTACATGTCCCAGGGACATGCTTACCTTGCGCTGTCTCTCCGGCCAGCCTATGTCCATTCCCTTCACCATCAACACAACTCAAGGTCAAAGTCCTCTCCAGGAACCTTCCCTTGAGAAGTGACCGCGGTCCTGTCGTCTACCAGAACTGCCTCAGACCCATCTAGACCTCAGACAGCAAGGGCCAATGGGCAAAGGTGTAGAGTGTGGACTCGGGTGGTCCTTTCCAATCCCGGGATATACGTCTAGCTTCTGAAGACCCTTCCATGGGCCATTGAGAACAAGTGAGAAATCGGGAGATTGAATGTCAGGCTCTGACGGTGAGAGGCCTCACCGGCCCCCTTTAGAAGATCCTGGAAGAGTGTGAGCAGGGGTGTATGTCATGTCAGAACCTGCTCCACATGTCCTCCTGGGGATACTGAGGCACACAACAAGTTCCCACGGGAGGCATTGTCCATTCTGTACCAGGAATTTACACAGGGCAAAGACACCGGGGAGGAGACTCCAGGAGGCTAGGGTTCAGTCTATCAAATGTAAGTTATACCAGCCCATTCTTTTCCCTCTCTGTGTGCAACCTCCTTAACCGTGCAGATAATCGATCTTAGAACCTTACATTAAGCTGAGTGGGTCAGGAGGCCCAGCAAGCCCGTGGAAATGCACCGTCAGCACCAGAAGGGACAGAATCATCTACATGTAGGACTTTACCTGACAGGACATCTCCCATAGAAACCCCTTCTAAGGGTAGCTGTTAATACTGAAAATTTCAGTTTGAACAGGGCATTTGACACCATGTTCAGAACCCAAGGCCAGTGGTGTGTGTGTGTGTGTGTGTGTGTGTGTGTGTGTGTGTGTGTGTGGTTTTTTTTCTAGGTGTCACACTGGAACCCCAGCAGACCCCCTGAGGTTCCTGTCGACTCTATTTTTGTCACTGTGTCTGGGAAAACTGACTGAATTTCCTTTCATTTGGAAGGAAGCCCAACTCTGAAGTTGGGTGGATATAGCCACACTTCCGCACCCAAGTTTCCGTAGGTTTGAAAACAAGGCCTGGGTGTTGCAGACAACAGCTGTGCTAACAAGACCAGCTCTTATCTGACCAGGTCTAGTCCTGCTGGGGTGTCCTGGAGAGCCAGGGCAGTGACTAAAGGGTGACTAGTCACACCCAACAGGGCCCAAGAGGCGGGGAGTCAGGGGAGCTTGCAGGGGGAGCCAGAGCCAAAAGGGGGCTGGCTCATCAGATAAGGAGCCCACCAGCGACTCCGTAGAATGGACCAGAAGAGTTCATTCATCTCCCCTCAGACTACGTCCAGAATGACTGCTCCAGAGTAACTGGTTTGATGATCCTCCCCCTCCCCCTGCCGGGTGCACACTGGCCATGTCTGATGAGTTCTTGTCTCTGTGTCTAGTTTATAGCTTTCTTCTTTTCCTCCCTTCTTTTTTAAGTTTATGATTTATTTATTTGAGAGGGAGAAAGTGGCAGAGAGAATGGATGTGCCAGGGCTAAGCCACTGCAAACAAACTCCAGACACATGCGCCACCTTGCGCATCTGGCTTTACCAGGGTGGGTGCTGGGGAATTGAATTGGCTTTGCAGACAATTGCCTTAAGTGCTGAGCTATGTCTCCAGCCCATGCTCTCCTTCTTTTTCTTCTTCTCTTTTTTAATTCTGTTTTTGAAGATTTTATTTATTTATTTAGAAGCAGAGAGAGAGAGAGGAGAGAGACAGACAGAGAGAATAGGTACATCAGGGCCTCCAGCTGCTGCAAATGAACTACAGATGCACGTGCCACTTTGTGCATCTTTTTTACTATTTATTTATCTATTTATTTGTTTGAGAGAAAAAGTGGCAGAGAGAGAGAGAATGGGTGCACCAGGGCCTGTATCCACTGTAAACATACACCAGATGCATGTGCCACCTTGTGCATCTTGTGCTTATATGGGTCCTGGGGAATTCAATCTCTGGGTCCTTAGGCTTCACAGGCAAATATCTTAACCACTGAGCCATCTCTCCAGCCCACTTTCCTTCTTTTTTTGTTTGTTTGTTTGTTTAGTTTTATCTATTTATTTGAGAGCAACAGACAGACAAAGAGAGAGAGAGAATGCGCACATCATGGCCTCCAGCCACTGCAAATGGACTCCAGATGGATGCGCCCCCTTGTAGATCTGGCTTAAGTGGGTATTGGCGAATCAAGCTTCAAACTGGGATCCTTAGGCTTCACAGGCAAGCATTTAACTGCTAAGCCATCTCTCCTGCCCCTCTTTTTTTTAATATTTATTTTTATTTTTATTTATCTATTTGAAAGCAACAGACAGAGAGAAAGAGGCAGAGGAGAGAGAGAATGGGCGTGCCAGGGCCTCCAGCCACTGCAAACAAACTCCAGACACATGCGCCCCCTTGTGCATCTGGCTAACGTGGGTCCTGGGGAGTCAAGCCTGGAACCGGGGTCCTTAGGCTTCACAGGCAAGAGCGTAATCGTTAAGCCATCTCTCCTGCCCCTCTTTTTTGAAAACTTCTCTCCTATTCTGCTGATCCCCTTCTTCCCAAGTAGCCCTCTCCTACTTTTCTCTCCCTCCCTCCCTCTGTCTCTTGGGGTGTGTGTGTGTCCCATTGAATTTCACCAGGGTTGCTTGCCAAACATGGGTGTGGGAGCTTTTTTTATGGTAATTTTTTACTGACAACTTCCATGATTGTAAACAATATCCCATAGTAATTCCCTCCCTCCCCCCACTTTCCTCTTTGAAATTCCACTCTCCATCATATCCCCTCCACATCTCAATCAGTCTCTCTTTTATTATGATGTCATCATCTTTTCCTCCTATTATGATGGTCTTGTGTAGGTAGTGTCAGGCACTGTGAGGTCATGGATATCCAGGCCATTTTTGTGTCTGGAGGAGCACGTTGTAAGGAGTCCTACCCTTCCTTTGGCTCTTACATTCTTTCTGCCACCTCTTCTGCAATGGACCCTGAGTCATGAAAGGTGTGATAGAGATATTTCAATGCTGAACACTCCTCTGTCACTTTTTCTCAGCACCATGGTGCCTTCTGAGTCATCCCAAGGCCACTGCCCTCTGAAAAGAGAAGCTTCTCTACCCAAAGTGAGAGTGGCATTATTATATGGGTATGGACATTAAGAGAAGTGCTTACTGGGCAGTTTGTTGAGCTTAGTATATACATTCAGCCAGACACCAGTTGATGTTACACCCCGAGGGCTCATGACTACCTTTGTTGTAGGTTTTCAGTATCAGGGGTGCATTCCCTCCCATGGAGCAGGCCTCCAGTCCAATTAGAGGTCAGTTGGTTTCCCCATAACAGACATGCCACTATTGCACCCATTGGCTCATTTGATCTGGCTGGCCAAATATAAGGCTTGCAGTGACTACTATTGAGTATCTTCATTGGTTATTTCTCTCTCTGGGAGCTTTTTTTGGTATTTGAGATTGAACCCCCTTTCAGGGATGACCCCCAGCTGAGGACTCCTGTTATAGAATGTGGACACCACCTAGCCAACAGTTGCAATCAACAGTGTTCCTTCTGGACAGAAGCTGCCAGCTCCGGAAAGGGGATCAACCAGAAAAGACCATAACTTCCAGGGTTTCAGCATGCAACTCAAGTACTGGGTGGTCAAAGGAGCCCCTGACTGTTAGGGCAGACGAAACCAGCTAGACTGGGATTAAAGGCATGTGCCACCACACCCAGCTCTAGTGTTTTGGTGGTGGTTTTGGTTTCTTTATTTTATTTTATTTTATTTTTTATTTTTTTATTTTTTCATTTTTTTTGGTTTTTCTAAGTAGGGTCTCACTTTAGCTCAGTCTGACCTGGAATTCTCTATGTAGTCTCAGGGTGGCCTCAAACTCACCACGATCCTCCTACCTCTGCCTCCTGAATGCTGAAATTAAAGGCAGGCGCCACCACACCCGGCTCCAGCTAATATTTTTGTTAATGGCTAATTTCCCTTTTAAGAGTAGAAAAGTACTCCTGTTAGTAAGAACTCCAGAAAGTATGAAAGGGAGAGCGGAGTCCCCCACCATCTCAAGGCACCTGCAGCAAACACACACATCAAATGGCTCCAGCCTCTGTCCCAGGAATGGCACATCTCCCACTGCTGCCCAAACCTCTCCCCACTGCCTGTCATTCTTTATCAAAGAATGTGGAATCTTAGCCCAGCCCCGTGTGACAAGAAAGATAAAGTAAGTGACCAGGACGGGCAGGGATATCCCAGCAGGGGAACATCAGCAAACATTCCTGGAGGTAAGGCATGGGTGAGAAAAGATTCAGTCCCTGCCCTTGATGGCTCCTTTGTGTAGAAGCAGACAGACTTCACCTCAGCTGCCAAGACTAAATGAGTTGCTAACAAGCGCTTAGAAGGCGAAGGACATAGCCCACTTGGTAGAGCGCCCGCCTAGCATGCACAGAACCCTGGATTCCATTCCCAGCACTGCATAAACCAGACTCAATGGCACACATTTGTTCTCCCAGCTCTTAAGAGGAAAGTAGCGAGAAGAGGATCAGACGTTTCAAGGCCAGTCTGGAAAACATAAGACCCTGTGTCAAACAGATAGATAGATTGATTAACTCAGTACCTAAATGACAGCTTGGAATACTTCAGCTATAGCAAGCACCTAAAAGTACTTGCCAGAGGCTGGAGAGATGGCTTAGCCATTAAGGGGCTTGCCTGCAAAGCCTAAGGACCCAGGTTTGATTCCCCATTACCCATGTAAGCCAGATGTACAAGGCGGTGTATGTATCTGGTGATCGTTTGCAACGCCCACTCTTTCTCTCTCCCAAATAAATAAATACGGTATAAAAAAGGTTTTTTTAAGTACTTGCCAGTAATTCCCCCACCCCAAAACCAGAAAAATGGATCTTTGTTTGAAGGGAGGAAAGATTGATGGAGTTTTGATAGGCAGGAATCATTTCCTCGATCTTGGGAGTGTCCTAAAACCTGGCTTCAGGCTTAGGAAATGGGCAGAAACCAAATCCAGGGTTGACAGAGATATGAGCTGGTTCCACACACCCCACAGTCAGGCCTCTGGTGGCCCTAGCACGATGGAGCAGAGGGATGTCCCCCCCGGCAGGTCTAAGGGACATGGGCCCAACTAATTGGCTCAGTTGCTGGGTGACAACCACCCTGCAAGCCAAGGGACTTCCCAAGGAGGCTGGCAGGAAGGGTCGGGGAAAGGCCCAAGCACCTGGGAGAGCAGAGGGGTTTTCAAGACCAGAATAAGAAGCAGAAAAGAAAGAGGCGGCCTGGCAGCCTGTCCGGGGAGCAAGGCCATAGCGGGGGCTCCGAGGGGCTCTTTAGGGGGGCAGTCTGAGGTGGCGATGAGCTGCTGGATGACCTGGGTGTGGCCTGAACACCTCCTCTATATCTCCACGGGACCTCTAGGAATATCCTACACTTCTCCTAAGGCTTTTTTTTTGGGGGGGGGTTGGGGGTCAATCTGTATCTAGAGGCTATGTGACAAAGTTTTAGTAGATCCTAAACCTGTCACAGGGTAAGCACAGTGGGTCCCCACCAGGAGCAAGTCACACTCGGAACCATGGAAGCTGCTCTTCAGCTGGAAGGGGACTTTTCTGCAGAGCCTGGCAGGATGCAGGCAGATGCATGGGCTGGCTCATAGACCAGAGACGATCTGTACAAGAATTAAGCGCTTGCCTGTGAAGCCTAAGGACCCCGGTTCGAGGCTCGATTCTCCAGGACCCACGTTAGCCAGATGCACAAGGGGGCACACGCGTCTGGAGTTCGTTTGCAGTGGCTGGAAGCACCTGGCGCACCCATTCTCTCTCTTTCTCTCTCTGTCTGTTGCTCTTGCTCTCAAAAATAAATAAATCAAAAGAAAAAAAGTTAAAAAAAAAAAAAGTTAAAACAGGGCTGGAGAGATGGCTTAGCGGTAAAGTGCTTGCCTGTGAAGCTTAAGGACCCCGGTTCGAGGCTCCATTCCCCAGGACCCACATTAGTCAGATGCACAAAGGGGCGCACGTGTCTGGGGTTCGTTAGCAGTGGCTGGAGGCCCTGGTATACCCATTCTCTCCGTCTCTCTCTCTCTCTCTCTGTCTCTCTCTCTCTCTTACTCTCTCTGCCTGTCGCTCCCAAATAAATAAATAAATAAAAGTAATCTTTAAAAAAAGTAAAGACAAAAATCCCCTGAGTGCATATAAAAAAAGTATTTGTCCTGTTCCTCCGTCCATCGGGTCACAGATCCTGAACAGAGCGGCATGCAAGGAGTGAGCTCGCAAACAGCTTCCTTTGATCCATTTTTTATCTATCCTAAAGAAGTGTGAGGCCCGGGGCGCTCCCGGCTTGGCCCATTCCCCAGCTGGGCCAGGCCTATAATTCATACATCCTGGCCTCCCACTTCAGGAGAGCTTTGGTAGTGAAAATGCAGTCCTAGCCTGTACCAGCCACTGCCCCCTCCAGGCCCTGGGGATTACAGTGTGTGTGGCGGGGGAGGTTCCCACATTCCTTCAGACCACCTTGTTTCCAACCCCTGCCTAATAGGGGCCTCTTCTTTGAGCCAAAGACCAAGAGCTTCCCTACATCCCAGTGTAGGCGGCACAGCATCTCACCTGGAGAAATGAAGAAGTTAGCTTGTTTCTGCTCAGGAACCTCAGGCTTTCCTCTCAGACAAGCCTTCACACTGTATCCTCTCCCCCCAGTCAACCCCCAGTGCCCAGAGGCAGGAACCACCTTCCTTAGGGCCAAGCAGCTCCACCTGTACAGGTTTGAGATGGAAGGAGACAGAGGTCCACCTTCCACTGTCCCCAGTAAGCCTCAATCCTCGCTGATGACAAATGAGACAGCTCTATGTCCTGTATGAAGGCTGAGCCGTGTCATTAATCTTTAAAGCCCAGTGCTTAGCAAAGTCTCAGCTAAAAAAAATGTCCTCAGGGAAGGGACCTTTCTGGAAAGTTTCCTCTCTCCATGATTTTTTTCTTTCTTTCTTTTTTTTTCAAGGTAGGGTTTCACTCTGGCTCAGGTTAACCTGGAATTCACTATGGAGTCTCAGGGTGGCCTCGAACTCATGGCGATCCTCCTACCTCTGCCTCCCGAGTGCTGGGATTACAGGCGTGCGCCACCATGCCCCAGCTCTTTCTTCTGTTCTTGACAGGACTAATTTGTTCCTGAACTGGGACCAGAGCTGACCTGGGCATCAGAATTCCTGAGTCTTAGCCATTTCTTCCTCTGCTTCAGTTTAGCCAGGCACATACCTGTGAGTGTGACAGTCACTGTGGGGCTGGCTCCGTGGACACCACGCGGCTGCAGACGCCTTCCTTCTTTGCTCTCACACGCTGTGGTGCAGAGGTGGGCCAGATCCCCAGCTGAAGAGCTGACCCCCATGAAGTGTTTCCAGAGAGTGTTTCCTCTCTGGGGGTGATGAGCAATTGTGTGCAGTGCCCACCAGGTCGGATTGTTTAGGAGATCTTCTGAAATCAGAGCTTTTCCATCAGTGACGTCAACGCTCACTTTCACAATGACCTTGATATGGGCTTAACCCCCAGCACGTTCCTCAAAAATTTAAAAGATTATGCCTGGTGTGGTGGCTCACACCTTTAATCCCAGCACTTGGGAGGCAGAGGTAGGAGGATCACCGTGAGTTTGAGGACACCCTGAGAATACAGAGTGAATTCCAGGTCAGCCTAGACTAGAGTGAGACCCTACCTCGAAAAACAAAAAAAAGCAGTTAGAGGCCAAAGCCAGGCATGGTGGCTCATGCCACCCAGCACTCAGGAGGCTGAGGTAGGAGAATAGCTGTGATTTCAAGGCCAGAATGAGACCTTGCTTCATTACCAAAAAAAATAACAATAAAAAATAATAAAAGACCAGTCTGGGCTACAAACTTGAGAAATCTGTTTCTCTCTTTTTCTTTTCTTTTTTCTTTCTTTACTTCCTCCTCCTTAACTAGTTTTCCCTTCCTTCTTTTACTTTTTCCCCTTCCATTTCCCTTCCTACCCCTTCCTTTTCTTTCCCCTTCCTGCCCTCCCTTTCTTTTTTCTTCCCTTTCCTTCCCCTTTTTTTCTTCCATCTTCTCCTTCTACTTTCCTTCCCTTCCCCTCCTCCTTTCCTTTCCTTTCCTTCCCTTCCCTTCCCTTCCTCTGTGACCAAGTTTTGCTGTGTAATCCAGGCAAGCCTCAAACTCTCAATCTTGATGTTGCAGCCTTCCAAGTGCTGGGATTACAGACATATAAATATCATTTGATTTGATGAATGACTAATAAGTCTCCTTATGAGATGAGCAGCATTGTTTCACATGCCAGCTGTGGTGATTTGATTCAGGTGTCCCCCATAAACTTATGAGTTCTGAATGCTAGATCCTTAGCTGATGGCAATTTAGGAAGTGGATCCTCCTGGAAGTGGCGCATTGTTGGGGGTGGACTTATGACTATTATAGCCAGTTTCCCTTGCCAGTGTTTGGCACACTCCCCTGTTGCTATTGTCCACTTTATGCTGGCCAGGAGGTGATGTCCACCCTCTGCTCATGTCATCATTTTCTTCTGCCATCATGGAGCTTCCCCTCAAATCTATAAGCCAAAATAAACCCTTTCTCCCTACAAGCTGCTCTTGGTTGGGTGTTTTCTGCCAGCAACGTAAACCTAATTACAGCAGTAAAATTAGTACCAATAACTGGGGTCATTGATTCTAGAACCATAATTCTGTGGCTTTGGCCTTTTGGAATTGTTTTGCAGGAGGAATATGGACAGATTGGAAATCTTGGCTTAAGAGATGCCTTGCAGTGCTGTAAGTACAGCTTGTTGGACTATTCTGGTCAGAGTTGTAAAACCTGAATGCAGTAAGAACCATGGACTGTGAGGTTTGGCTTATGATGGTGAGAAAGGACGTTGTCAGGACTAGGGTAGAGGCAGTTTGTGCAAGAGTCTTGCTGTGTTTTGCCTGCCTGTGCCCTGGAAACGCATGCAGGGTTGTATTGCATAGAAATGGACTGGTGTGAGCAAGAAGATATGGCACACACAAAATAAGTCTTTGGGCAAAAACTGCTGCCTATTCAGCTGCAATTGTTTGAAAAGTTACAACCATTGAGATTGGGCCAGCTGATCTACACTGAGACAAGAGGAAGAATGAAGACCCTTTTGAAGGGGTCTGAATGCTGAAGGAGTATCCTGTTCTTCAAAGTTTGCTTTATTCCCCAATGGATGAACAAATTTGGAGCCCACCTGGCACTATGGAGTATAAGAAATGCAGGGCTGGAGAGATGGCTTAGCAGTTAAGCACTTGCCCATGAAGCCTAAGGACCCCAGTTCGAGGCTCCATTCCCCAGGACCCACATTAGCCAGATGCACAAGAAGGCGCATGCATCTGGAGTTCATTTGCAGTGGCTGGAGGCCCTGGCCCGCCCATTCTCTCTCTCCCTTTCTGCCTCTTTCTCTCTGTCTGTCACTCTCAAATAAATAAATAAAAATAAACAAAAAAAAATTTAAAAAAAAAAGAAAGACATGCAGAAACCAGAGGATCATTGAATTTACAACATGGTTCTGTTTTTTGGAAATGGCCATGGGCAGTGTGTGAAGCAGGCTTGTTGGATTACCTTTGTGAGGCCTGGTGGAGTGTGTGAATAAGCCATGGTCACAGTGGAGACCCCATGGAGATGACAAGCACCAAGGAGAGCTGCCAGCACGGGATGACATTTTCCAGGATTGTGGGTAGTCTAGCTGGAGGGGTGCAGTTGGAATTCCAGAGACTTGTCACTGGTTGGAATTGTTTGGAGACTTGTCACTTGTTAGAGCTATGAGACTTGGAGCAACAGAGTTGGATGTTTTGTTTTACCTGTTTGTTTTCAATCTTGTATTGTTGCATATTTCTTTGTTGTGCCCAATACCATCTTTTGCAGTGTGAGTGTTTATTCTGTGTCATTATGGTATCTTTTGGGATTCTGGCTCAGTTAAAAGACCCTGTACTATGGGAATGTTTGAACGTCATTACGATTGATAAAAACTATGGGGACTTTTAAAATTGGGTGAATGCATTGCACCGTACATCATGTATGACCATCAATTTGGAGGGGCCAGGGGCAGAAGGTGGTGGTTTGATTCAGGTGTCCCCCATAAATTTATGTGTTCCGGATGCTAGGTCCTCGGCTGGTGGCAAGATCTGCCTGCTGGGTCTGCCTGAAGGCGGTGTATTGTTGGGGGCAGGCTTTTGGGTGTTATAGCCAGCTTCCCCTTGCCAGTGTTTGGCACACTCTCCTGTTGCTGTTGGCCACCTGATGTTGGCCAGGGGATGATGCCATTTTCTGCTCATGCCATTGTTTTCCCTGCCATCGTGGAGCTTCCCCTCGAGCCTACAAGCCAAAATAAACCTCTTTTTCCCACAAGAGGCTCTTGGTTGGGTGATTTCTACCAGAAATGTGAACCTGACTGCAACGGGGTGGGAAGGTGCCCTGCATGAAGCTGGACTCCAGCACCAGAAGGCCGCCACCACCGCCCCTTCGCCCACCAGCAAATCTCTCTCTTTTGTTTATTTTATTTTATTTTTTTTTTTGGTTTTTCGAGGTAGGGTCTCACTCTGGTCCAGGCTGACCTGGAATTAACTCTGTAGTCTCAGGGTGGCCTTGAACTCACGGCGATCCTCCTACCTCTGCCTCCCCAGTGCTGGGATTAAAGGCATGCGCCACCACACCCGGCACCAGCAAATCTCTTTACTGTCACAGGTAACAGAAGACACCTGGCTCCTCAGATCTGCTTCTGTGTCCAACCTACTGTAATGCACTGTTCTGTTGGAAAAAATATGTGGGAGACAGATATGGCGGTTCTCAGGAGGCTGAGGTAGGAGGGCTGCAAGTTTGAGACCAGCCTGGGCTATGTAGCGAGACTCTATCTCAGAAAACAAACAACAACAACAAAAAAAAAACCCAGAATATGAGGGAAATCAGGCTTTGCAAAGTTTTACATGAAAAAAGGAGTATTTTAAATTTATTTATTTTTATTAACAACTTCCATAATTGTAATCAATATCCCATGGTAATTCCCTTCATACCCCCACTTTCCCCTTTGAACCTCCACTCTCCTCCATATCCCCTCCCCCTTTCAATCAGTCTTTCTTTTATTTGGATGTCATCATCTTTTCCTCCTATTATGATGGTCTTGTGTAGGTAGTATCAGGCACTGTGAGGTCATGGATATCCAGGACATTTTGTGTCTGGAGGAGCGCATTGTAAGGAGTCCTACCCTTCCTTTGGCTCTTATATTCTTTCTGCCACCTCTTCCGCAATGGACCCTGAGTCATGGAAAGTGTGATAAAGATACTTCAGTACTGAGCACTCCTCTCTCACTTCTCAGCACCATGATGCCTTCTGAGTCATCCCCAAGGTCACTGCCACCTGAAAAAAGAAGCTTCTCTAACCAAAAGTGTTAGTAGTATTAATATAAGGGTATGAAACATTAAGAGAAGTGCTTACTGGGCAGTTTGTTGAGCATAGTATATACATTTAGCCAGGCAGCAGCAGATGTTACACCCCTAGGGCTCATGACTACCCCACTGTAGGTTTTCAGTATCAGGGATGTATTCCCTCCCATGGAGCAGGCCTCCAGTCCAATCAGAGGGCAGTTGGTTTCCCCCATAACAGACGTGCCACTATTGCACCCATTGGCTCATTTGGCCTGGCTGGCCAAATAGAAGGCTTGCAGTGTCCACTGTTGAGTATCTTCATTGGTGATTTCTCTCTCTCCCATTGATCTGCATGCAGAATGACTTCTTCCAGCTTTCTGTCAGCTGGTCTACATGGAGGTTTTCAGCTCAGCTCAGCCCCAGCAGAATTTCTCAGTGACCTTGCAGCCCAAGTATGTGGAGTCTTCAACAATAGGGTCTTACCATCTATTCCTGGTGGGAAATCAAGGGCCTCAGCAATGGTCTGTAATGTTTTGGAGGCATCAGGGACCTCCTTGGCCAACAATTCACTCGAAAAAAAAAAAAGGAATATTTTGATAGCCTTTCTGGTTAATTCTGAATAGTCTTCTTTGACACCAAAGCTCAGCAAGTCAACAAGTGACCATTCTTTCCTTCCTTTGCTCCTATTTACTTTTTAATTTTTTTGTTTTGTTTTTGAAGGTAGGGTCTCACTCTAGCCCAGGCTGACCTGGAATTCACTCTGTATTCTCAGGGTGGCCTCGAACTCACAGTGATCCTCCTTCCTCTGCCTCCCCAGTGCTAAAGGTGTGCACCACCACAACCGGTTTTTCTTTTCTTTCTTTTTCTTTAAATGTTATTTATTAGCTGGGCATGGTGGCCCACACCTTTAATTCCAGTACTTGGGAGGCAGAGGTAGGAGGATCACTGTGAGCTAAAGGCTAGCCTGAAATTACATAGTGAATTCTAGATCAGCCTGGGCTGGAGCGAGATTCTACCATGTAAAACCAAAATTAAAAATAAAAATTATTTATTCATTTGTGTTTGTGTGTATGTCTATGCCACGGCCTCTTGCCTCTCCACATCAAATGCTAGACACTAGGCACCACTTTTGCATCTATTTTATGTGAGTCACTTAGGAATTGAACCCCTGCCAGCAGGATTTGCAAACATGAACTTTTAACTGCTGAACCATCTTTCCGGCCTCTTTTCTTTCTCTTTCTCTCTTTTCTTCTTCCTCCTTCCTCTCTTTCTTCTTATGGTGCTTCTAAATTCTAGGGAACGCACTCTGCCACTGAACTACACCAGCAGATCCAGCAGCTGTTTCCAGTGGTCTTTTAGTTTGTTTTTGTATGATTTTTGTTTTTTGTTTTTTGGGTTTTTTTTGAGAGAAAGTCTTCTTATGTAACCCAGGATGGTCTCAACCTCTCAATCCCCCTGCCTCGGCTTCCCTAGTGCTGGAATTACAATTGTATACTATCATACCCAACATTCAAGTGATCCTTTCCTAAAAGTAGCTTGCAATATGAGATCTGAAACAATATTAATGACCTTTCTTTTTTTTTGTTGTTGTTGGTTTTTCAAGGTAGGGTCACACTCTAGTCCAGGCTGACCTGGAATTCACTATGGAGTCTCAGGGTAGCCTCAAACTCATGGCAATCCTCCTACCTCTGCCTCCTGAGTGCTGGGATTAAAGGTATGCACCACCATGCCCAGCAGAATGTTTTATATATATATTCTAACCCATTAAGATACATTAGTCTCCAGGCTGGGGAGATGGCTTAGTGGTTACTGTGCTTGCCTGTGAAGCCTAAAAATCCAGGTTCGATGCCTCAGTACCCACGTCAGCCAGATGCATATGGTGGTACACTCATCTGGTGTTCGTTTGCAATGGCTGGAATCCCTAGTATGCCCATATTTATTCTCTCTCTCTCTCTCTCTCTCTCTCTCCCTCTCTCTCTCTCTCTCCCTCTCTCTCTCCCTCTCTCCCTCTCTTCCTCTTTCTCTCTCAAATGAGTAAATAAATAAATTAAATAAATACATTAGTCTCTCTTGCATTTTGAATGAATGTTTTGTCTATTCATAATTTTACAACCTTATGCATTAGTAATTTGAAAAATACCAGTCCATGAATTATTAAAAGGTCCCAAGGGTGGGTCCATTTCATGTAATGTCAGAAAGCTGCATTCATTACCATCAATACTAATCTTGTCAGAAAATCCTCTCAGTATTGGACAGCCAGCAAACACAGTGGCAAATATCAGTTCACAAAATTCTAATTTCTGCTTTGAAGCTAAGATGTTACAACTGGTAACAAAAACTACCATTTGTTTTTCCTTGAAGTAACCAGCTCACTTGTTCATTTTCAAAAACTTATTTATGCCAGGCATAAATGGTGGCACACAAGTTTAATCCCAGCACTCGAGAGGCAGAGGTAAGAGGATCAACGTGAGTTTGAGGCCACCCTGAGACTACATAGTGAATTCCAGGTCAGCCTGGGCTAGAGTGAGACCCTACCTCAGAAAACAAAAAATTTATTAAAAATTATCTAGGTCTGAAAAACCATAGCTTAGTCATTCTTTCAACTAAAAACAAAACAAGTGAGTGTCTAAAAATAAAATCACTGGTATTTTTTTCCTTAAGACAACCATCTTCCTTTAGTTCGTATTAGGAGTGTGTGCATATTGCCTGTTGCATCACATAGGAAAGAAACAAAAAGATCATGATTAAGGCTTAAAAAAATGAATGTCTTTTAGTGCTTCATCAAACACATTGTTGCTGGTCCTGATGGCACATGACCATAATCCCAGTTGAATACAGCAAGAGAATTATGAACTCAAAAGAGAAGAAGCCGGGCATGGTGGCGCACACCTTTAATCCCAGCTCTCGGGAATCAGAGGTAAAAGGATTGCCGTGAGTTCGAGGCCACCCTGAGACTACATAGGGAATTCCAGGTCAGCCTGGCCTAGAGCGAAATCCTACCTCAATAAATAAATAAATAAATATTTAAAAAAATTAAAAAGGGAGGGAATGGCTGGGAATTGGGAGTTGGTATAGTGCTTGCCTGGCATACAGGAAGCCCTGGGTTTGGACCCCAGCACCACATAAGCCAAGTGTGGTGGCGCACGCCCGTAATGCCAGCAGTTGGGACGGAGGGGCAGAAGGATCAGAAATTCAAAGCCATTGCAGGACATTGAGAAATCGAGCTGGATGCTACTCGATTTCTCCCTGTTGACTATCATCGTACTAGAAAACACTGAGCAGTCTGCTGGGGAAGAAAAGTCATCAGTGGGTTTAACCCGCAGTGAACCCTGTGAGCTATAGGGCTGGTGAGGCAGGCCATGGGGACACCGGCTGCTCTGTGATTGGATTTGGGACCTGCTTCACAGGACAGAATTCATGCCTGATACTAAAAACCTAATCAAAAGCCCATGGCTGGGAAAGACATAAACCCTGGAGAGAAGCTATAGTACCCCTGCTTGGCTAAATAGATACATGATGTCCCCCCAAATTGCCCTCTAAATATTTATGCTTATATACCCATCTAGTAATGCTACTGTTGTTTTTGGTAAGAGAAGCTTCCTTTCAGATGGCAGTGGCTCATCAATGTGCTGAGAAGGGACAGTGAAGTGGTGAACACTGAGAGACATCTCTATCACACCCTCCAAGGTTCAGGCACCATTGCAGAAGAGGTAGAGAAAAGAATGCAAGAGCCAAAGATGGGGAGGGCTGCTTTGGGATGCCACCTTCCAGACACAAAGAGGCCATTGTATTCACAGTGGCAGTCACTATCTACATAAGGCCTGCAAAAAAAAAAAAAAAAAAAAAAGGCTGGAGAGATATCTTAGTGGTTAAGGTGCTTGCCTGTGAAGCCTAAGGATCCAAGTTCGATTCTCCAGGTCCCACATAAGCCAAATGCACAAGGTGGCGCATGCATCTGGAGATTGCAGTGGCTAGAGGCCCTGGTACGCCCATTCTCTCCTTAATAAATTCTCTCTAATAAATAAATAAAAATAAGTATTAAAAACAATTTTTAAAAAGCAGGGCATAGTGGCACATGCCTTTAATCCCAGCACTTAGGAGGTAGAGGTAAGAGGATTGACATGAGTTTGAGGTCACCCTGAGACTCTACAGCGAATTCCATTTAAACCCTACCTCAAAAAAAAAAAAAAAGATAACATCAAAATAGAAAGAGGGGGGCTGGAAAGATGGCTTAGCAGTTAAGCACTTGCCTGTGAAGCCTAAGGACCCCAGTTCGAGGCTCGGTTCCCCAGGTCCCACGTTAACCAGATGCACAAGGGGGCGCAGGCGTCTGGAGTTTGTTTGCAATGACTGGAGGCCCTAGCGCACCCTTTCTCTTTCTCTCTCCATCTCTATCTGCCTCTTTCTCTCTCTCTCTCTCTCTCTCTCTCTCTCTCTCTCTCTCTCTCTCTCACTCTCAAATAAGTAAATAAAAATGAACAAAAAAAAAATTTTTAAATAGAAAGAGGGGCTACTTGGAAAGAAGGGGTTCAATGGATACAGCGGGGAGAGGGGCAAAGAAACGTCATAGGAGGCAGTTATGATCAGGATCCATTGTGTGTATTTATGGAGGGTGCCAGTAAAAAGTTACTTGTTTTTTAAAAAAGAGCCAGGCGTGATGGCACTTTGGAGGCAAATGTAGGAGGATCACTGTGAGTTTGCGGTCAGCCTGGTATGATAGAGTTTCAGGTCAGCATGGGCTAGAGTGAGATCCTATTTCAAAACAACAACAATACCAACAGGGCTGGAGATGTGGCTTAGCAGTTAAGGCACTTGCCTGCAAAGCCAAAGGACCCAGGTTCAATTCCCCAGGACCCATGTAAGCCAGATGCACAAGGGGCATATGTGTCTGGAGTTCGTTTGCAGTGGCTGCAGCCTCTGTTCGTCCGTCTCTCTTATCTCTATCTCTCTCGATCTCTGCTTGCAAATAAATAAATAAAAATTATTTTTTTAAAAAAGAAAATAACTACAATAAAAGTTATAAAAAGGAAAAGAAAGATAAAAAGAAACTGAGACCATCCTCAGCTACATGATCTGAGGCCAGCCTGGAATCATATATACCCTACCTCAAAAAAAGGGGGGGTTGGAGAGATGGCTTTGGAAAAGCCAAAGAACCTCGGTTCAAATCCCCAGGACCCACATAAACCAGATGCACAAGGTGGTGCACGCTTCTGGAGTTTGTCTGCAGTGGCTGGAGGCCCTGACTTGCCCATTCTCTCTCTCTGTCTGCCTCTTTCCCTCTCTCAAATAAATTAATTAATTTAAAAAAATGTTTAAAGCCTACATGAACCTGCCTTGCCATTGTGAATGACGAGAAGTAAAGAGGGCTGGGACATGGCTCAGTGATTAAAGGCACTTGCTTGCAAAGTCTACCAGCCTAGTTTCAACTCCCCAGTACCCACAAAAAGCCAGATGCAAAAAGCGGCATATGCATATAGAGTTTGTTCACGATGGCAAGATGCCCTGACATGACCATACTTTTAGTGCTCACAAGTAAATAAATAAAAATATTTTCTTTTTTTTTTTTTTAATTGACAACTTCCATGATTATAGACAATAAACCATGAAAATTCCCTCCTCTCCCCATTTTCCCCTTCACAAATTCATTCTCCATCATATTTCCTCACTCTCACTTAGTCTCTCTCAATAAAAATAGTTTGAGGGCTTGAGAGATGGCTTAGCGGTTAAGGATTCACACAAGCCAGATGTACAAAGTAGCACATGCTTCTAGAGTTCACTGGCAGTGGCTGGAGGCCCTGGCATGTCTATTCTCTCTGTGTCTCTCCCCCCGCCCAAATAAATAAATAAAAATAAAATATTTTAAAAAATATTTTTGAGCTGGAGAGATGACTTAGTTGTCAAAGTGAAGTGCTTGCCCGAAGAGCCAAAGGACCCAGGTTCAATTCCCCAGGACCCATGTAAGCACAAGGGGGCACAAGCATCTGGAGTTCGTTTGCAGTGGCTGGAGGCCCTGATGCATCTATTCCCTCTCGCTCTCTCAAATAAATAAAAATAAAAAATAAACCAGGCATGGTGGCGCACACCTTTAATCCCAGCACTTTGGAGGTAGAGGTAGGAGGAATGCCATGAGTTCAAGGCCAGCCTGAAACTACAAAGCAAATTCCAGGTCAGCCTGGGCTAGAGTGAGACTCTACCTCAAAAAAAAAAAAAAAAAAAAGAAAGAAAGAAAATTAAAAATTAAAAAAGAAAAAACAAACACTACACTTATGTTTATATTCATATATTAATACTACTCTCACTTTCAGTTAGAGAAGCTTCTCTTTTCAGATGGCGGTGACCACTGGGATAACCCAAAAGGCACCATAGTGCTGAGAAGAAGGGACGGAGGAGTGTCCAGCACTGAAACATCTCACACCCTCCAAGGCTCAGGGTCCATCGAGAGAGAGGTGGCAGAAAGAACGTAAGAGCCAGAGGAAGGGCACCACTCCTTACAATGCAACTGCCCAGACAGAAATTGGCCTCGATATCCATGACCTCACAGTGCCTAGCAATATCTTCACAAGATTCTCATAGTAAGAGAAAAGGACAATGACATCAAAATAAAAGAGAGACTAACAAAGAGAGGGAGGGAATATGATGGAGAGCAGAGTTGTGGAGGGGAAAGTGGGAGAGGGGAAGGAAATATGGTCTATTGTATAGAAGTTGTCAAAAAAAATATTAAAAAAAGAAAAAAGAAAGCCAGATGTGGTGGCACATGTCTTTAATCCCAGCACTCAGGAGGCAGAGGTAGGAGGATCACCGTGAGTTTGAGGCCAGGCTGAGACTTCATAGTGAATTCCCAGTCAGCCTGGGCTAGAGTGAGACCCTACCTCGAAAAACCAAAAACCAATAAAATAAAGAAAAAAGCTGAAAAAATTAATATGTTATTTTTGTTTATTTATTTGACAGAGAAAGAGGGAGAAAGAGAATGGGTGCTCCAGGGCCTCCAGCCATTGCACACGAACTCCAAACACATACGCCCCCTTGTGCATCTCACTAACATGAGTCCTGGGGAATCGAACCTGGGTCCTTTGGCTTTGCAGGCAAACGCCTTAAGCACTAAGCCATTTATTTTCTAAAAATAAAGTGGAGAACAACTACAGCGAGGTGCCATTGCCTTGGTTGATCTTGGGCACCAGATTCTGACGCTCTAGAAGCTACTTCTCCCTAAACTTCCTTTTTCCATGGACTGTTGGAACGAGCTCCCCTCACCCCCGCTTCTGCCAATCGGAGCTGAAACCTAGAAGGACGGTGAGACGCGGCTGTGTGGCCCACCAGCTCCCCTCTTCTGGGCCACCTGGGTGCCCAGGGCCCTGCCAGGCAGCCTTGCCCAAACCTGTATCTCCAGCTTCCCCTCACCTCACCCCACCAACAGCCGTGGCGCCCCTGACTGCTGCCGTCACTAAACCCTGTGCTATCTGCGTGCCTCCCGTCACCCTGCCCACCTGTCGTGAATAGTCCCTTTATTTCCCTGTGCTCTGTCACCTTCGGACACCATTGTTCTCCTGCACAGACCATGACTCTGTGTGCCCGTCTCGAGTGCCCGTCTGCACCCCGCCTTTCCAGGCAGCCTCCCCTCTCTGCCAAGGGCTCCCTGTCTCATTTCCGTCCTGGAGCCACTCCATTTTCTTCACACACTCCTGTCCTTGGATAGTCATTTCAGAGGGGCCAGGTACATATACACAGAATAGCATCTAAGGATAAATGCACATCAGCTTGTGTTGTTTTTGCTTTTTTTTTTTTTTTCCCCGAGGTAGGGTCTCACTCTAGTCCAGGCTGACCTGGTATTCACTCTGTAGTCTCAGGGTGGCCTCGAACTCATGGCAATCCTCCTACCTCTGCCCCCTGAGTGCTGGGATTAAAGGTATGCGCCAACACGCCAGGCTTTTTTAAAAAAAATTTATTTATTTATTTGAGAGAAGCAGGTAGAGAGAATGAACACACCAAGACCTCCAGCCACTGCAAACAAACTCCAGATGCATGTGCCACTTTGTGCATGTGGCTTATGTGGGTACTAGGGAATAGAGCCTTGAACCAGGGTCCTTAGGCTTCATAGGCAAGCCCTTAACCGCTAAGCCATCTCTCCAATCCATCATCATGTGTTTTTTTTTCAATCTTTGTATTGGGCAATATTTATTTTTTCCTTCCTTCTTTCCTCCTCCTCCTCCTCTTTTTTTTAAATTTTTTTAAATTTATTTGAGAGTGACAGAGAGAGAAAGAGGCAGAGAGAGAGAGAGAGAGGAAAATGGGCGTGCCAGGGCCTCCAGCCACTGCAAAGAACTCCAGACACATGCGCCCACTTGTGCATCTGGCTAACATGGATTCTGGGGAATCAAGCCTTGAACCGGGGTCCATGGGCTTCACAGGCAAGCGTTTAACCACTAAGCCATCTCTCCAGCCCCCTCCTCCTCTTTTTTGGCAGGGCTAGGGATCAAACTCAGGGTGGAGCCAGCCATGGCAAAAATAAATAAATAAATAAATAAATAAATAAATAAATAAATAAATAAATAGGGGCTAGAGAGATGGCTTAGCAGTTAAGGGGCTTGCCTGTGAAGCCTAAGGACCCAGATTCCATTCTCCAGGCCCCATGTTAGCCAGATGCACATCGTGGGTCATGCATCTGGAGTTTGTCTGCGGTGGCTAGAGGCCCTGGTATGCCCATTCTCTCTCTCTCTCTGTCTGCCTTTCTCTCTCCCTCTGTCCCTCTGTCTCAAACAAAATAAATAAATAAAAATGATCAATAAATAAATCAGAGCCAGGAGTGGTGGCACATGCCTTTAATCCCAGCACTCGGGAGGCAGAAGTAAGAGGATTGCCATGAGTTCAAGGCCACCCTGAGATGGCAGAGTTAATTCCAGGTCAACCTGGACCAGAATGAGACCCTACCTCAAAATAAATAAATAAATCAGAAACAACAGAAATCCATTAAAAAATATAACACTAGCCAGGTGTGGTGGCGCATGCCTTTAATCCCGGCACTTGGAGGGTGAGGTAGGAGGATTACAGTGAGTTCGAGGTCACCCTGAGATTACATAGTAAATTCCAGGCCAGCCTGAGCTAGAGTGAGACCCTACCTTGAAAAACCAAATATACACATATATATAAAGTTACCTGGGCACCATAGCCTGCCACGGAGGATTGAAGAGCTGGCCTTATTCTTGGCTTACTAACGATGATGGACAGATTGCTTGCTGAGTGCTGGGACCCAGTGAGCAGCGGTTGATCGAGTCTCCGTCTTTGTGACATTCCAGTAAAAGAGGCAAGCCCAGAACCAGCAGACAAATGGCCAATCAACATCAGGTTGTCACATGACAAAGCATCATGATAGTTAGCTGGGGAGGCCAAGGGGCGCCTACTTCGTCCATGTCACCGTCTACTGGACTCAGTTCAGGGACCGTCAGCCAAAAAGGCAAAAGCCAAGAGATGGACAGGGCCCAGTGGGGGGAAAGAGGAAAAAAATGAAGAGAGGGAAGCAGTCCATGGAGCAGGGCAATGTTAACGTCTTCAGGATTCCAGCAACTTCACAAGTGGCCTAAGTCTGTCCTCATTAGCCACGCCCCATTAGGGATAGAAACTGTGTTGCAGTCAGGTTCACATTGCTGGCAGAAATCACCCAACCAAGAGCAGCTTGTGGGAAAAACAAAAGAGGTTTATTTTGGCTTACAGGCTCAAGGGGAAGCTCCAAGATGGCAGGGGAACCAATAGCATGAGGAGAGGGTGGACATCACCCCCTGGCCAACATAAGGTGGGCAACAGGAACAGGAGAGTGTGCCGTAACCGTTAACAATGTCCCCAAGTCCCTCCCCTTTTACTGTTTAACTCAAGGTCTCATGTAGTCCAGGCTGGCCTTGATGACTTTGAACGTCTGGCCCTTCTTCTTCTGTCTCCTAAATGTTGGGATTATGGGCATGTGCCACCACAAATGGTTTATGCAGTGCTCGGGACGGCACCCGGGATTTTGTGCATGCTAAGCAAGCAATGTACCAACTGAGTCACATCTTCAAGCCCAACCATTATCTTTTGAAGAGGAACACGTTGATTACCCTGTAACAGTGAGGAAATGAGCATGCATGGAGAGTGTGGGGCACATGTGTACATATTACGTTCATGTACATCCATCACACATATACATGTATCTATATACAAATACACGTGTGGCTGGGTGTTGTGACACACGCCTGTCATGTCAGCACTTGGGAGGCTGAGACAGGCAGCTTGTCTTGAGTTGGAGGCCAGCCTGATCTCTACAGTGAGTCCTAAGTCTGGACGACAAGAATGACAGCCTGTCTCAAGGAGAAACAAAACAAGGCTGGAGAGATGGCTTATCAGTTAAGGTGCTGGCCTGCAAAGCCTAAGGACCCATGTTTGTCTCCCCAGGTCCCACGTAAGCCAGACTCACAAGGTGACACAAAAGAGCAAGATTGCACGTGCGCTCAAGGTAGCGCACACATCTGGAGTTCAATTGCAGAGACCCGGTGAGCCAATATTCTCTCTCATTAATAAAAGGGGGGTGTTGAAGGAATGGCTTAGAGGTTAAGGCATTTGCCTGCAAGGCCAAAGGACCCAGGTTCAATTCCCCAGGACTCACACTAGCCAGATGCACAAAGAGGCGCATGCATCTGGAGTTCATTTGCAGTGGCTGGAGGCCCTGGTGCCCGTTCTCTCACTCTCCCTCTTTCTCTGTCAAATAAATAAACATAAAATATTTTTAAAAATACATGTCCACCCTGTGTCTGAAGGAAATCCTTCAGTTCTGAGTCCCTCTGGACTAGGAGAGAGAATATGCAAGAATAGAGAGGCCAGGGGTTCTCTATTGATCAGTCACACTGGGGAGGAGAGGCGGGCTGTATGGAGAGAAGCAACAGGAAAACTCTTTTCCTTGGCAAGCATTCTACCCACCATGTTCCCCAGCACCAAATAAAGTAACTGGGGTGGTTTGAATGTAAATAGACCCATAGCTTCATGTAGGTTTCTTTTTTAAAGTTTTAAAAAATATTTTATTTCTATTTATTTGTGAAATAGAGAGAGAACGAGCATGCCAGGGACTCCAGCTACTGTAAATGAACTCCAGATGCATGCGCCACCTGTGCATCTGGCTTATGTGGGTCCTGGGAGAATGGAACCTGGGTCCTTAGGTTTTACAGGCAAGCACCTTAACCGCTAAGCCACTTCTTCATCCCATCAGCTTTAGGGGGTTTTGTTTTGGTTTTCGAGGCAGGATCTCACTCTAGCCCAGGCTGACCTGGAATTCACTACATAGTCTCAGGGTGGCCTTGAACTCATGGCGAACCTCTGCCTCCTGAGTGCTGGGACTAGAGGTGTGCGCCACCAGGTATTTTTGATTGAGTTTTCTACTTAGTCTCCAGCAAGCAGAGCCCTACTGGAGGAGGCGTGTTACCAGCGGCAGATCTTGAGGCCAACCTTACATGAGTCCTGAGCCAGCTTGAACCCTAGCTGCTCTCTTTTGTCTCTCTGCTACGGATATGTGGGGAAATGAGCCAGCTCTTCTGCCCCGATGAAGCTTCCCCTTTAATCTGTAATTCTGAAATAAGCCAGTTCTCCTCACAAGCTGCTTCTGGACCCATGTCTTCCACAGCAACAAAAAAGTAACTACAACAGTAAGCCACCATGTTCCTACCTCCATTATCCCCCCCTATGCTGATTGCCCCTGGCTGCTATCTGGCCCTGGCTTGAGGCCTCTGTATGCTCACCTCTGCAGGTTGTGGCACCCCCTCACCACTCTGTGACCCCCTCATTGGGATACCCCAGAGGTTCTACCCTGCCTTCAACAGACAGTAACAGTTGGCCTACACCCTCCTCTCCCTCCCCACCTGGCAATAAGTCCCTGTGGTGTTGTGTTTTGGTGAGCTCTCCATGCTGTTGTTTAACCCCTTCCTGTTTTGCACCCATGTATTCCATCCACATGGCAACCCCTTGGCTCCCATCCTGTGTCCCTGTGAATCTCCCTGAGGGAGGGTCAGGCAAGGTAAGTTTCAGCTAGGGACAATGTGACTCTTAAAGAGCTCCCCACAGGAAGACACCTCTGAGCCCCTTCCCTGGCCAAGGCAAGGTCAAAAGGAGCAACAAATGTTGTTCTAGGGGCTGGAGAGATGGCTTAGCAGTTAAGGCATTTGGCTGCAAAGCCAAAGGACCTCGGTTCGATGCCCCAGGACCCATGTAAGTCAGATGCACAAGGGGGCGCGTGCATCTGGATTTGTTTGCAGTGGCTGGAGGTCCTGGCACACCCATTCTCTCTTTCTCTCTCTCTCTCTCTCTTTGTCCCTTTCTCTCTCTCAAATAAGTAAATATATAAAAAAGTTTTAAAAAATGTTCTAGCAATGCCACACGTTCATCAGACCCCACGTCTTCCCGAGAGCCACCCATCACCCTCAATGCCACCTCTGTTGTGAAATCCCTTGTGAAAAGACCCTGTGTTATGGGCTCCCGGCTCCAGCGAGGGCTTCAGTACAAGGTCCCATTTATACAAGACACATCCTTCTTAGCCACACAGGCCACTGGTTCCCTGAATGAAGCCACTGAGGTACAGGGTGATCTTCTCCCTTGCAGTGGACAAGCATATAGTGAGTGACATCCCTCCCTCTGCTCCAGAAGCTTCCTAGGAAATCCCGACACTGGAGCAGGGCATGAGGCCCAGCCCAGCAGAACACCAGCCAGCAGGTCTTTGGGGTCATTGTCCAAGCTCCTGACAGGAAATGTCCAATGCAGGTGACACACTGCACACAACACATACAGATTAGAAAAAGAACACCTTTTTTTTTTCTCTCCTGATGAGTTAAGGGGAAAAAAAAACAACAAAATAAAGAGCTGGCTTAAAGATATCTATGTCTGGGGACAGAATGGAGTTGGCTCTGAGGAAATGAGCAGCTAGCTAGCAAGGACTTCTTTTCCTTTTTTATTTATTCATTTATTTTTGGTTTTTCGAGGTAGGTTTTCACTCTAGCTCAGGCTGACCTGGAATTAACTATGTAGTCTCAGGGTGGCCTCAAACTCACGGCGATCCTCCTACCTCTGCCTCCCAAGTGCTGGGATTAAAGGCATGCACCACCACTCCTGGCTTTTATTTTGTTTTTGTTTTTGTTTTTGACATAGGGTCTCACTCTAGCCCAGGCTGACCTGGAATTCACTATGTAGTCTCAGGGTGGCCTCTAACTCATGGCGATCCTCCTACCTCTGCCTCCCGAGTGCTGGGATTAAAGGTGTGTACCACCACATCTGAGCCCAAGGACTTATTTTCTGTAGTGCTGGGATGGAAGGGAAAGTTCTGTCACTGAGCTATCTTCCTAACCCAGCTGATTTACTTTGATGCCCAAGCAGCTTGGAGACTCCTAGACTATTTGGTTGGCCATTTATGTCCCCCTGAAAAGTTCAGCACTGGTCCTCAAATCTTGAGACCATGCATCAGAATCATCTGGAAGGTTTATGAAAACATAGGTGCTGGGGCTAGAGGGATGGCTTAGCAGTTAAGGTGTTTGCCTGCAAAGCCAAAGGACCCAGGGTCAATTCTCTAGTACCCACACATAAAGCCAGATGCACAAGGTGGCGCATGCATCTGAAGTTCGTTTCCTATGACTAGAGGCCCTGGCGTACCCATTCTCTCTCACACTTTCTTTGTGCCTCTTTCTCTATTAAAAAAAAAAAAAAGTAGGTGCTTGGCCCACGCAAGTGTTAGTGGCTCACTTGGACCAGGATGGAGACTACATCTGTGTCCCTGACAAGTGCTATTGATGCTGCTGATCAGGGCACCTCACTTTTCTTTTTTTTTTCGAGGTAGGATCTCACTGTAGCCCAGGCTGACCTGGAATTCACTATGGAGTCTCAGGGCGGCCTCGAACTTATGGCAATCCTCCTACCTCTGTCTCCTGAGGGCTGGAATTAAAGGCGTGCGCCACCACGCCCAGCAGGGCACCTCACTTTGAGGACCACTACAGTAAGGTCTCACCTAACTTCAAAAGGCTTACACATCATTTGGGATAATCAATACATACCTGGTATGTTCCCAAAGGCAGTTTCAAAGCAAAAAGTAGCAAATGGAGCCGGGAGTGGTGGCGCACGCCTTTAATCCCAGCCCTCGGGAGGCAGAGGTAGGAGGATCGCCGTGAGTTCGAGGCCACCCTGAGACTACATAGTGAATCCGGGTCAGCCTGGCCTAGAGTGAGACCCTACCTCGAAACCACCCACCCCCCAAAAAAAAGAAAAGAAAAGCTGACGGGCTCAGCAGTGAAGGTCTGCAAGCAACCGCACCTAGGGAAGAGGCAGCACACTCTCATTAAGGGGATAACTATGCCTCCCACCTCATAGTGTGTCTTTAGATAAAGCGTGGTCTCTTGACCAGGTGAGTGACTGGCAAACTGGACTGACAGCTGGATTAACTCTCCCGGGAAGGAACTGTAGATCTGACGTCTCCACCTTTGCTCCCTCTCATATGGTATTTTCAAGTCCCACGGAAGGGTGATTGTGATGTTTCTCTTTTCTTGTCTGTGTTACCAGGGAAACAGGAGGTAGGTGCATCCTTCAACCACCTCCAAGCCCCGTCTGCCCGCCTACGACAGCGATGCTGTTAGTGGGAAGCAAAACCATGCGGAGCCGGCTGGGTCCCACTGACCCACCAAAGCAACCCCACCTGGCCTTGCTACACGAGAAGACAGGCAGTGCTTGTTGCAGAGTGGAGCATGCTGTAAGGGGGGCAGAGGTGGGGGCAGGGGGCGAGCCGGGACCATAGCCCAAGGCGCCATGGTGTGCATCTGCATCTTAGGCTGGCTTTATGCTATTTCTAAACTCTCTAAACCGGGCAGCCTTTCCCAAGGGGGCTTTTTGCTCTGAAGGTGACTGACAGGCCCGTTTGCGCTCTTCCAGAACAGCGGCAATGGTATGTCCCTGTTCTTTATCAGGAAGCTTCCTACCCAGCAGTAATCTTTTAAGGTGGAGGCTCCAGGAGCCAGGTTTAGATCGTTATCTATTAATGACCTTCCCTTAGTTTAGGATGTCTCATTTCCTCCCAAGACCAGAGATATGGGTCAGGACTCTGACCAGCAAATATGTTCTTGCAACCTCAGCCCTTGGTTTTACAAACTGTTGAGTATGCAGGATGGGTCCAGCCCCAATGCCCTTCAAGCTTGCTAATATCTAACTCGTTACCTAACAACATCGGTAGTCTTGTGGAATTAGCCATTCCCATCTTGCAGGATGTATCCGGACAACCCTCACATAAGGACAAGATAAGGAAGTAAACCCTATTCCAGTCATTCTTCGTTTTTCCCCCACTTTAGCTCGTGAATAATCCCAAACCATCCAAGTAAAGCCTGATGGGCTTTCATTGGCAGCAGCAAGATGCCTTGGCATACACATGCGCATGCGTACAAACACACACACGCACACACACACACACACACACACACACACACACACACACACACCATTCCAACATAGGCAACTAAAAAACAATTAAGCAAGGAGTGATGGGACACACCTTTAATCTCAGCACTCTGGAGGCTGAGATAGGAGGCTAGCCTTGAGTTCAAAGCCAGCCTGGAACTCACTCTGTAACCCAGGCTAGCTTTAAAATACAAAGAAAGAAGAAAGAGTGCTGGACCTGGTGGCTCACACCTTTAATCCCAGCACTTGGGAGGCAGAGGTAGGAAAATGGCCGTCAAGGCTAGAGTGAGACCCTAACTCATAAAAAGAAGAAGAAGTGGGGGAGGGGGAGAAAAGAAAAGAAAAAAGAAAGAAGGAAGGAAAGAAAAAAGGAAGATAGGGAGGGAGGGAAGGAGGTTGGAAAGAAAGGCTGGGCTTGGTGGTGCATGCTTTTAATCCTGGCACTCAGGAAACAGAGATAGGACATTCACTGTGAGTTCAAGGGCACCCTGAGACTACATAGTGAATTCCAGGTCAGCCTGGGCTAGAGTGAGACCCTACCTAGAAAAAAGGAAAAAGAAAGAAAGAAAGAAAGAGGGAGGGAGGGAGGGAAGAAGGAAGGAAAAAAAGGAATAAAACTCAGTAGCAGAGGCCAGTAAGCTAGAAAGGAGATATAAAGGGAATAGAAAGGGAGGGAGGGGGGACTTAATAGGATGGTATTGTATATATGTAAGTAGAAGAACAGATTAATGGGGGTGAAAAGGCCTAAGTGAGGTTTGGGGAAGAGACTAAGTAAAGGAAAGGTGGAGGGAGGGCTAATCAAAATCTAAGAGGATATAAACAAGTCATATGGAAACCTACTTTTTTGGACAGTGGAACACTCAGGAGCCATGGATTGTTACTAGAAAAATTTTCAGTGCCAGGGATGGAATACCTTCCAATGAGTTGTTGGCCAGAGAGGACCCCAATGCCCCCAATTGGTTTCTCACCAGGAGTAGATGGTAAGACCCTATTGCTGAAGACTCCACATACTCGAGCTGCAAGGTCACTGAGAAATCCTGCTGGAGCTGGGCTGAAAACCTCCTCTGTGTAGACCAGCTAACAGAAAGCTGGAAAAAGCTACGCTGCATGCAGCTCAATAGGAGAGAGGAATCACCAGTGAAGATACTCAACAGTGGACACTGCAAGCCTTATATTTGGCCAGCCAGGCCAAATGAGCCAACAAGTGCAATAGAGGTATGTCTGTCATGTCTGACTGGAGGCCCACTCTATGAGAGGGAA